>NC_092771.1:31862593-32174780 GCF_047496795.1 Chiloscyllium punctatum
GTTCTCTGTAACTTGTTTCTGCACTTCTCCTAATTGTGACGTAGCAAACTTAATGGAGTAAGTTGCACTCGACTCTTTGTAAAGAATATTCTGCATCTTATTTAAGTGTCATGTGTGATTTGTCCACCAAATCATGACCTTTAACAAAGCAAAATATTCTTGCAAGCCATTTTGTGATTTATTTTTGTATGGATTTTCTGAATGTTTCAAGATGAAAGAATGGGGAAAGTGGTGAATGTTTTGAAACTTGAGCTAATTGATGGGTTAGTTTTCTGATTGGTAACTTTGGAAAAGATTGAGGGATTTATTAATTATTCAGTTTTTGCTCATTACTTGTGCTCCTTAGTGTGCTTTTGCTAATTTTGAAAAGTTATTATTTAGCTTTTAAGTAACTCATTTTCCTCCAAAGTTTTCCCTTTTGAAATTTTGTTTTCATCAGTGCTGCCTTCTGGAATGTGAATTCTGAGGGCCATTATAATAGATTTAATGCAATGAATTGTGTAGATATTATTTGTATAATATACTTAGTATAGACAAAGGAATCTTCTCACTTTTTCATAAAAATAATTACATTTGATTGTTTGTTGTAAATGGGAAGCAAATGTGTTGGGGTAAATGTACTTGAGATGGCATAGATAAGCAAGCGTTTTCTGTATTTATCGCTAACTTAAGCTATTGATTTGCTTATACCATTTTGTAGGAGAAATTGAGGACTGCAGATGCTGGAGATCAGAGTCAAGAGTGTGGTGCTGGAAAAGCATCGCAGATCAGGCAGCATCCAAGGAGCAGGAGAATCAGTGTTTCAGGTATAGGCCCTTCATTAGGAATGATGAAGGGTTTATGCCCAAAATGTCGATTCTCCTGCTCCTTGGATGCTGCCTGACCTGCTATGCTTTTCCAGCACCACACTCTCGACTTGTGCCATTTTGTATTAGCTCTCCCAAGAATTTACTTGTCTACCTCTGGATAGGTTTCTAATGTGTTTTAGATCTTAAAGTCTGACCTGTGATTTTGGATCTTGTAGTCAGTGATAAAGGAACAATGGATAAGAATCATCTTAAAAGCTGCCTGCAAATCATTTACATTTTGTTTATGAATGTATTTCCATACTACTTGGCTTATTTGTCACGTCCATTGGGTTGTTCATCACTTAGAATGCTGTTTTAAAAACTTGAGTTTCTTCAGGTTTCTCAAATGGGCAGCATTTGACTCAGTGGTTAACAAATTAGCTCTGGTAGATCAGACCTGATGCCCAAATGGCCAATGCATGCTCTTTTGTCTTACTGTAAAAATGAGTCGCATTATGGACTCGACTGATTTTCTTAAATTGGCTGTTTTAAGAAAAAGAAAATAAATCGAAAGTTAGAGTTTAAAGAGAGCCCATCAGTCCTGAACCAGCTCATCATCAACGATGCATGTGCCAACATCCCTACTCAAGAAATTTGAAAGCATTTCAGTAGTAACCACAGACTATAGCTAATACATTGCCATGGATCACAGCAAAGCTCAGGTCATTTGCTGAAGTGCAATGCAAAGAAAACTGTGTTTGCACAATCTCCCCGTGTCTGCGTGGGTTTCCTCTGGGTGCTCCGGTCTCCTCCCACAGTCCAAAGATGTACTGGTGGCCATGCTAAATTGCCCATACTGCCAGGGATATATAGGCTAGGTGGATTGGCCATGGGGTGTACAGAGATTGCATGCTGTTTGGGGGGCCGGTGTGGATTCGATGGGCTGAATGGCCTGCTTTCACACTGTAGGGATTTGTTTTTATTCTACTCTGGACGGAACAAGGAAATGAGAAAAATTAAGGTCTCGTCTATATACTTAGTATACTTTGACGGGGTTTGGCCTGGTCCATAACAATTTGGTCACAAGCTGCTACAAAATCAATGAAGTAGTTCATGAGCTGACAGCATCACTGATTGATTGCTAAATGATTATGTTTATTGGTACTGAACAAAGAGTCTTGTTTTCTCACTGTTTTAAAGGAAAAGGCTTGTTGATGATTCCTGTTTATTGGGTATGTATGTATACATGATTAAGACTGATTACAGAACATTAATTATGATAATTCACCAGGTAGTTAATGTTTTGTTTTCTTTGCATTGCACTTCAGCAGATGACTTGAGCTTTGCTGTGATCCATGGCAATGTGTTAGTCTGTGGTTATTGCTGAAACGCTTTCAAATTTCTTGAGTAGGGAAGGTGGTACATATGTCCTTGATGATGAGCTGGCTCAGGACTGATGGACTGTCTTTAAATTCTAACTTTCTATTTACTTTCTTTATCTTAAAACAGCCAATTTAAGAAAATCAGTTGAGTCCATAATTAGACTCATTCTTACAGTAAGACAAAAGAGCATGCATCGGCCATTTGGCCATCAGGTCTGACCTGCCATAGCTAATCTGATAAATTTACACATTTCTGCTTTTACCCATAATCCTCAATTTGCCTTGTATAGTTTCATTCGTGACTTCAATCTCCATTTAACCATGTCTCCATAATGGCTCTAGGATCATACCTCCACCATTAACCTCAATTTGTGGCATCAGTTCACTTATGTTGCTCTGATTAGTACACAAATTTAAGTAACAAGTCATTCATTTTGGATTTTTGCCATTTTCCCTCCTTTGGTTGTATTGCTTTTTTTAAATGCTTGTGCACTCTGTTCCTGTCTGTCCTACCCCAGGTTTTGTTACCTAAATAGGTGGCCTGCAATGCTGCCATATCGTTTTGCTATATAAGCCTATGTTTCCCCTTTGTTTTACTTGTCGTTTGCTGCTTTGCAAAGCCTTTGATATCCTTGAGTTAGGAAATATGTTTGGCTGAAACCTAGTGATAATGTCACTCTATCGGTATTCCGGACCTTGAGTCTGATGTCCTGATAATGTGATTTCGAATTCCACCATAGCAAATGGTAAAACTTAAAATCAAAAAAGAAACCTGGAATTAAAAGCACGAGTCTAATGGCAATCATGTAACTTTTTTTTATTGTAAAAGCCTATATGGTTCAATAGTGCCCTTTTAGTGAAGAAAATCTGCTGTCCTTGTCTGGTCTACATGTGACTCCAGACCCATAACAATTTGGTTGACTCTTCATTGCCATCTGGCAGCTTGGGATGACAGTTGAGAGTGTGGTGCTGGAAAAGCACAGCAGGTCAGGCAGCATCCTAGGAGCAGGAGAATCAATGGCTTGGGGATGAGCCCTTCATCAGGAATCTTTGGGTTTATACCTGAAACATTGATTCTCCTGCTCCTCAGATGCTGCCTGACATGCTATACTTTGCCAGCAGTACACTCTCGACTCTGATCTCCAGCGTCTGCAATCCGCACTTTCTCCCAGTGTGGGATGACAATAAATGTAAGCTTATCTATGACACCTAGATTGCATGAACTGATTAAAAATAAAGTACAACTTTATCATTTTATTTTGCTTTGAATTCTTATATTGACATTTTTCTGATTTGCTGAATGATACCGTTTAATAATGAAAAATATTTTGGTGCATATTATCTATGCATTTTTATTTTAATTATAGATAATGAGGTGTATGCTTGGGGTAATAATTCTATGGGACAGTGTGGTCAAGGAAACTCAACTGGGCCAATCACAAAACCTAAAAAAGTGATTGCTTTGGATGGAGTAGCATGTCAGCAGGTTTCTGCTGGAACTTCCCACAGCTTAACTTGGACAGCATTACCAAGAGACAGGTTAGAAAATGAAACAAAAATTCCCTCAACAGTATTTTGGACAAATTCCTGTTTTGACAGAATGTTCAGCACTCCCTCTGTTTTGTTACGACAGACAAGTTGTAGCTTGGCACCGACCTTACTGTGTTGATTTAGAAGAAAGCACTTTTTCTCACCTTCGATCGTTCCTTGAATGGTACTGTGATGGAATCAATAGTGAAGTTCCACCTGTTCCTTTCCCGTCATCCAGGTATGATTGGCTGTTATAAGGTTTAGTGAGTTTTATTAACATGTTAATGTGTTCAGATTTAGTGCCTTCATTTTAGAGCAAATGTGTTAACCGATCCAGTTTCAAATCAAATTATTAAATAACTGTAGACTAATATCATGATAATCTTGAGTTTGGGAATTACAACAATATTTGGATTTGTTTTTGATGTCAGTATCAAATACAAAGTATTTTGTATTTGAAAGATTGTTTAAATGCATTGGTGTACGTTTCACAATTAAGTGGTGATTTGTTTGGACACCATTTAATATTTTCAAGCTGCATTGCTATTATAAATTCTTACATTCACCAAATACTTTCTCTGGAATTCAAGGTTTAAATCAAATTCATTTTGACTATTTTTAAAAATAGGGAGCATCACAATTTTCTTAAGCTTTGTCTCAAGCTACTATCCAATCATCTGGCACTGGCTGTAGCTGGCGGTGTGGCCACCAGTATTCTTGGGAGACAGGCCAGGCCACTGCGAAATCTATTGTTCAGATTAATGGACTCGTCTGTACCAGATGAAATCCAAGAGGTGAGTTATTTCATAACAGTTTTTCTGTATTTGAATTGCTATTGCCCTTAATTACAGCACTGTTGAGATATTTGGTTTTGGTGGCGAGGCGTAATCGCAGTGTGGGCCCTTTCCTCCGAGAGATGACGAGCATGTAGTAAATCCATTAGCTGATCTACGTGAGACAAGTTCAGCTAGAAGTACTGCATCGTTAGATGGTTGTTAAGTGTTGTAGGTCAATGTTTTCAAAGTTGGTACCTGTTGTCAAGCTGTTGTCACCGATATAGTGATTTCACTAATGTAATATCACCATTTCCTCTTGCTGTTACCTTGTACCTTCTGTGTTTCTTGTCTCTGGTCTTCGTGTCATGCTTGCAAGAAATCTTAAAATGGAGCTTTGAAGGAGCCTGTCTTCTGGTTCCTGTTATATTTGTAGATTAATACAGCGCAGAAAAAGCCTTTTGGCCCATTGCGTCTATACTGACATAACGACCATGTGCTAATCCCAATTTCTTGCACTTGTCCCATATACTTGAATGTTATGATGTTTCAAGTGCTCATCCAGATATTTTTTAAATGTTCTAAGGTTTCTGGCCTCTAGTACATTCCCAGGTTCCTGTGTCCCAGATTCTCTAAATCTCTTTTGAATCTCCTGCCCCTTAGCTGACATTCCTTCGTGATTGACCCCCTCAACCAAGGGGAAAAGCTGCTCCTTACTCATCCTGTTGTTACACCTTATAATCTTATGCACTTCAATCAACCTTCTCCATTCTAAAGAAAATAATCTAAGCCTATCTAGCCTCTCCCTACAGCTGAATTGCTCCATCCCAGGCAATATCTTGGTGAACCTCCTCTGTACCCACTGTAGTGCTATCACATCTTTCCCTAGTGAAGTGACCAGCACTTCCAGCTTTGCCCTAACTAACTCTCTAAAACTCCAACACTACCTCCTTGTTATTGTCCTCAATGCCATGACAGATGAAAGTAAGTCTCATTCCTGATGAAGGACTTATGCCTGAAACGTCAATTCTCCTGCTTCTCGGATGCTGTCTGACCTGCTGTCCCCTTCCAGCACCACACTTTCGACTCTGATCTCCAGCATCTGCAGTCCTCATTTTCTCCTGATGAAAGCAAGTGTCTCATATGCCTCCTTCGCAATCCTATTTTCATGCTCTGCCACCTTCAGGGATCTGTGAATATCCTGAAGATCCTTCTGCTCCTCTAAGCTACCCAATGTAGCATTCACTAAATACTACTTTATCTTGTTTCTTCCCAAGTGCATTATCTCACTTAATACCATCTACCACTTGTTTGCTCATTTGATCATCCTATCTGTATTTTACTGTAACCTATAACCATCTTCTTCACTATTACCTACTCTACCAATCTTGGTGTCATCTGCAAATTTGCTTAACAGACCCCCTACATTTTCAACTGTATCATTTATGGATATAATGAATAATAAGGGTCCCATGTGGTACATTCTTGTGGTACATCTCAGGACATTGGCCTCCAGTCAGTCGAACAGCCTTCTACCACTACCCTTTGTGTCTTATTACTGAGCCAGTTTCTGATCAACCTCACCATGTTTCCATCAATTCTATGTTCTTTAACCTTCTCAATCAGTCTCCCACATGGAACCATGTCAAAAGCTTTGCTAAAATCCATATAAACTACATCGACTGAACTTCCCTCATCCATACATTTGATTACATGTCCAAAACATTCTAACATTTCTAAGGCATGCCTTGCTTCTGATAAAGCCATGTTGGCTATCTGTAATTAACCCATGCCTTTCCAAGAGGGTATTAATTTGTGCCTTCAGAATTTTTTTGCAATAATTTCCCTACCAGTGACTTGAGACTCACTGCTTTGGAGTGTATTCAGTTTTCATCTGGCAAATTTAATTGAGCCAGCGAAGTTGCCACTGTTGACTGCTGGAATACTTGGGCGATGTGCCTATGAGAAGGCTGTCACGTTGAAGAGTTTTGTCTGTCCAGGAGGTGCAAAAAATATGTCATTAAAATTGAAGGTCAAAACTTGAGCTTCCTTTTTTTATGGCTGCAAGCTGTCTATTTAGAAAATCATAGGGTTCCTACAATATTGCACCAAACCATTCAGTCTATTAAGTCCACACCAACTCTCTAAATTGCATCGCACTGAGACCAAACCTCTACACTATCCCTGTAACCCTGCATTTTCCATGACCAATCCACCTAACCCACACATCTTTGAACTATTGGTGGAAATTGGAGCACCTGGATGCAGACTCTGGGAGAAGGTGCAGACTCCAAATTGACCTGAGACTGGAATCAAACCCCGTCCATGCAGTGCTAACCACTGAGCCACCATGCTGCCCCATTCTTCACAGCTGAGAATGGAGGTCTCCGATCCCAGCATTGTTGATGTGAGAGTGAGCTTATTGTTTTTTCAAACATGTTTTGAACTTATGAAAAGCAGTTCCCATTTTTGCTGTTTAGTGCTGAGTTCTTCATCAATTAATGTTGCCATGAATCTGTTGATCACTTGGACACAAACACTTCATATAAACTGTCATCTCTCATTCTGTGATTGACTGTCCTAAAGCTCTGGCATGGTTGACTTAAATGCGATCCATCATCACTTGAAATGGAAAACACCATTGCTGCCTTAGTAAACAGGCATACAGCAAGAATAGAATTGCAGAAGATTCATTCTGTCGGATAGATATGATGCAAACAATGTCTTTTGTATAAAAAGAACTAACATAAGAGCTTGAAACTTTCACAGATTATTCTCATTCTTCAACAGGCATTCTTCAAGCTTCTGCAGTACTTGTTTTATTTAACTGATTGAATGGCTGCCCTTGTTTTCCTGTTGTGGTGAAAGAAAACATCTTTCTCACTTGCCTGCAAAGGGAAGTAATTAGGTCAATGTGGTGGTTCATGGCCTGTCAGTATTTATTAAGTTAACGGCTAAAGGTTTTAATTTGTGACTGGTCAAGCAAATTTCCCCTTGAAGTTTTTGCCCAGAACTTAATTAGAGAGGTGATGGAAAAGGGTCAGTTTCTTTCTGGGGCCAATCTACCCACTTACTTGCCCTCCCTCCTCACTTTCAGTGAGGAAAAAAAAATCATACCCGAGTTGTGTTTACAATGAATGATGAACAGTGTTTTGTGCATTTTTTTGGTTTTGAAGGAACAATTGAATCAGCTCAAATTAGTTTGGAGAAAAAGAAGTTATCTCTTGTTATCTACGAAACGTTTATGTTGATTTTGAAGAAAGTGTGAAACATAATTGTTTAGATGTCTGTACCTGTAATACTTTAAAATAGACTTGAGTTTTTTCTTGGTGTTTTAGGCTGTTATAGAGACATTGTCTGTTGGCGCTACAATGTTACTTCCACCATTGCGAGAAAGAATGGAGCTGCTACATTCGCTACTTCCACAGGGCCCTGATAGATGGGAAAGTTTAACTAAAGGACAAGTAAGAATTTTTTTTTTTGGATTTTGCATTGATTATTAAGGTCATTAACATTGTTTAAAACAGAGAAACCTTGATTATCTGAATACCAGGGGCGGGGTTGGGGGGTCGGACCAGGGCGGTGTTGGATGCAGCATGCTGTTGCCTAATCTCCTGAATGGGGAGCAGTTAGCAAGTGCTCGCTGTCAATCCCATTGAACTGATGGGGGGTGAGCTTCAGCAATGCTGCAGGTCCCTTACACACAAGTGTGTCTGCTCAGAAGCAAACCCTGAGACTCAGAGAAGGAGCTAGGCAGGCAGAGCGAGGAAAAAGAAAAGTTCAGAAAACTTCGAGTCCCAGAGGAGAGGCATTGAATCAAACCACCAAATAATCAATTATCCGAACAAAATACTGCCTGCCCATCTTGTTCGGATAATCGAGGTTCCTCTGTATTTTGTTGTGAAATTGCAAAACTATTCACACTGACTTAACAACCTCTCTGTTGATGAAATATGTCATTCCTAGAAATCCACCCAGGTCCCTCATTACTTTTTTAAAGCTCAAAGGCAAATTTCCCTCTTTCTTCTTTGTCTTAAACAACTCAAAGCAATTCCATGTTTCTTCATAACCATTTTCTATTCCTGTAAATATTCTCATTAACTACTTCTCCAGTGCACTAGCACTCTGCCTGTAATGTGATGAGAATAGTCTGCTATACATTACAACTACACGTTATGTAGTGTTATTCCTTTCTGTTATATGTCAACAAATAATTGAAAACATCCAAAAAGTATTACTTAAATTTCATTAATCCATTGGTGTGCAATGTTTTCCATTCCCCCATACATCTCAGAATCTTTCCATGTGTTATTAATTCCCTTATCTTGATTGTTCTACCTGAACCCATTACATCTCAATTCTCTAGCTTTGTTTGCTGCCAGTTGCTAAAACATCACATGCATCTATCCACATTTTCAGGTCCTGGCGTTTAAAGATTGTTCATATAAGTTGTGTTGTGAAATCCAGATGTACTAAATAGAGCAGTTCTGGAGGCCATTTTCAGTCAATGGATTTAATTACGATTTGTGCATTAAATTAGAACATAGAACATAGAACAATACAGCACAGAACAGGCCCTTCGGCCCACGATGTTGTGCCGAACCTCTAACCTAGATTAAGCACCCATCCATGTACCTATCCAAATGCCGCTTAAAGGTCGCCAATGATTCTGACTCTACCACTCCCACAGGCAGCGCATTCCATGCCCCCACCACTCTCTGGGTAAAGAACCCACCCCTGACATCTCCCCTATACCTTCCACCCTTCACCTTAAATTTATGTCCCCTTGTAACACTGTGTTGTACCCGGGGAAAAAGTTTCTGACTGTCTACTCTATCTATTCCTCTGATCATCTTATAAACCTCTATCAAGTCACCCCTCATCCTTCGCCGTTCCAACGAGAAAAAGCCGAGAACTCTCAACCTATCCTCGTACGACCTACTCTCCATTCCAGGCAACATCCTGGTAAATCTTCTCTGCACCCTCTCCAAAGCTTCCACATCTTTCCGAAAGTGAGGCGACCAGAACTGCACACAGTACTCCAACTGTGGCCTAACCAAAGTCCTGCACAGCTGCAACATCACTTCACGACTCTTGAATTCAATCCCTCTGCTAATGAACGATAATACTCCATAGGCCTTCTTACAAACTCTATCCACCTGAGTGGCAACCTTCAAAGATCTATGTACATAGACCCCAAGATCCCTCTGTTCCTCCACCTGACCAAGAACCCTACCATTAACCCTGTATTCCGCATTCTTATTTGTTCTTCCAAAATGGACAACCTCACACTTGGCAGGGTTGAACTCCATCTGCCACTCCTCAGCCCAGCTCTGCATCATATCTAAGTCCCTCTGCAGCCGACAACAGCCCTCCTCACTGTCCACAACTCCACCTATCTTCGTATCATCTGCAAATTTACTGACCCACTCTTCGACTCCCTCATCTAAGTCATTAATAAAATTAATTTTCATATGATTTAAAAAGCAAAATGGATTTCCCTTTCTGACTATTTGTTACTCAGATTACTTGTACAATTCTTTTGACGCGGTACTTTAATTGAATAACATTGAATAGCAACCTTTTTATAAATTTAACAGCCTTTTATACATACAACAGTTGAATCCCTTTATTTTCTCTTAGTAGTGATCTGATATTGTCAGAGACGTGAAGCACTGATTATAAAATTTATAATGACAGTTATTTTGAATTTTATCTAAGCACGATCAAATCTTTGTCTCCTGGAATTGTAAAATATGGTTATGAATGTTAAAACAGTAAGCGTTCACAACAGTTGATGCTTCCCTTCATCACCTCCGTTAACTTCCCATTTGTCTCCCTAAATGGTCAGACTGTTTATAGAGTCATGTACAGTATGACCCCCTCGGTCCAAGTCGACCATGCTGACCAGATATCCCAACAAACTCGAGTCCCACCTGCCAGTACCTAGCCCCTATCCCACCAAACCCTTCCTATTCATAAATCCATCCAGATGCCTTTTAAATGTTGCAATTGTACCAGCCTCCACCACTTCCTCTGGTAGCTCATTCCATACACATGCCACCACCCTCTGTGTGAAAAAGTTGCCTCTTAGGTCTCTTTTATATCTTTCCCTTCTCACCCTAAACCTATGCCCTCTAGTTCTGGACTCCCCACCCCAGGGAAAAGACTTTGTCTATTTATCCTATCCATGTCCCTCATGATTTTATGAACCTCTATAAGGTCACTCCTCAGCCTCCAATGTTCCAGGGAAAACAGCCCCAGCCTATTCAACCTCTCCCTATAGTTCAAATCCTCCAACCCTGGCAACATTCTTGTAAATCTTTTCTGAACCCTTTTCAGTTTCACAACATCTTTCTGAGAGGAAGGAGACCAGAATTGCACACAGTATTCCAACACTGGCCGAACCAATGAACTGTACAGCCGCAACATGACCTCCCAACTCCTGTACTCAATACTCTGACCAGTAAAGGAAAGCATACCAAACGCCACCTTTACTATCCTATCTACCTGCGACTCCACTTTCAAGGAGCTATGAACCTGCACTCCAAGATCTCTTTGTTCAGCAACACTCCTGAGGATCTTACCATTAAGTATATAAGTCCTGCTAAGATTTGGTTTCCCAAAATGCAGAACCTCGCATTTATCTAGCTTAAACTCCATCTGCCACTTCTCAGCCCATTGGCCCATCTGATCAAGGTCCTGTTGTAATCTAAGGTGACCTTCTTCACTGTCCACTGCACCTCCAATTTTGGTGTCATCAGCAAGCTTACTAACTATATCTCTTATGCTCACATCTAAATCATTTATATAAATGATGAAAAGTAGTGGACCCAGCACCGATCCTTGTGGCACTCCAATGGTCACAGGCCTCCAGCCTGAAAAACAACCGTCCACCACTACCCTCTCTCTTCTACCTTTGAGCTAGTACTATATCCAAATGCGACCTCCACTGTTGAATGAGCATAAATTTGCCTCTTTCGACTTGAGCTTCTCTGAACCATATTGCCAATATATTTCCTCACACTAAGTCCAATGCACCAACCACCATGTGCTTGCTGACCAACATTTGCCTCTAGTTCAACAACATGTTTTTCTTCAAACTTTTATCCATATTCTCAAGTGCCTCCATGACCTTTTCCTGTTTTCCTGTGTAATCTACTCTAACCCAACAAAACTTCCCAATTTTAATTACCCTGCTGTTGCCAATCATACATTTAGTTACTGAGGCCCGAAGTTTTAGAATTCCCTCCCTTAAAACCTGCATCTTATTTTCTTCCTTCAAAATTCCCCAAAACAAAATCTCTTTGAACAAACTTGTGATAATTTGCCCAAATATCACCTGTTGTGCTAGGAAGAATCTTAAATTCATTTTAAGGTTATTTATTTTACTACATTAAAGGAGCTATATAAATGCAAGTTATTTTCAAAGAGCTGTAAACAACAAATCACCAAATTTACTAAATATGAACATTTTCCAGTTCATGTAGCTGTAATTTGCAGTGTGGTTTTAATTTGTCCAGTAATTGGCTATAGCAAAGAAAATATATAAACTGCAAAATTACTACACAACCTTTTGACTTTTTAATACTAATTTGTAGTGCTTAATTGTGTAGCAGCTATGCATTGATTTAACATAAATATCACCTTTATTTCCAGAGGATGCAATTGGATATTATTCTTACAAGCCTACAAGACCATACCCATGTAGCTTCTTTGCTGGGCTATAGCTCACCTTCTGATGTTGAAGCCACCTCTACAGGACAAAATTACAGCAGCTTCCTTGATCCCTCATTCAACTCCCAATCCAGTCATCCTGATACCCATCTGGCAGAAATCTTGATGAAGACCCTACTAAGAAATTTAGGATTCTATACTGTAAGAAGCTTTGTATTTGTTAGCAACTCTTTCAGACAAGTTCTTGCTTAATCTGTGCTATAAAATCCTTAATCTGACGAGACTTGTGTTTGTCTGATTTTTCTTAATTTAGCTGATTATCCTGAAGTACAGATTTTATTTCCAATTTTTTAATCGAATATTTAATTCCTGCTGGTAATGCGGGCTTGTTATATATGTTGGATATATGAATTAAGCTCTGAGCTCTTTCAGTCAAATGATTTCTTGGGAAGATTTGTTTTCTCAATTTACATTAAACTTCCATCAACATAATTTGAGGGAGTTTGGATCAAAGAAAGATAAAAGTACAACCAGAAATTTGGGTTGCAAAATTGTGTTAAATTGAAGAAAATAGACAATTTTGTAAAATGACATGTTCTTCATTACTCCATAGGAAGACCCTACATAGGGAGGCAACGTACTCCTAAATGTTTTTTTTTTAGACTGCTCTCAGTCTTCTCTGTATGTTTCTTTTTAACAATTGGAAGTTCTCCCATTCTACATTGTATCATGTCATTATAATAGTGTTAAATCTAGTTTATAATATTACACTGTTAATGCTCTAAATAGGATCAGGCTTTTGGAGAACTGGAAAAAAACAGTGACAAGCAGCTTCTGGGGACATCATCTGCAGAAAACTGCCAGCCAGCTCATTTGCATGAACTTCTGTGCTCTCTCCAGAAGCAACTCTTGGCATATTGTCACATCAACAGTGTCAGTGAGGTATACATGTGGACCTTTACTTGGAAAATGTAGTTTTGAGATATTTTCGGCTCATCTTTATTGATGACTTAAGTTTGTTTTTTTTTTCTAATTTAGAGCTCCAGTAGTGTAGCTTTATTGCACAAACATCTACAGCTCTTACTGCCTCATGCGACTGAAATTTACTCCCGTTCTGCAACACTGTTGAAAGAAAGCTCCTGGAATGGGAGTGTCAGGAACAAGCTTCAAGGTATTGGTGACTTGATTACTTTTACTTCTTTTTTCTTCTTTTTTTGTTGTAATAATAGAACACAGCCTCATTTGCAATTTTGTTAACTTTTTTGAAGAGATTAAAATCTTGTTGGTGTTTATATTCCATGTAGGACTGCTCTCAGTCTTCTTTATCTCCGTTAGTTTAGTCTTCCATTGCTTTGCATCAGTCTTGCCCTGCAGTAGTCCCATAGTTTAAACACACTCTGAATAAAAAAGTTTTTTTTGAATTTCCTTTTGAATACATTAGTGACTAGCTGATATCTACTGCTCTGATGCTTATCTCGCCTTTGAGTAATCGTAATGTCTGTCAGGTTCTTTCATAAACGTAAAAAACTTTCTATCAAGTCACCTTGTATACCTACTGAGGTCCATTTTTCATAGTTCTTGATAACCATTTTCTTGAATGTATTTTGTCAATCATTCTTTTGTCAATCAGGAAACCAACCTTATTTCAGTTATATACTTTTCAGTGTTGTAATCCATTTGCTATTGTTAGTATCAATATTATATGTAATTATTAAATATCAAATCTGTTGTCCCATAGTTGCAGATTCCTGAATGATCATCCACATAGGAGCATTCTGATTCCTCACAATGGCATGTCTTTGCCCACTAGTGCATTTCTTTACCACCGGACTTATGTTTATGCTCCTGCCAAGAACCTCATGTTTGCATTGAACTGATCACAGATGTCCAAAGCCAGGAGAGTGCGCTGTCTGATTTTATGAATCTGATTTGTTGCTATCGTTCAAACTCCTTTGCTGGGCTTATGTGTATCTTATATTTGAGCCCCTCATGACTGTTGAACTGGAAAATTGAGTGGAGACTGTGTGATTTAGATGAGTGAAAATAGTAAATCCGGTCCAGTCTTCAGAAATGGAATGCTTTATGCTTATTTTTCCCTGTTGTTTGTTGTAAACTACAATGTTATAAATCAGATGAAATCTTGAGATGTTTCTTTCATATACCTTTACAGTATTGTTTGTCTTGCAGGTGTCCTGTATGGATCAGCAGCAGGGAGCATGCTGTGTCAGATCATTAACTCTTTACTGTTACTGCCTGTCTCTGTGGCACGACCGTTGCTAAGCCAGCTACTAGATTTATTGCCATCGTTGGATAGCTTAAACCGACTTTTACCAGCTGCGGCCCATTTAGAGGAACAGGAGTTGCAGTGGCCGCTGCATGGTAAGCGATGTGCTCAGGCACTTGGATCGTATCTAATGCTGCAACTTCATAATATTGTAACCCTGGTGCATGGCAGACTGTGCTGCAGTAACAAGAAATAATTCAGAGGAAACAAATGGGAACAGATCTGCTTTTGTAACTTAAATCCTGCAGTTTCAGAAATGTAGAGAAAGGTTGTTGACATGAACTCTGTCGTGCTTCTAACTACTAATTTCTTTTGGGACTGATGCTGTAGGTACTATTGAAAGTGCTGAGCCTGATGATTTGGCAATACCTCAATCTGCTCAGCCTTGGGTGTGGCTTGTAGATTTGGAAAGAACTGCTGCACTACTTGTAGGACGTTGTCTTGGTGGAATGCTACAGGGTCCACCTCCGACTGCTGAAGAACAAGATACAATTCGTTGGCTAAAAACACCTCTTTTCAGCAACGGACTGGAAATGGATCTCCCCCAGCTAGGTAAAACTAATCATTTATTATTTTCATAGTGTCACAAATATAATGTGTGTCTCTGTCTCTGTCTCTGTCTCTGTATAGGGAGAGAGAAGAGTTAAATGCGTGGCTACAGGGATGGTGCAGGAGGGAAGGATTCCATTTTCTGGACAACTGGGGTTCTTTCTGGGGAAGGTGGGACCTCTATAAACAGGATGGTCTACACCTGAACCTGAGGGGCACCAGTATCCTTGGGGGGAGGTTTGCTAGTGCTCTTTGGGAGGGTTTAAACTAACTCTGCAGGGGCATGGGAACCTGGACTGTAGCTTTAAGATACAGGACCTTGAGTGTAGGGAGGTTAGGAACATGGCATCAATCTCGAAGGAGGGTGCCTGTCAACAGGAAGGTGGCTTGAAGTGTGTATACTTCAATGCCAGAAGGATAAGAAATAAGGTAGGTGAGCTTGCAGCATGGGTTGGTACCTGGGACTTCGATGTTGTGGCCATTACAGAGACGTGGGTAGAACAGGGACAGGAATGGCTGTTGCAGGTTCCAGGGTTTAAATGTTTTAGTAGGGTCAGAGATGGGGGTAAAAGAGGGGGAGGTGTGGCATTGCTTGTCAAGGATAGTATTACAGCGGTAGAAAGGGTGATGCAGGAAGACTTGCCATCTGAGGTAGTTTGGGCAAAGGTTAGAAATAGGAAAGGTGAGGTCACACTGTTAGGAGTTTTCTACAGGCCTCCTAATAGTCCGAGAGAAGTAGAGGAAAGTATTGCGAGGATGATTCAGGAGAAGAGTGAAAGTAGCAGGGTGGTTGTTATGGGAGACTTTAACTTCCCAGATATTGACTGGGAAAGCTATAGCTCGAGTTCGTTAGATGGGTCGGTGTTTGTCCAATGTGTGCAGGAGGGTTTCCTGACACAATATGTAGATAGGCCAACAAGAGGTGAGGCTATACTGGATTTGGTTCTAGGTAATGAACCAGGCCAGGTGTTAGACTTGGAGGTAGGTGAGCACTTTGGGGGCAGTGACCACAACTCGGTGACTTTTACTCTAGTGATGGAGAGGGATAAGTGTGCGCTGCAGGGCAACAGTTATAGCTGGGGGCAGGGAAATTATGCAGTGAGGCATGACTTAGGATGCGTGGATTGGAAAAATAGGCTTCAAGGGAAGAACACAAATGATATGTGGAGATTGTTCAAGGAACAGCTAATAAGTATGTACCAGTCAGGCAGGGAAGAAAGGGTCTTGTGAGGGAGCCGTGGATTAATAAGGAATTAGAATCCCTTGTGAAAGGGAAGAGGGCGGCCGATGTAAAGCTGAGGCGTGAAGGTTCAGTTGGGGCGATTGAGAGTTATAAGGTAGCCAGGAAGGATCTAAAGAGAGAGCTAAGAGCAGCAAGAAGGGGACATGAAAAGTTTTGGGACCATTGCTGTTTGTCATTTTTATAAATGACCTGGAGGCTGGGTGAGCAAGTTTGCGGATGACACGAAAGTCGGTGGAGTTGTGGACAGCGAAGAAGAATGTGGCAGGTTACAGCGGGATATAGATAAGTTGCAGAGCTGGGCAGAAAGGTGGCAAATGGAATTCAATGTCGCTAAGTGTGAAGTCATTCACTTTGGTAGGAGTAACAAGAAGATGGATTACTGGGCTAATGGTAGACTACTTGGCAGTGTGGATGAGCAGAGGGATCTTGGTGTCCATGTACACAGATCTTTGAAAGTTGCCACCCAGGTAAATAGTGCTGTGAAGAAGGCATATAGCGTACTGGGCTTTATTGGTAGAGGAATTGAGTTCCGGAGTCCTGCGGTCATGTTGCAGTTGTATAAGACTCTGGTGCGGCCTCATCTGGAATATTGTGTGCAGTTTTGGTCACCATACTATAGGAAGGATGTGGAGGCATTGGAACTAGTGCAGAGGAGGTTTACCAGGATGTTGCCTGGCATGGTAGGAAGATCGTATGAGGAAAGGCTGAGGCACTTGGGGTTTTTCTCATTGGAGAAAATAAGGTTTAGGGGAGATTTGATAGAGGTGTACAAGATGATTAGGGGTTTAGATAGGGTTGACAGTAAGAACCTTTTTCTGCGTATGGAGTCAGCTGTTACTAGGGGACACAGCTTTAAATTAAGGGGTGGTAGGTATAGGACAGATGTTAGGGGTAGATTTTTTACTCAGCGGGTTGTGAGTTCATGGAATGCCCTGCCAGTAGCAGTGGTGGACTCTCCCTCTTTATGGTCATTCAAGCGGGCATTGGACAAGCATATGGCGGTTATTGGGCTAGTGTAGGTTAGGTAGGCTTCGGTCGGCGCAACATCGAGGGCCGAAGGGCCTGTACTGCGCTGTATTTTTCTATGTTCTATGTCTTGGCCTTGTTCTTGGTCTCACTCTTTCGATCTCTTACTCTCACTCTCTTGCTCTTACGCTCGCTCTCGCTTGCTTGGTCTCAGTCATGCACTTGCAGGCTCGAACTCTTTTTTCTCTCTCTCTCTCTCCTCCTCTCTCTCTCTGTGTCCATGTCTGTCTGTCTTGCTCACTCTCGGTCTCAATAGACAATATGTGCAGGAGTAGGTCATTTGGCCCTTGGAGCCAGCACCATCATTCATTATGATGGCTGAGCATCCACAATCAGTATCCTGTTCCTGCCTTATCCCCATAACCGTTGATTCCACTATCCTTAAGAGGTCTATCCATCTCTTTTTTGAAAGTATCCAGACCTGGCCTCCACTGCCTTCTGGGGCAGAGCATCCCATATATCCACCACTCTCCGAGTGAAGACGTTTCTCCTCAACTCTGTACTAAATGGCCTACCTCTTATTTTTAATCTGTGTCCTCTGGTTCTAGACTCTCCCATCAGCAGAAACATGCTTCTTGCCTCCAGAATGTCCAATCCTTTAGTAATCTCATACATCTTAATCAGATCCCCCCCTCATACTTGTAAACTCAAGTGTATACAAGCCCAGTTGCTCCTCTATTCAACATATGATAGTTCTGCAGTTCCAGGAATTCATCTCGTGAACCTATGCTGCACTCCCACAATAGCCAGAATGTCCTTCCTCAACTTTGGAGACCAAAACTGCACAACAGTACTCCAGATGCAGACTCAACAGAGCCCTGTACAGGTGCAGAAGGAGCTCTTTGCTCCTATATTCAATTCCTCTTGTTATGAAGACCAGCATGCCATTAGCTTTCTTCACTGCCTACTGTACCTGCATGCTTGTTTTCATTGACTGATGTACAAGAACACCTAGATCTTGTTGTACTTCCCCTTTACCCAACTTGACTCCATTTAGATAGTAATCTGCCTTCCTGTTCTTGCCACCATAGTGGTTAACCACACAATTATCCACATTAAACTGCATTGCTATGCATCTGACCACTCACCTAGCCTGTCCAAGTTACCCTGTATTCTCATAACATCCTCCTCACATTTCACTCTGCCACTCAGCTTTGTGTCATCAGCAAATTTGCTAATATTACTTCATCTATATCATTAATGTATATTGTAAATAGCTGCGGGCCTAGCACAGAACCTTGAGGTACCCCACTGGTCATCGCCTGCTATTCTGAAAGGGACCATTTATCACTACTCTTTGCTTCCTGTCAGCCAGCTAGTTTTCAATCCAAGTCAATATTTTGCCCCCCTCCCCGTACCATGTGCCCCAATTTTGCTCACTAATCTCCTACATTGGACTTTATCAAAGACTTTCTGAAAGTCCAGGTGCACTACATCCACTGGCTCTCCCTTGTTCATCTTCATAGTTATATCCTGAAAATATTCTAGAAGATTAGTCAAGCACGATTTCCCCTTCGTAAATCCATGCTGACTCTGACCTATCCTGTTACTGCTATCCAAATGAGTTGTAATTTCATCTTTTATAATTGACTCCAGCATCTTTCCTGCCGCTGACGTCAGGCTAACTGGGCTATAATTCCCTGTTTTCTCTCTCCCTCCTTTCTTGAAAAGTGGGACAATATTAGCCACCCTCCAATCCACAGGAACTGATCCTGAATCTATAGAACATTGGAAAATGATTACCAGTGCATTCACGATTTCTAGAGCCACCTCCTTAAGTACCCTGGGATGCTGACCATCAGGTCCTGGGGACTTATCAGCCTTCAGACTTAACAGTCTATCCAACACCATTTTCTGCTTAATATAAATTCCCTTCAGTTCATCCATTACCCTCGGTCCTTCAGCCACTATTTTATCTGGGAGATTGCTTGTATCTTCCCTAGTGAAGACAGGTCCAAAGTACCTCTTCAACTCTTCTGCCATTTCCTTGTTCCCCACAATAAATTCACCAGTTTCGTTTTTCAAGGGCCCAATTTTAATCTTAACCATTTTGTTTTCTTTTCACATACGTAAAAAAGCTTTTACTATCCTCCTTTTATATTTTTGACCAGTTTGCCTTCGTACCTCATTTTTTTTCTCCGTATATTGCCTTTTTAGTTATCCTCTGTTGTTTTTTTAAAAGTTTCCCAGTCCTCTGGCTTCCCGCTGATCTTTGCTATGTTATACTTCTTCTCTTACAGTCCTTAACTTCTCTCGTCAGCCACGGCTGCCCCTGCCTCCCCTTAGGATCTTTCTTTCTCTTTGGAATGAACTGATTCTGCACCTTCTGCATTATATCCAGAAATACCTGCCATTGTTGTTCCACTGCCATCCCTGCTAGGGTATTGAACCATTGAACCTTAGCCAGCTCCTCCCTCAGAGCTCCATAGTTCCCTTTGTCAACTGCAATACTGACACTCCCAATTCTCTCTCTCAAATTGCAGATTAAAACTTATCATTTTAAGGTCACTACCTCCTAATGGCTTCGAGGTCCCTGATCAAATCTGGTTCGATGCACAACACCAAATCCAGTATTGCTTTCTCCCTGGTAGGCTTCAGTACAAGCTGTTCTACGAATCCATCTCGGAGGTACTCCAAAAGCTCCCTTTCTTGGGGTCCAGTACCATCCTGATTCTCCCAGTCTACCTGCATGTTGAAATCCCCCATAACAACTGTAATAGTACCTTTGCAACAGGTCAAATTCAACTCCTCATTCAACTTACACCCTACATCCAGACTCCTGTTTGGGGGCCTGTAGGTAACTTCCAATAGGGTCTTTCTCCCCTTAGAATGTCTCAGCTCTATCCATACTGACTCTACATCTCCTGATTCTGTGTCCCCCCTCACAAGGGACTGAATATCATTCCTCACCAACAGGGCCACCCCACCCTCTCTGTCTGTCTGTCTGTCCTTTTGATAGCATGTATAGCCTTGACTATTCATTTCTCAGGCCCTGTCCAGTTGAAGCCACGTCTGTTATCCCCACAACATCATACCACCAATTTCCAACTGAGCCTCAAGCTCATGCACTCATGCTCTCTCACTTCCTCCATCTCTCACTCTCTTTCTCTCTCACGCGCTCTCTCTCTCGCTCTCTCTGTCTGTCTAGGGTGTCTGTCTCTCTCTCTCTGTCAGGAGTCCCTGTCTCTCTCTATTCCTAGCTGGTATCTCTGGCTCTCTATCTCTCTCTGTCTCTGTTTATCTTTCTTGATCTCAGGTTTCTATCTCTGTTGTGGTTCTGTTCGCCGAGCTGGGAATTTGTCTTGCAAACGTTTCGTCCCCTGTCTAGGTAACATCCTCAGTGCTTGGGAGCCCTCTGTGAAGCGCTTCTGTGCTGTTTCCTCCGGCATTTATAGTGGCCTGTCTCTGCCGCTTCCGGTTGTCAGTTCCAGCTGTCCGCTGTAGTGGCCGGTATATTGGGTCCAGGTCGATGTGTTTGTTGATAGAGTCTGTGGATGAGTGCCATGCCTCTAGGAATTCCCTGGCTGTTCTCTGTTTGGCTTGCCCTATAATGGTAGTGTCGTCCCAGTCGAATTCATGTTGCTTGTCGTCTGTGTGTGTGGCTACTAAGGATAGCTGGTCATGTCGTTTCGTGGTTAGTTGGTGTTCGTGTATATGGATCGTTAACTGTCTTCCTGTTTGTCCGATGTAGTGTTTTGTGCAGTCCTTGCATGGGATTTTGTACACTACATTAGTTTTGCTCATGTTGGGTATCGGGTCCTTTGTTCTGGTGAGTCGTTGCCTGAGCGTGGCTGTTGGTTTGTGTGCTATTATGAGTCCTAGTGGTCACAGTAGTCTGGCTGTCAGTTCAGAAATGCTCCTGATGTTTGGTAGTGTGGCTAGTCGTTTAGGTTGCGGCATGTCCTCGTTCCGTTGTCTCTCCCTTAGGCATCTGTTGATGAAATTGCGAGGGTATCCGTTTTTGACGAATACCTTGTATAGGTGTTCCTCTTCCTCTTTTTGTAGTTCTGGTGTGCTACAGTGTGTTATGGCCCTTTTGAATAGTGTCCTGATGCAACTTCGTTTGTGTGTGTTGGGGTGGTTGCTTTCATAGTTTAGGACTTGGTCTGTGTGTGTGTGGCTTTCCTGTAAACCTTTGTGGTGAATTCTCCGTTCGGTGTTCTCTGTACCATCATGTCTAGGAATGGGAATTGGTTGTCCTTTTCTTCCTCTCTAGTGAATCAGATTCCTGTGAATGTGGCGTTGATGATCTGGTGTGTGTTCTCTATTTCTGTGTTTTTAATTATTACAAAGGTGTCATCCACGTATCTGACCCAGAGTTTGGGTTGAATTTGTGGTAAGACTGTTTGTTCTAATCTTTGCATTACTGCTTCTGCTATGAGTCCAGAGATCGGTGAGCCCATGGGTGTTCCGTTGATTTGTTCGTATATCTGGTTGTTGAATGTGAAGTGTGTTGTGAGGCACAAGTCCAGTAGTTTAAGTATGCAGTCTTTGTTGATAGGTTCAACGTCCTGTTGTCTGTATGTCTGTCCAGCAGGTTGGCTATTGTTTCTTTGGCTAGGGTTTTGTCGATGGAGGTGAACAGTGCCGTTACATCGAATGAGACCATAGTTTCTTCCTTGTCATTGTGTATATTTCTGATGATGTCCAAGAATTCCTGTGTCGATTGTATAGATTGTCTGGATCCGCTGATCAGGTGTTTCAGTTTCTGCTGTAGTTCTTTGGCCAGTTTGGCCAAAATCCCATGCAAGGACTGCACAAAACACTACATCGGACAAACAGGAAGACAGTTAACGATCCATATACATGAACACCAACTAGCCACGAAACGACACGACCAGCTATCCTTAGTAGCCACACACAGACAACAAACAACATGAACTCGACTGGGACAACACTACCATTATAGGGCAAGCCAAACAGAGAACAGCCAGGGAATTCCTAGAGGCATGGCACTCATCCACAGACTCTATCAACAAACACATCGACCTGGACCCAATATACCGGCCACTACAGCGGACAGCTGGAACTGACAACCGGAAGCGGCAGAGACAGGCCACTATAAATGCCGGAGGAAACAGCACAGAAGCGCTTCACAGGAGGCTCCCAAGCACTGAGGATGTCACCTAGACAGGGGACGAAACATTTGCAAGACAAATTCCCAGTTCGGTGAACAGAACCACAACGAGCACCCAAGCTACAAATCTTCTCCCAAACTTTCTATCTCTCTGTCAAGGGTTTCTATCTCCCTGTCTCTCGCGCGTGCTCTCTCTCTCGCTCTCTCTCTCGCTCTCTCTCTCTCTCTCTCTCTCTCTCTCTCTCTCTCTCTCTCTCTCTCTCTCTGTGTCTGTCTCTCGCTCTGTATCTGTCTGTCTCTCTCTCTCGCTCTCGCTCTCTCTCATATTGTCATTGTCTCTGTCCTTCTCTCTTGTGTCTGTCTGTTTTTCTCTCTCTCTCTCCTCTCTCTTCCCTCCCCTCCCCCACTTTTTGGTCTCGGTCTCTCTCTCTCTGCCTCTCTCCCCCACTTTCACTCACTCTCTCTCTGGCATGTTCTGGATTCGAACTATTGTGCACATGTTGTCAGTGCCCATAGCCTCTGCAGTATCCAGTGCCTCCAAATCCTCCACATGCTATCATGTGGAGTCAGGCTTACTGGCCATCACTGGAGGGAGCCAGGATGGATCACGATGTTGGACTTTTCCTGAAAGATTGCTGCAAATGCTTTGACCTTATCAATTGGAGTGATGTATTGGGCTCTTCCATCATGTAGAATTTATGGAGATTGCTGTTCCTCCAGTTGTTCAGTTGTCAGTTAGATGACGGTATGGGTAGGTAGATAAAACAAAGATTGGCCACAATATTGACAGTGAGAATTTGGTTTGGGTTACAGAATAAGTGGATTTGTTAGATAGGTAGATCTATGGCAGATGCAATTTAGTGCTAAAAATGTGAGGTGATGTGTTTTCAAAGAAGGAATAACAGTGTATTAAATGAATGGCAGGATACTCTAAAGCTCTGAGGCATCTTGGGATGCTTGTCCACAGATCCCTAAAGGTGGCAGAACAGCTTGATAATCAGGAAACCATACAAGAAGCTTGTCATGTCAGTTGTGGCATAGATTATAAGCACATGGAGATCATGAGTGGCATGGATAGCGGAAAAAGACAAGGTCTTCCCCCTAGGGTATGGGAGACCAGAGCGAGAAGGCATAGGTTTAGGGTGAGAGGGGAAAGACTTAAAAGGGATCTAAAGGGCAACTTTTTCATGCAGAGGGTGGTGCGTGTATGGAATGAGCTGCCAGCAGGAGTGGTGGAGTCTGGTACAATTATAACATTTAAAAGGCATCTGGGTGGGTACACGAATAGAACATGGAACATTACAGCACAGAACAAGCCCTTCAGCCCTCAATGTTACACCGACCAATGGAACCAATCTGAAGTCCATTTAACCCACACTATTTCATTTTCATTCATATGTTTATCCAATGATCATTTAAATGTCCTTGAAGTTGGCGAGTCTACTATGTTGCAGGCAGTGTGTTCTATGCGCCTACTACTCTCTGAGTAATGAAACGACCTCTGACATCTGTCCTATATCTATCACCCCTCAATTTAAAGCTATGTCCCCTCGTGGTAGCCATCACTGTCCGAGGAAAAATGCTCTCACTGTCCACCCTATCTAACCCTCTGATTATCTTATATGTCTCAATTAAGTCACCTCTCAACCTTGTTCTCTCAAACGAAAACAGCATCACATCCCTCCGCCTTTCCTCATAAGACCTTCCCTCCATACCAGGCAACATCATAGTAAATCTCCTCTGAACCCTTTCCAAAGCTTCCACATTCTTCCCATAATACGGTGACCAGAACTGTATGCAGTACTCTAAATGCAGTTGAAACAGAGATTTGTACAACTGCAACATGACCTCATGGCTCTGAAACTCATTCCTTTGAGTAATAAAAGCTAACACACTGATGCCTTCTTAACAACCTTATCAACTTGCGTGGCAACTTTCAGGAATCTATGTGCATGGACACAGCTCTCTGCTCATATACACTACCATGGATCTTACCATTAGCTCAATACTCTTTATTCTTTTTGCTCCTTCCAAAGTGAATCACCTCACACTTTCTGCATTAAACTCTCAGCCCAGCTCTGCAGCTTATCTATGTACCTCTGTAACCTGCAACATCCTCTGGCAATACCAAAACTTCACCGACCTTAGTGTTATCCATGAATTTACTAACCTGTCCTTCTTCACCCACATCCAGATCATTTATGAAAATGACAAACAGCAGTGGCCCTGATCCTTGCGGTGCACCACAAGTAACTGAACTCCAGGATGAAATTTTCCTATCAACCACCACCCTCTGTCTTCTTTCAGTTAACCAATTTCTGATCGAAACCGCTAAATCGCCCTCAATCCCATGCTTCCGTATTTTGTGCAAAAGCCGACCTTGGAGAACCTTATCAACAGCATACCGAAATCCATATACATCACAGCAACCGCTTTACCTGTTTGGTCACCTTCTCAAAGAACTCAATAAGGTTTGTCAGGCACATTACCCTTCACAAAACAATGTTGATTATCCCTCATCAACTTATTCCTTTTTGGATGATTATGAATCCTCTTTCTTATATCCTATTCCAACACATTCCATGCAACTAAAGTAAGGTTCACTGAAATTCTGAAAGTTTCAATCAGATCCTTTATAAACTCAATCGAGTTTAGTCCCAGATTTTTCAAACATTCCTCATTAGTCTTCATTCTTGGGATCATTCTCATGAACCTCCTCTCAACCTACTCAAAGACCAATACATCTTTCCTAAGGTGTGAAACTGAAAATTGCTCAAAGTACCTTAAATTAGTTCTGACCAGGGTTATATCTACTCCCCTTCTTGAGCAAGGAGACATTTGCTATCCTCCAGTCTTCTGGCACTATTCCTGTAGACAATGATGACATAAAGATCAAAGCCAAAGTCTCTGCAATCTCTTCCCTGGCTTTCCAGAGGATTCTAGGATAAATGCCATTTGGCCAAGGGGACTTGTATATTTTCACACTTTCCAGAATTGCTAACCCCTCCTTCATGTGAACTTCAATCCCATGTTGTCTAGTCGCCTGCATTTCAGAATTCTCCTCGACAGCATTGTCTTTTTCCAGTGTGAATACTGCTGAAAAATATTCATTTAGTGCTCTCCTATCTCCTCGGACTTCACGCATAACTTCCTATTACAATCCTTGATTAGCCCTCATCTTACTCGAATAGTTTTATTCCTGATATAATATAGAAAGCTTTAGAGTTTTCCTTGATCCCATCTGCCAACAACTTCTCACATGCCCTCCTGGCTTTTCTTAGTTCTCTCTTTAGGTCTTTCCTGGCTAACTTGCAACTTTGAAGCACCCAACTGAGACTTCACGTCTCATCTTAACATAAGCCTTCTTCTTCCTCTTGACAAGTGACTCCACTTCTTTTGTAAACCATGGCTCCCACTGTCAACCATTTCCTCCCTGCCTGACAGGTACATACTTATCAAGGACACATATTAGCTGTTTCTTGAATAAGCTCCACAATGCAATTGTGCCCATCCTATGCATCCTAAATCTTACATAACCGCATAATAATCGCCTTTCCCCCAAGTATAACTCTTGCCCTGTGGTGTTTACCTGTTCTTTTCCATCGCTAAATTAACAACCAACTTGGGTTAGTATTACATGCTCACCTACCTTCAAATTTAACCCCTGGCCATGTTCATTAACCGGTACCAAACCCAATATGGTCTCGCCCCTTGTTGGCCTATTATACCCTAGTTTCAAACTTCCAGCTCAGCACTGTCTCCTTGACTTGTCCGGACTTGTCCGACCTGCCTATCTCATTTTCGACCTATCCACTCCACCCTCTCCTCCTTGACCTATCACCTTCATCTCCTCCCCCACTCACCCATTGTACTCTATGCTACTCTCTCCCCACCCCCACCCTCCTCTAGCTTATCTCTCCACGCTTCAGGCTCACTGCCTTTTTGCCCGAAACGTCGATTTCGCTGCTCCTTGGATGCTGCCTGAACTGCTGTGCTCTTCCAGCACCACTAATCCAGTATCTACATACTGTGTCAGGAAACCATCCTGCACACGTTGGACAAAAACTGACTCATCCAAAGTACTCGAACTGTAGTATTCCAGTCAATATTAGGAAAGTTAAAGTCCCCCATGACAACTCCCTTTTACTCTTGCTCATATCCAGAATCATCTTTGCTATCCTTTCCTCAACATCTCTGGAACTATTCAGAGGCCTGTAGAAAACTCCAAACAGGGTGACCTCTGCTTTCCTGTTTCTAACCTTAGCCCATACTATCTCCGTAGACAATTTCTCAGCCATACTTTTTGTGACTGTAATACTGTCCTTGACGAACAATGCTCGACCTCCCTCTGCTTTATGCATGTCTCTGAAATGGCCACAACATCAAGTTCCACTTACCAAATATGAAGTGTTTAGAAGGATATGGGTTAAGTGCTGGCAAATGGGACTAGATTAATTTAGGATACCTGGTTGGCTTGGAGGAGTTGGACTGAACGGTCTGTTTCCATGCTATACATCTGTGATTTGGTCTCCACAGCCTTCTGTGGCAATGAGTTCCACATATTCACCATTCTCTGGCTAAAGAAGTTTCTCCTTAGCTCCGTTCGAAAGGGCCTTCCCTTTACTCTAAGACTGTGCACTTGGTTCTCGACTCTCCTGCCACTGAAAACATCTCCCCAACATCCACTCTGTCCAGGCTGTTCAGTATTCTGTAAGTTTCAATCAGATCCCCCCCAGATCCTTGATAAACTCAATCGAGTTTAGTCCCAGATTCTTCAAACATTCCTCATTAGTCTTCATTCTTGGGATCATTCTCATGAATCTCCTCTCAACCTACTCAAAGACCAATACATCTTTCCTCAGGTTTGAAACTCAAATTTGCTCAAAGTACCTTAAATTTGGTCTGACCAGAGCCTCTCAAAGCCTCCTGCTTTTATATTCTCATCCTCTCGAAATGAATGACAACATTGTATTTGCCTTCCTAATGAGTGACTCAACCTGCAAGCTTACCTTAAGAGAAACCTGGACCAGGGCTCTCAAGTTCTTTTGCACTTCCAATTGCTGAGTTTTCTCCCCATTTACAAAATAGTCCATGTGTCTATTCTTTCTGCCAAAGTGCATGACCTCACGCTTTCTCACATTGTATTTCATCTACCACGTCTTTGCCCACACTCCTAACCTGTCTGAACATTTTTGCAGCCTCCCCGCCGCCTCAATACTACCTGCCTGTCCACCTATCTTTGTATCATCTGCAAACTTAGCCAGAATGCCTTCAGTTCCTTTGTCTATATCATTAATGTATAAAGGGAAAAGTTGTTCCAACACTGACACTTGTGGATCACCACTAGTCACTGGCTTCCATCTTGAGAAGGACTGTTTTATCCCCACTCTTTGCCTTATGCCAGACAGCAAATCTTCTGTCCATGCTAGTAGCTTGCCTGTCACACCATGGGCCCTGATTTTATTCAGCAGCTTCTTGTGCAGCACCTTACCAGAGGCCTTCTGGAAGTCCAGATAGCGAACTTCCATTGGTTCTCCTTGGTCTAATCTGCTCGTTACTTCCTCAAAGAATTCTAGCAAATTTGTTAGGCATGACCTCACCTTGATGAAACCGTGCTGAGTTTGCCCTATTTCACCATGCACTACCAAGTATTTAGAAATCTCATTCTTCACAATGAACTGCAAAGTCTTACCAATGACTGGGGGTTAGGCTAATCAGCCTGTAAGTTCCCATCTTTTGCCTTGGTCTCTTCTTAACCCCCGCCCCCCCCCCCGTTTATCTTTGTGATTTTCCAGGCCTCTTGAATGCTCGCTGATTCCCATGATATCTGAAAGATCGCTATTAAAGCCTCCACTATCTCTTCAGCTATCTCCTTCAGAACTCTAGGGTATAGCCCATCTGATCCAGGCGATTTATCCACTTTCAGACATTTCAATTTTTCTTGCACCTTCTTCTTGGTTCTCATCTCTGCCCCCTTGACTCTCTTGAATTTTTGGTTTGGAGGTGCCAGTGTTGGAGTGGAGTGTACAAAGTCAAAAGTCACACAACACTAGGTTCTAGTCCAACAGGTTTATTTTGAAGCACTAGCTTTCGGACAGTTGCTCTTTCATCAGATAGTTGTGAATTTTTGGGATATTGCTCATGTCTTCCACCATGAAGACTGACACAAAGTGCTTTTATTTAATTCCTCAGCTATTTCTTTGCTCCCCATTACAACTTCTTCATCTTTTGCCAGCTGTCTCATGTCCACTTTTGCCTCTCTTTTGCCCTTTCTATATCAAAGAAATTCTTGTGATCTTTCCTAATACTACCAGCTAGCTTACCCTCATATTTAATCTTCTCCCTCCTTATTTCTTTTTTCATTGTCCTCTATTTGTTTTTGTAGGTTTCCTAATCCTCTGGCTTCCCATTGTCTTTTGCTACATTATATGCTTTCTCTTTTGATTTTATGTTGTATCTGACTTCCCTGGTCAGCCATCCTCCCTTTAGAGTCAGAGAGTTATGGAGTCCTCCATCAATGCGAACCCCATTTCCCTGCACTTGGCCCATAAACCTTTCCTATGCATGTATTTACCCAAATGTCTTTTAAATGTGTTAATGTGCACACACCACAACCACTTCCGCTGGCAGCTCATTGCTTATGCGTACCACCCTCTGTGTAAAAATGTTGCCCTATCAGGTTCCCTTTTATTCTTTGCCCTCTAACCTTAAACTGATGCCCTCTACTCTGCGAGTCCCCAACCCTGGAAGAAAGACTGAGTGCATTCACCCTATCCATGCCTCTCAAGGTCTTATACACTTCTTTAAGATTTCCTCCCGTCTCCTACACTCTAAAGAGAAAAATTCTAGCTTGTTCAACCTCTCCCTGTAACTCCGACCTCTCAGTCCTGGCAACATCCTTTTAAATTTCTTCTGCACTCTTTCCAGTTCAATAACATCCTTCCTTTATGAACACAATACTCCAAGGCTCACCAATGTCCTGCACAATTACAACATCCCAACATCTATATTCAGTGCCCTGACTGATGAAGGCCAGTGATCTAAAAGCCTTCTTCACTGCCCTGTCTACCTGTAACTTCACTTTTGGAGAACTGTTCTCCTGAATTCCAAGGTCTCTGTGTTCCACTACATTACTTAAGACCTTACCATTCGCAATGAAACTCTTATCTTGATTTGACGGTCCAAAATGCAAGACATCACATTTATGTACATTTAACTCCATTTGCATTTCTTGGCTCAGTTCCCCAGCTGAGCGAGGTCCGACTGCAGTTTTTGATAGCCTTCCTCACTCTCCACAATGCATGCTACTTTAGTGTCATCTGCAGACTTAGTATAATCATGCCTTGTACACAATCATCCAAATCATTGATATACATCACAAACAGCAATGGGCCCAGCACCGACACCTGAGGCACTCCACTAGTCACAGGCCTCCAGTCCGTCAAGCATCCTTCTGCTATTACCCTCTGCTTCCTACCATCAAGCCAATTGTGTATCCAATTTGCCACTTTCCCCTGGATTCTATATGATCTAACCTCCAGAGCAGCCTACCATGTGGAACCTTATCAAAGGCCTTACTGAAATCCATATAGACAATGTTTACTGCCCTGCCCTCATTAACCGGTGGCGGCACGGTGGCACAGTGGTTAGCACTGCTGCCTCACAGCGCCTGAGTTCGATTCCTGCCTCAGGCGACTGACTGTGTGGAGTTTGCACATTCTCCCCGTGTCTGTGTGGGTTTCCTCCGGGTGCTCCGGTTTCCTCCCACAGTCCAAAGATGTGCAGGCCAGGTGAATTGGCCATGCTAAATTGTCCGTAGTGTTCGGTAAGGGGTAGATGTATGGGTGGGTTACGCTTCGGCGGGGCGGTGTGGACTTGTTGGGCCGAAGGGCCTGTTTCCACACTGTAAGTAATCTAATCTAATCTAAAAACCTTGCTGGTCACTTCATCAAAGAATTCTAACAAATTTGTGAGGTATGGCCTCCCATGCACAGGGCCATTCTGACTATTCCCAATCAAGCTTTGTATTTTCAACTGCATGTACATCTTATCTCTCAGGATCTTCTCAAATAACTTACCCACCACAGATGATAGGCCTACTGATCTACAGTTCCCAGGTTTTTCTTAGTAGCCCTTCTTGAATAAAGGCACAATGTTTGCAACCCTCCAGTCTTCCAGGATTTTATCCATATCTAACAATGACGCAAAAATATCAGACAGAACCCCCGTAATTTCTTCTCCTGCGTCTTGCAGTGTTCTTGGATATATCTGACCGGGACTAACTTTATTCACGTTCATACATTTGAATATATCAAACATCACCTGTACTGTGAAATGGACTGTCCCCAAGATCTGACCATGAATTTCCTCAAGTTCCCAAGTCTTCACGTCTTTAGTATGCTTTTTCGTTGAGATGAATTTTTGCTGCCTCTCTCAAAGTATTCCCAGAAATTCCTGCCATTTCTGTTCCACTGTCTTTCCTGGTAGGCTTCTCTCCCAGTTGATTCTGGTCAGCTCCTTCCTCATGCCTCTGTAGTTGCCTTTATTTCACTGTAATACTGATTACATCTACTTCTTCTCAATATTATGGTCACTGCCTTCACCTTAAGCTCCCTTATCAAATCTGCCTCATTGCACAGGTAGAGTCGAGACTGTGGTGTTGGAAGAGCACAGCAGGTCAGGCAGCATCCGTGGAGCAGGAAAATCGGCGTTGCGTATATAAGCCCTTCATCAGGAATGCCTCTTAGCACAACAATAAATCCAATATTGCCTGTTCCCTGGTGGGCTCCTGCTCTAAAAAGCCATCTCGTAGAAATTCTGCAAATTCCTTTTCTTGTAATCCACTGCCAATCCACCTGGATATTGAAATCCCCCATGATCACAGTAACCTTGCCTTTCTTACCCACTTCTTCTATCTCTCGGTGTATCTTATGCCTCCAATCCTGACTACTGTTTGGAGGCCTATAGATAACTTGCATTATGTCTCCTTACCTTTGGGCATCCTCAACTCTACCCACACAGATTCTACATCATCTGACCCTGGTTTGTTTATTACTTTTGATTTGATTTCATTTTTTACGAAACAGGCAACCCCACCACCTCAGCCCACCTGCCTGTCTTTTTGATATGATGTATATCCTTGGATATTTGTGGAGGCAATGGCCCAGTGGTATTATTGCTCAACTATTAATTCAGAAACCCAGAATAATGTTCTGGGCACCTGGGTTTTTTTAGATTCCCTACAGTGTGGAAGTAGGCCCTTCGGCCCAACCAGTCCACACCAACCCTCCAAAGAGTAACCCACCCAGACCCATTTCCCTCTGACTAATGCACCTAACACTATGGACAATTGAGTGTGGCCAATTCACCTGACCTGCACATCTTTGGACTGTGGGAGGAAACCGGAGTACCCCCATGCAGACACGGAGAGAACGTGCAAACTCCACACAAACAGTCTTAGACAGGCTGGAATTGAACCAGGGCCGCTGGTACTGTGAAGCAGCAGTGCGAACCACTGAGCCACCGTGGTGGGTTTGAATCCCGCCATGGCAGCTGGAGAAATTTGAATTCAATTTTAAAAATCTGAATTTAAGGGTCGATTGGCCGTGAAACCATTGTCAATTGTAAGAAAAATCCAGCTGATTCACTAATATCCTTCAGGGAAGCAAATCTGCCATCCTTCCCTAGTCTGGTCTACTTGTGACTCTGGACCCATAGCAATGTGGTTGACTCTCAACTGCCCTCTGAAATTGCCTAGCAAACCACTCAGTTATATCAATCACGAGAAAGTTACAACAAAGAAATGAAACCGGATGGACTACTTAGCATCGACCTTGGATCCAGAAAATACAACGGCAAAAACACAAACAGCCCTGTCGACCATGAAAAGACCTCCTTATCAACAGCTGGGGCCTTGTGCCGAAATTGGGAGAGATGTCTCACAGACTAGTCAAGCAACAACTTGTCGTTCTTACAGAATCATACCTTGGATAACACCCTAGATACCATCATTACCATCCAGACCCAGCAGAAATGGCAGCACAGTGGTAGACACAGTGGGGCTTGAGAGTTATAAGTTAGCTAGAAAAGATCTAAAGGAGGGCGAAGAAGAGCCAGCAGGGGACATGAGACTTTGTTGGCAGATAGGATCAAAGAAAACCCGAAGGCCTTCTGTAGGCGTATCAGGGATAAAAGAATGTCTATTGTAAGATTAGGGCCAATCAAAGGTAGTAGAGCAAAGTCGTATGTGGAATTTCAGGACATCAAGGAAGCGCTTAATGAATACTTTTCGTAGGTATTCACATTGGAAAAAGGCAGTGCTACTGAGAATAAGGAGATACAGGCTATAAGATTGGATGTGATTGAGGTTGACAAAGAGGAGGTTTTAGCAATTTTGGAAGGACTGAAATTAGATAATACCCTGGGGCAGGATGGGATTTATCCTTGATTCTCTGGGAAGCCAGGGAGGAGATTGCCGAGCCTTTGACTTCGATCTTTATGTCGTCATTGTCGACAGGAGTGGTACCAGAAGACTGGTCAACAGCAAATGTTGCTCCCTTATTTAAGAAGGGCAGTCGAGTCAACCCTGGTAATTGTAGGCCACTGAGCCTTACTTTCATTGTAAGGTGTTGGAAAAGGTTATAAGAGATTGGATTTATGTTCATCTGGAAAGGAGAAAGTTGATTAGGGAATAGTCAACATGGTTTTGTGAAGGGTAGGTCGTGCCTCACTAACCTTATTGAGTTCTTCGAGAAGGTGACCAAACAGGTGGGTGAAGGTAAGAAGTTGATCTGGTGTAAATGGACTTCAGTAAAGTGTTTGATAAGGTTCCACAAGGTAAGCTAATGCACAAAATAAGGAGTTTCGGGATTGAAGGTAATTTAGTGGTTTGAATCAGAAGTTGGCTAGCTGAAGGAAGACAGAGGGTGGTGGTTGATGGGAAATGTTCATCCTGGAACGCCATTACCAGTGGTGTGCCACAAGGATCTGTTTTGGGACCACTGCTGTTAGTCATTTTTATGTGATCTGGATGTGGGTGTAGAAGGATGGGTAAGTAAATTTGCAGATGACACTAAGGCAGACCGAGTTTTGGATAATGCCTAAGGATATTGTGGGTTGCAGAAGGACGTAGATAAGGTGCAGAGCTGTGCTGAGAAGTGGCAAATGGAGTTTAATGCGGAAAGGTGTGAGGTAGTTCACTTCGGAAGAAACATCAGGAATGCAGAGTCCTGGGCTAATGGTAAGATTCTTGGCAGTATAGATTAACAGAGAGATCTCGGTGTCCAGGTGCATAAATCCCTGAAAGTTGCCACCCAGGTTGATAGGTTGTTAAGAAGGCATATGTTGTCTTGGAGTTTATTGCTAGGGGATTGAGTTTTGGAGCCATGAGGTTATACTTCAGTTGTACAAGACACTCGTAAGGCGGCACCTGGAGTATTGCGTGCAGTTCTGATCACCGCATTATAGTAAGGATGTGGAAGCTTTGGAAAGGGTTCAGAGGAGATTGACTCGGGTGTTGCCTGGTATGGAGGGAAGGTCTTATGAGGAAAGGCAGAGGGACCTGAGGTTGTTTTTGTCAAAGATAAGAAGGTTGGGAGGTTACTTAATCAAGACGTATAAGATAATCAGAGGATTAGATAGGTTGGACAGTGAGAGCCTTTTTCCTCAGATGGTGAAGAGGAGAAAGTGAGGACTGCAGATGCTGGAGATCAGAGCTGAAAATGTGTAGCTGGAAAAGCGCAGCAGGTCAGGCAGCATCCAAGGAACAGGAGAATCGACGTTTCAGGCATGAGCCCTTCTTCATTCCTGAAGAAGGCCTGATGTCTGAAACGTAGATTCTCCTGCTCCTTGGATGCTGCCTGACCTGCTGCACTTTTCCAGCAACACATTTTCACCTCAGATGGTGAAGGCTAACATGAGGGGACATAGCTTTATATTGAGGGGTGATAGATTTAGGACAGATATGAGGGGTAGTTCCTTTACTCAGAGTAGAAGTGACATGGAACGGCCTGCCTGCAACAGTAGTAGACTTGCTGACATTAAGGGCATTGGATAGGTATATGGGTGAAAATGGAATAGTTCAAGTTAGATAGGCTTCGGATTGAGTCCATAGGTCGGTGCAACATCGAGGGCCGAAGGACCTGTACTGCGCTCTAATGTTCTATGTTTTAAGTTTAGAAATTTTACCCAGCAACGAAGGAATGATTAGATACTTCAAAGGATGGTGAGTAGTTTGGAGGGGAACCTGCAGGTGACACTGTTGCCAATTATCTGCTACCCTTTTCTTTCTCGATGGAAGTGGTCATGGGTTTGGAAGGTGCTGTCTAAGGAGCCTTGGTGATTTTCTGCAATGCATCTTGTAGATAGTACACACTGCTGCTACTTAGTGTCAGTGGCAGAATGACAAAATGTTTGTGGATGTGGTGCCAAATCAGCAGGCTGCATTGTCCTGGATCGCGTCAAGCTTTTGAGTGTTGATGGAGCAGCATTTATTGAGATATGTGGGGAGTATTCCATCCCACTTAATGATTTAATATCTGCGTTCCTCCTATGCTTAATTTATTTCATCAGTGACCTTCCCTCCATCAGGTCAAAAGTGGGGATATTCTCAGAATTTGCAACTCCATCGATATTGAAGCAGTCCATTTCCAAAAGTGGCAAGAATTAAACAATATCCAAGCTTCGCCTGACAATTGGCAAGATACATTTGTGCCACACAAATGCCAGGAAATCACTGTCTTCAATAAAGTGTGTGCAGGTGCAACTTCAAATTGTTCTTGTGAAAGTAAACAGAACCTGTACAGATAACTACAATAGATTTTATGATGAGACAAATTAATTCTGATGACAAAGGTCACGTATTAAAATGGGCTTGATGGTATTTGCGTATTTTATTATTTCACCCAATGTGTTTAAAATATTTTTAAATCCTAAGTTTAATGGATATGTGGATAGTCAAAAAAAGACTGTTTGTGATGCAGATAAATGCATGAGCTCTCTGCTGGAAGTTGCACTGTCTGGAAATGAAGAACAGAAACCTTTTGAATATAGCCTTGGTGCCGAGAATATTATGCTTGTTGATCTGGCTTTGGGCTCGACTAAAGAACCTGTCAATGTTCTGTGGCTCAAAATGCAGGACTATGCTGTCAGCAAAGGTAGGTGGGTCCACCTTTTCTGTGTAATTTAAATGTGTATCTGACAGGCACTGGCAGGAAAAATAATAAAGTAATCAAGATGGCGACAATGCTGTACTGTTGAAGGTGTGCCCAGAACATAGTTTAAAAAAGAAACAGAAAGAATTGCGAATGCTGGAGATCAGAAGCAAAAGCAGAAATTACTAGAAAAGCTTGGTTGGTCTGACAGCATCTGTGGAGAGAAATCAGAGTTAGCATTTTAGGTCCAGTGACCCTTCCTCAGAACAGTAGTGAGGTACTGGAGCAAGCAAGCTATAACAACAGACAGTGGGGGCAATGAATGGTGAGCAATGGAAAGGTTAGGGGAATTCAAGGTGTAGTGAGGGATGGAGTGAAAAGGTAACAAGGGTAGGAGCGCAAATGTTCATGAGGGAAAGAAATGAGTAGTGAGGGACAGTGGGGCCCAGTGGTGAGCAATGGGTGGCAAGGGGATAGTGAGAGATAAGAGTTATGAAGGGTTAGTTCCAGTACCATAGACAGCTACAGCACAGAAAAATGCACATTATATCGACCTAATTATTCTGATCCCTTTTCCAGGCCTTGGCATTACAAGAGTACATCTAAATACCCCTAAAATATTATAAGGGTTTTTACTTCTATCACCCGGTACAGGAGGGACGAGAGATAGGGAGGGTAGGCAGAATAAAAGGGAAGTGAGGGATGGGACATAAAAAGAGCAGTGAGGGGTGACAGGACAAACAGAAGTTGGGGTGGGACAATGAAAGGTAGTGGATGGACAATGAGGATCAAAAGTAGTGAGGAATGGGGGAAGAGGTGTAGGGTTAAAATTCTAGAAGGTTAGAATTGATGAAATGAAACTCATGTGGAATGAATGGGATGCTACAATGTGTGGGCCAAAGGAAATAGATAAATAAAGTCATAGAACTCTACACCGTAGAAACAGACCCTTCAGTCCAACTTGTCCATGCTGACCAGATTAAGCTAATCCCATTTGCCAGCATTTAGCCCATATTCCCCCAAAACCCTTCCTGTTCATATACCCATCCAGATGCCTTTTGAATGTTGTAATTTAACCAACCTCCACCATTTCCTCTGGCAGCTCATTCCATCACCATCTGCAAGAAAAGGTTGCCTCTCAGGTCCCTTTTAAATCTTGCCCCTCTCACTTTAAACCTAGTTTTGGACTCCTCCAACCCAGGGAAAAGACCTTGGCTATTCGCCCTATCCAAGCCCCTAATAATTTTATAAACCTCTAAGGTTACCTCTCAGCCTCCGATGCTCCAGAAAAAGTAACCCCAGCTTATTCAGGCTCTCCCTATAGTTCAAACGTTCCAACCCTGTCAAAATCTTGTAAACCTTTTCAAGTTTCACAACATCCTTCCTATAGCAGGGATCACAGAATTGCATGCAGTATTCCAAATATGGCCTAACCAATGCCCTATACAGCTGCAACATGACCTCCCAACTCCTTTACTCAATGCACTGACCAGTAAAGGAAAGCATACCAAATGCCTTCTTCGCTATCCTGTCCACCTGTGACTCCACTTTCAAGGAATTATGAACCTGCACTCCAAGGTCTCTTTGTTTAGCAACACTCCCCAGGACTTTACCATTAAGTGTATAAGTCCTGCCCTGATTTGCCTTTCCAAAATGCTATACCTCATGTTTGTCTAAATTCAACTCCATCTGCCACTCCCATTGGCCCATCTGATTGTATTCTGAGGTAACCTTCTTCACTGTCGAGTGTGGTGCAGGAAAACCACAGCAGGCTAGGCAGCATCCGAGGAGCAGGAGAATCAACATTTCAGGCACGAGCCCTTCATCAGCAACCTTCTTCATTGTCCACTGCAGCTTCAATTTTGGTGTCATCAGCAAACTTAATAAACATACCTTTTATGTTCACATTTAAATCATTTGTATAAATGACGAAAAGCAGTGGACCCAACACCAAACCTTGTGGCACACCACTGGTCACGGGCCTCCAGTCTGAAAAGCAACCCTCCACCATCACCATCTGTCTTCTACCTTCGAGCCAGTTCTATATCCAAATGGCAAGTTCTCCCTCTATTTCACGTGATCTCACTTTTGAGCGACATTGAGGAACCTTGTCGAATGCCTGACTGAAGTCCACATAAAGCACACCCACTGCTCTGTCCTCATCAATCCTCTTCATCACTTCTTCAAAAACTTCAATGGAATTGGTGAGACATGATTTCTAATGCACAGGGCCACATTGACTATCAGAAATAAGTCCTTTTGTCTTTCCAAATACACACAAATTCTGACCCTCAGGATTCCCTCCAACAATCTACTCTTCAAAAACACTGATGTCAGGCTCACTGGTCTATGGTTCCCTAGCTTTTCCTTACCATATTTCTTAAGTAATCGTTTCCCATTAGTCAACCACCAGTCTTCTGATACCTCACCTGTGGCTATTGATGGTACAAATATCTCAGCAAGGGGCCCAGCAATCACTTGCTTAGCTTCCCACAGAGTTCTAGGATACGCCTGATCAAGTGTGGGGATTTATCTACCTTTATGCGTTTTAAGACGTCCAGTACGAACACCTCTGTAATATGGACATTTTTCAAAATGTTGCTATTTATTTCCCCATGTTCTCTATCTTCCATATCCTCCTCCACAGTAAACACTCTTGTGAAATACTTGTTTAGTATCTTTCCTCATTTCCTGCAGTTGCACGCATAGACTGCCTTGCTGATCTTTGAGGGGCCCTATTCTCTCCCTAGTTACCCTTTTGTCCTTAATGTATCTGTAGATGCTCCTTGGCCTTATTTCCCAAAGCTCTCATGTCCCCATTTCTGCCCTCCTGATTTCCCTTTTAGTTATTTGTACTGCCTTTATACTGTTCACAAGATTCACTCAGTCCCTGCTGTCGATACCTGACAGATGCTTCCTTCTTATTTTTGACCAAAACATCAATTTCTTTGGTCACCCAGCCTTACCCTTGCTCTGTATTGTCTCTGGACTCATTTTTGAAGGCTTTCCATGTTCTAGCTGTCCTTTTACATGCAAACATCCACCCCAAATCAACTTTTGAAAGTTCTTGTTTAGTACCATCAAAATTGACCTTCCTCCAATTCAGATCTTTAAATTTTAGATCTGGCCTATCCTTTTTCATCACTATTTTAAAACTAATAGAATTATGGTCGCTGGCCCCAAAGTGCTCCCACACTGACACCTCAGTCACTTGCCCTGCCTTATTTCCCAAGAGTAGGTCAAGTTTAGCACTTTCTGTGGTAGGTACATCCACATACTGAGTGAGAAACTTTTTTTGTGCGTACTTAGCAAATTCCTCTCCATCCAGTCCCAATCTATATTTGGAAAGTTAAAATCTTCTACTATAATTACCCTATTATTCTTACAGGTAACTGAGATCTCTGAACAAAGTTGTTTCTCAATTTCCTGATGACTATTCGGGGAGTCTATAGTACAATCCCAAAAAAGGTGATTATACCTTTTTTTAGATTCCCTGCAATGTGCAAACAGGCCCTACGGCCCAACAAGTCCATACTGACCCTCTGAAGAGTAACCCACCCAGACCCATTTCCCTCTGACTAATGCACTTAACACTGTGGGCAATTTAGCATGGCCAATTCACCTGACCTGCACATGTTTTGGACAGTGGGAGGAAACCGGAGCACCTGGAGAAAACTCATGCAGACATGGGCAGAATGTGCAAACTGTGAGGCAGCAGTGCTAACCACCGAGCCACCATGCCGTCCCAATTTCTCTTATTTCTCAATTCCACTCAAATATTTTACCTGGATGTATTCGCAGGACAATCCTTTCTAATTATATCCGTAACATTGTCTCTAATTGAAAATACCAATCTCCCTCCTCTATTCCCCCCTCCCCCGGCAGTCTTATCTAATCTGTGGAACATTAAGCTGCCAGTTCTGTCCATTCCGGAACTGCGTCTCTAATTGCTATGATATTCCAGTCCCATGTTTCCATCCTGAATTCATATGCCATACCTGTTGGGCTTCTTGCATTGAAATAAATGCAGTTTAATTTCTCAGTCCTAAATGAAACTGGAGGAGATTTCAGAACAAGGGAAATTATAGCATAGAATGCCCACAATGTGGAAGCAGGCCATTCAACCCATCGAGTCCACATTGACCATCTGAAAACATCTGACCCAAACCCACCCTATCTTTGCAAGTCTGCATTTCCCATGACTAATCCACCTAGCCTGCACGTACCTGGACACTGTGGGCAATTCGATATGGCCAGTGTACCTAATCTGCAAATCATTGGACTGTGGAAGAAAACCTGAGCACCCGGAGGAGATCCATGCAGACACTGAGAATGTTCAAACTCCACACAGATCGTTGCCAATGGCAGAATTGAACCCAGGTCCTTGGCGTTGTGAGGTACCAATGCTAGCCACAGTGCCACAAAAGGAAAAGTGTTTCTTCTAATTTGGACCAAGATTTTGAATCCAGTTCTTGGGAAATACGGAATCATTAACATTTAATGGCTTTTATATGGTAATCTTGACCGTAAATGTCAAGATGCCATTCAGAGCTTTTTGAGTTTGAACTTGACGCTAGCAAGTCTGACCCAGGAAGTTAGAATGTCAGGCATCAGAGAAAACTCATTCTCGTCTTTACAATCATCTGAAAATCCACTCCAAGTCAAACTCTAGCCTGACTTGGAAACATTTTCATTGGGTCATAATCCTGGAATTCCCTTCCCACTGGCAGTGTGGTTGTCTTTACATGCCAGGGACTGCAGTGTTTAAAACGGCAGCGCACCATCAACTCCTTGAGAATATTTAGGGATGAACAATAAATGCTGGTCCAGACAGTGAAACCAACATGCCATGAACAAATGAAAAAAAGCAAACAAAGCATGAGACAAAGGTTTTTATTTTGCAGAAAAGAGTGTGTGTGTGTGAGAGTGTGTGAGTGCGTGAGAGTAAGTGTGTAGTCTTGTTTGCGCCTCAACTTAAGATACTAAGGTTAGGTGATTATTAATCACAGAATGTAGTAAGTAAGAAAAAATTCAGCCCTTTGAGACTGCATCAACCATCCAAACAGCATTCCCTCCAGACTAGCTGGACTCAACACCATAACCAGAGATTTACTGTGCTGATCCACCTACACTGCACATCCCTGGACACTGCAGGGCAATTTAGCAAGCGTAATCCATCTAACCTGCACATCTCCGTACTGTGGGAGGAAGTTGGAGCACCAAATGGGAATCCACGTAGACACTGAGAACAGGCAAACCTTACACAGACTTACCCAAGGCTGGAATCGAACCAGGGTCCCCATGCTGCCGAACCTCTAGTCTTTCGCCTTAATGATGCTCCCTTGTCATTAACCCTAAAAGTAAATGGAATAGTTGCTTTCTATTCATCCAGTCGCTACCCTGCAACGTTATGCTTCCTCAAGGACCAATCAAATAATTAAGATAATCCATCAAGATAATCCAGAAGATCATTCATCTTGGCCTTCTCCAGTGCTCCCTTGAATTTGCACTGGACTGAGTATGGCATCAATATAGCAAAACTGTAGTCAATGGGAACTGGGTGAAAACTCTTTGCTGTTTGGGGTCAGACTTTGCACAGAAGAAGGAGTTAGTTGTTAGAGGTCAGTCATCTCAGCTTCAGGAGATCGCTGAAGGAATTCCTCAGGGTAGTGTCCTAGGACCAACCTTCCCTCCATCATAAGGTCAGGACTAGGCCTATCCAATGACACCAATATCTCAAGTGAAGAAAAAAGTATCTGCAAGCTTCTTTATCATGCCCTCTTCTCGATATTTCTCTCTTCTCCTCTCCTCCCCCACCACATCTTTTCTATATGTTATAAACAATGATAGATCCAGCACCGATTTCTGTGGTGCACCACTGGTCTCTAGTCTCATAAACAGGTTCAGTTGCCATCCTTTGTCTTCTACCACTAGACTAATTTTGGATCCAACTTGACAGTTACCCTGGATCCCACATACTTTTACCCTCTATCAGTCTCCTTCCCATCATCAGCATTTATACCAACTTTTTCCTAGCTATATTCCGTTCTGAAGGAATGTTATTGAACCTATTATGTTAAGTCTACTTTCCTTCCACAGATGCTGCCAAACATGCTGAGTTTTTCCAGCGATTCATTTTGTTTCTGATTTCCAGCATCCATAGACCCTTCATCTTTTGTTTATTAAAATAGGAATTTTTAAACCAGGAGTTGGAAGTTTTTAGGAGAAGTTCAAAGACATTCTGAATTCAGATCTTGAGCACAGTGCTGTATTTTGTTTCCTGAGAACTCACAATGAAGGTCAAAGCAATGTGAGAAAAGTTGGTCCATCGAAAAATACTCAGAATTGCCAGCATCATGACCAAAGAACAATTCTATAAAAACAGGCCGCAACCAGAGCATTCAGTTGCAATTTACCTCCTCCTGAGGAAGGTTGTAGATTGTTGATTAGTTTCAGGACCACTGAAATCAACAATGTGATTTTTCTTTCTCCCTCATTTCCCCTTGCCTGCCTCAGTCTGTGGTACTTGAAAGGTGGCCTGTTGTCTGACTTCTTCACCACTTTGCCTGCCCATTTTAATTCATTCCATTTTAATTCATTCCTCTTTTACCTGCCCTCCATTTCCATTGTTTTGCTGTGGGTGAGATGCTGTGGCATTTGTTTTTACAGATTTACAGATTTCTTATAGTGTGGAAACAGGCCCTTCAGCCCAACAAGTTCACACTGACCCTCCGAAGAGCAACCCACCCAGACCTATTCCCCTACATTTACCCCTTCACCTAACACTACGGACAATTCACCTAACCTGCACATGTTTGGACTGTGGGAGGAAACTGGAGGAAACCCACGCATACACGGGGAGACTGTGCAAACTCCACACAGACAGTTGCCTGAGGCGGGAATTAAACCCGGGTCTCTGGCGCTGTGAGGCAGCAGTGCTAACCAGTGTGCCACTGTGCTGCCCATTTGTTTGGAATGATTTTCTTTATTTCTGCTTCCAAAGGATGTGGGTGTTACTGACGAGGCCAGCATTTGTTACCCTTTGAACTAAGTAGTTTGCTTGGCCATTCCAGTGGTCAGTTCTATGGACCAGGCCAGACCCCCTCAAAACATTTCAAGAAGTTAGCCCAGACCCTAACCTTTGTAATTGTTTTAAGCAGGTGTAAAGTGGATATTCCAGGAGTGACATGGCTGACCCACCCACTCAGTTTTGAATAAAGTAATGTATTTACACATGAATAAAAGAAAACCAAATTTAGGATAACATAACTATTTGAAAAACCAACCGACATGAGGACCATCTTAATGATACTGTTCTAAGTGCTTAGAACATTCCCATAAACACGCCCTTGGCAAAAATAATTATCAGAGGAGAAAGTGAGGACTGCAGATGCTGGAGATCAGAGCTGAAAATGTGTTGCTGGAAAAGCGCAGCAGGTCAGGCAGCATCCAAGGAGCAGGAGAATCGACGTTTCGGGCATGAGCCTGAAGAAGGGCTGATGTCTGAAACATCGATTCTCCTGCTGTTTGGATGCTGCCTGACCTGCTGCACTTTTCCAGCAACACATTTTCAGCAAAAAAAATAACAAATAGGTTCTTACAGGAAAGATGTCAGATAGAGAGAGGATCAACTTGGAACTGCTTCTTTGCGTCCCCTGCAGTTTTCTGAGTTCCCAGCTAAAACTTGACCAGCAGCTGCAAACAAAACAGCCAGACTGCTAAAATCAAACCAAACCCTGAACTGGGAGAACTGACCATTCCCCTTTCATTGTCCAAGTGTTTTAAAACAAAGATTTAAAAGCATTCTGAAGTAGATAAACCCAGACCTATTAGAAACCCTGACTTTATGACTTCTCTGGAAAAACACCCAAGGACAACAAAACCTTATTAAAGCAGCAGCATCGACACAGCAGTTAAGAGTTAGGGAGACCTGGTAAGGGTGATGTCCATCCTTCCCTGAAGGACGTTAGTGAATCAGATGAATTTTTGCCACAATTAATAGTTTCATGGCCATCAATGTAGGCTGTGTACACGTCTTTCTTCTTGATGCTTTTACAGTACATTCCCCAGTAGAATGAGAAGGATATCAGTGCAGTATAATGGTGGATTTGGAATTCAGTTTGACACCAAGCTACTTTTCTACCTCCATATAAGATTGCAGTAATGTCTGATATCAAGGAAGAGTCATTTTACTCAGAATGATAACTCTTCGTGATCCACAGATTCTGTCAGACCTGAGTTTCTCCAGCATTTTGTGATTTTATTTTAGATTTGCAGCATTCACATCACTACTTTTATTTGAAAGATCGTTGGCACATAGTGGTTATTATTTCAGAATATTTTACTGACCTTGTTATGTTTTAAACCCATGTATTGCTAGTTTGAAAACTAAACTCTTGAAATGATATTTATATCACAGACTTTTCATCACAATGTTCACCACAGATAACCAATTTGGAGACAGTTTCTATTTCGACACCGTAACATCCTCTGCCTTTTGCACTGAATCATAGAGTCCCTACAGTGCAGAAACAGGCCCTTCAGCTCAACAAGTCCATACCGATCCTCTGAAGAGTAACTCATCCCTACTACTCTACATTTCCCTACTACTCTGCATTTATACCTAACCTACACATTCCTGAATATTACAAGCAATTTAGCATGGCCAATTCACCTAACCTTCACATCTTTGGATTGTGGCAGGAAACCCACACAGACCCTAGGAGAATGTGCAAACTCCACACAGACAGTCGCTGGAATTGAACTTGGGTCCCTGTGCTGAGAGGCAGCAGTGCTAACCATTGTGCCATTGTATCGACCCCCTCCCAAAAAAAACCAACCAAAATGTGTGCATGTTTAAATGGATTTTCTGCCACTATCTAATAAATACACTTATTACTGTAATATATATTTTCCAGATTGGGACAGTGCAATTCTTGGCAATGAAACTTTGTTGGATACAGCTTCAAGATTTGTCCTTGCAGCTCTTTTAAAGCACACAGGTTTACTAAATCAAGTCTGTGGTGAAAGCAGGCAAGTGAAAAGTATTCGTTCAATGTACTTGTCTGGTCTGAAACTGAATTTTTGTTTGTGTGTGATGTTCTTTGTATGACCTTGGCACCATTATACAGATATGTCAAATTTACTAGATTTCTTAAGATACCACAATGTGACTGTGAGACAGGTGAATGATTTTTAGATTATTCTTATGCAATTACTCCATAACTGGGTTTGTATACAGGCAAGACTAAGTGTGTTATTCAGGTCAAGCTGGACTGGAAGGCAGGAGAAACTTGGAATGGAAAGAGGAGAGAAGGAAAGGGAAGGTATTGAGCAGGAACAGGGTGAAAGGGAAGGAGAAAAGGGGGAGGGATTTGGGGAATGAGAGGCAAACTTGTGTGTGTGACAAACGTTGGACCTCTTTGGTGGAATTGGAAGGGAGGAGGTTGTTTTAATGCTGAATCTCTTCCATCATGGGCTAACCTTCAATCTCAGTTGGGGAAGCGTCTTGGTTTCATTCTGTCACCACTTACTAGGAAGCTAAATAAAGCAGGAGCAAATTGATTTCCATACTAGGGCACAAGGGTAGAGAAGAACCCCGAGTCAAAAGTGTTATACTAATTTAACATTGTGCTTTTGTCATCTTGGTTGGCAATGTGAGTAGGTAGAATATAACTACATACGAAAGTTCATTCAGTATTCATTCAAAATGGCAGAACTTCTGAAGTTATTGATTCCCTGGCTGAGAGAAAAAAAAATCTGTACCCGATTCTGTATGAGGCACTACTGTAGTCAAGGATCGTTCATGTGAAAATAGGAGGTGACTTGCTGACAGGATTATTTCAACGGCAACAAAAGTAAAGCATGTTCCCAAAGAAGTTCGCTCATAACAGTCAGGCTAAGTATTTTGCACGTCATACCTTTGTTTGGGAAGCACTTGACTTGTTCGACCCTGCTGTCGAGGACTGGGTCCAATGCACAGAAAGAATAAGTTATTTTGTTCGGGCAAATGACCCCATCGTGGCAGATAATAAACAAGTAATTCTCCTGACAGCCTGTGGAGCTGCAGCTTTTCTGTCATTGGGTGCCTAACTTTCCCTGAGGCACCAGATACTAAAATATTTCAAGAATTGACTGACATAGTTAAATAATAATAATGACCCCCAAGTCACCTGTAATTCTGAGATGCTGTTTCATTTACTTGGCAATTCAAGAACCAGAGGAAGCTGTGTGTTGGGATTTTTGATGAGGTTAAGACAACTGGCGGAAGCCTGTGAATTTGGTTTAACCCTTAATTAGATGCTTAAGGACTGTCTGGTATGCCAGGATTAATGATGTAACCATACAAAACACCCGCTTTGCTGAGCCCAAGTGGATTTCAAACAGTTACTACAACTGGCTTCATCAATGGAAAATGTGGCAAATGGAGCATATGAGTTGCAAGATATTCCGATGGAAGCGGACATCCCTCGCCAGGCTGACTTAGCTTCAGGCATACCACTTGATTGCAGGTATTTGCACACTTCACTCAGGACGTAACCTGATCAGAGGGATTCTTGGTTGGCCCACAGCAAAACTCCAAAACAAAGCTGAGCCTCGGCAAGCAGTTAATGTTTTCTTCAGGATTCTGACTGGTAAGCCATTGTAGTTGCTGTCGGTATGTGGACTCAAGGAAGCAAATAGGTGCTACCACACCTAAATCGAGTAAGAGAACGCATAGAATAGTATCCAGGAGAATCCATATCCTGGAAAGCCCACCTACATCTGGTTTGAAACAGTAAAGTTGTTTAGTAACATCAAAATCAGAACCAATTATGATAAATATCTTGTTAAATAGTTATCTGGTTCTACTGGGGGCCAATACCAGTACAGCTGCATCAGTGATCACGGAAACGGTTTTTAATAAAATTTGCTCTGGACTCCAGTCCCTAACTTTGCACAAAACCTCAGCTAGGCTGAGAACCTATACCAAAGAACTTTTGCAGATCAACTGTTAAGTTACAACTGTTGTAAAGATGCAACTTCGCTTCCGGTCTCTTATGAAAAGCAGCTAGTTAAGTTACCAGTGATTGTAGTAACAGGCTTGGGCCCAATCTTAATGAGGTGAGATTGGTTGTGAGAGATTCATTTAGATTGGCTCAACAACTTTCAAGTAGAAAATTGCTGCCTGATTGAAGTCCTAATTAAGTATCTGGAAGTCTTCCTGGAAGGTCTAAGGAATATCAAGGAATAAAAGGATCTTTATGGATCGAGAGAGACCAGCTCACAGTAGAGGATGGCATATTGTTGTGAGAGCAAGAGGGATTGTCCCAAACATAGGTTGCTTTTAAATACTGGCAGAGCTTTACCAGTGCCATCTAGGGGTCTCCAACATGAAGATTTTGACTAGAGGTTATGTCTGGTGGCCACAGATGTAATCGCATTAGTGGGAAAGTGTCAACAAGGTCAAAAACTGCTGACAGAAATCCCTCCAAATTCATGAGAATGGCTGGGTGAACCCTGGACTTAGTTGCATATTGACTATGCAGACTCTTTCATGGGTTCTATGTTCTCAGTCATTGTAGGCAGCCTGCTCAAACTGGTTGGACGTGCATAAGCTCCATTCGTCTCTCACCGGGCGATGTAAAAAGTTGCACATAGTTTGCTACACATAGAGGACCAGAAGTGTTGGTCACAGATAAAGGGCCACGATTTTACCAGCAGAGGATATGATTATTTCTTGGAGTTGAATGGAATTTGACAGAGAAGGACGGGTCCATACCACCCATCATCAAATGGCCTGGCAAAAAGAGCAGTCAAGTATAGAGATAGTACTGGCAGAGTTACTAAGAGGTAGAAGACTCTGTGTCAGGTTAAGTCTGATCTTTCCAGACCTGGTGGGAAGGTGAAACTGCATCAGGAACACCAGTGTTGGACCCAAAACTCTGGCAATTGCGAGAAAGTGTTTGAGAGAGGGGATGAAGTTTTGTGTAAGAATCATGGAAATAACATCACGTGGTCAACTTGAGGTCAGGACTGATATATAAAGTTTGGGTTGGTGCAATGGTTCTGAATAAATATGTGTCCACATGAAAGCTGAGGACTCTCAAACGATGAAGGAGCTAAATGTGTCCTGCTCTTTGGAATTTCAAAAATGCTGCCAGATCCTGTGGATATGCTCTCTTTGTGAAACATTGTTGAGTTCTCAATCAGAGATTGAGAGGATGGAAGTAGTCACTTCAATGTCCTTGCCGCTGGAAGAAGAAAGTGAAATTCTGCTGAGGCATTACTGGTGCAAGAGATGATGTAGCATGTGTTGCATGCTCTCTCTGTCAGTTGCTGAGTCAGAGGAGCCTGGCAGAAGTAGGTACTGCAGATGCTGGAGATTAGAGTCAAGATTAATGCTGCTGGAAAAGCACAGCAGGTCACTCAGCATCCGAGGAGCAGGAAAATCGATGTTTCGGGCAAAAGCCATTCATTAGGAATTCCTGTCGATTTTCCTGCTCCTCAGATACTGCCTGACCTGCTGTGCATTTCCTGCACCATTCTAATCTTGACTCGGAGGAACCTGACATGATGTTAAAACGCCTAAGAAAGCTATCCAAGAGATAGGACAAGCCTGTGTCCACAGACTCCAAGTCAGCTAGCTGGACCTCATGGAATAAGTTCCTGGATTGGGGCTATTAATTAGATCCAATCAGGCAGCTCTGGCTATCAAAAATGTTAAGTATTAGAGATACTGACATTTTGGTGGCTGACTCTTTATGGGTTTTGTCTCATCTTCATAAAGTGGAACTTCTCAGTTGCATCTCGACAACATGTATTAACAATCTATAAATGATGGTAAGGCTACAAACAGCATGCTCTGCACTGCACAGATTCTAACTTTATAGAGGAGTACAAACATACGACTACTGAGATTACAGTTACACCACTGCTTACCACAGAAGCTTGCCATAAAGCCTTACCTTGAAAGATTGATGAAATTTTCTTAACTGAGTCGATGTCTAAAGTAGGACCCGATTAAAGTAATTCCAGAAAGGCCAGTATCCCATCACCAAGTCATCCTTGACTATAGTACTGCCTCACACAGAGCCAACCACCAAAACGTCAGTATCTCTAATACTTAACATTTTTGACAGGCAGAGCTGCCTGACTGGGGCTATTAATCAGATCCAATCAGGAACTTATTCCATGAGGATTGACTAGCTGACTTTGCTATAATTACTACATCCCTCCCTCTTGGTCTGTGGACAGAGGCTTGTCCTATCTCTTGGATAGCTTCCTTAGGTACTTTATGCACCATTAGAAGTATAGTGTATAAAAACACACCATATTTCTAGTACCGGTGTACAGTGCAGTTCTCATGCTCTAAGCCCTCCTTGACGATAAAGCTTTGTTAATTTTGCAAGGCTTTCTCCAAAATGCCTCAACACAGCAATATATGTAGTAGATCAAAGAGCCCATAGAGTTCAGTCTGGTTAGCTGACTATATAATTTGACAAGTTGTTACACGAGTTACAATTGTCTTTGGAAAAGGAACAGACTAGCTTCTTGAAAATTGATTTCACTGTTTTGGACCAGATCAAATGCCCTCAAAATATTTTGAGAAGGTATACTAGACCCTAATTTTTTCTTATTTTAAAAGTAGATGTGAATTGCGTGTTCCAGATATGATGTTACTGGTTAAACTTCTCACTGTTAAGTAAAACACAATTTATTTAAACACTACAGTTAAAATACAAATTAAGAAAAAGAAATTTAGAATAGCTGACTTATTAGAAAACTTAACTGAATATTAGATACAATACATGTTACTGACTAACTATTCCAATATAGTAACATCTCATAAATACATCCCTTGGCAAAAAAAAAGGTAAATTCAGACACAGATTTTTACATACAGTTCTCCAATTCAGGAGGAAACTACATCGAGAAATTTGTAAGAGAGTCAGCTCGGAATCATCAACTGTAACTTCCAGCTGTTCTGTAAACTAAAACATTTTCTGACTGCTAAAGCTTAAAAGAAATACTAGTCTGTGGGAACTAGCCACTCCCCTTCAAGCTGCTTCCAACTTTTTAAAAATTGAAAAGCCTCCTTATTTACGTCATTTTTCAGTAGGCAATTTGCCATCTCTGCCTTTACAACCTCTCTTCAAAAATAACCCAGGACAAAATAAACTTTTTAAATTCACAGCATTGTCACACTGTCTATCCCAAAATGTGTTGAGGAGAGGCATAACATGAGAAGTTAGTCATTTGTTTTACCCTCAACTGGGATAACATCAGCTGCACTTCGGGTTCAACCAAATACAATGTTAATTATTTGAATGATATGACATAAGTTGACAGGACAATTGATGCTAGCCACTTGTGTTCCCATTGTTAAATGGGTGACTTGTATTCACCCATTTAACAATGATCTCAGATAACAATGACAGCAATTTGCACTTTTAAAGCACCCTAAAGGATAACAAAACATTCAAGTTGTTACCCAATTTGGAAGTATGGAACTAGTAGGAAGGAAGCACTAGGATGAATCTTTTGGCAAGGACCGAAGTAGGCTAGCCAAAGTCTGTAATCACAATTGGATGGAAATTTCAAGAAACCAGAACTGAAGCATGGAGAGTGAAAGAAGATTACAATGTTCTAAGAATACCTCAGAACAAGATGAAGCAGATGTTGCTTGGTATACTTTGTTCCTTTAAAGTTGTGAAATTCCGCTAGATATTTGATCTCAGATACTTGCATAAATTACATGGTTCTGGATCGTTTCATTGCTCTAAGTTGTTCAGATGGATTCAGAGTCTTGGCCGTTAGTCTGGTCATGCAGAGCTCTCAAGTTCAGGATTGTAGCAATGTACCAATGTATTCGTCAGCCTTCCACGGTATTTGCATTTTCTGATGTAGAAGTCTATAACTGTTAAAGAATTGGCTGATGAAAGAGTTCCTTGTTTTAGAAGTTTGAGAAGCTCAGTAACATACAGTTAACAAGAAAGCAGTGTAGGGTAATCCAAGATGTAAAAGCTGCTCCTTTTTATTTTGAGGTATTTTAGGTGTTGGAGGTGATTTCCTCGAATTCCAGGAGCAGCATTTACTGTTTTATATACTGTTGCATTGTTTTGGAGCTATGGGAGACAAAAGATCAAAACAATGCCACTTGAAAAAGGAGGAAGACAGCCAAAGGCAGTGACCGCATGGTCAGAGAAAGAAACCTATACTGCTATCTGACACAGCAGTGAATCTGCACAGTTACTCCCTTTGCTGTTTGAGTTCAAGTATCTCTGGACATCGGAGTGTGTCTAGGAAAAATGAAAAAGCAGCGAAACTCACAGATGACCTTGGAGATGTTTTGGGGGAGTTCACAACTCAGGAACAGACAGGGGCATCGTTTTTTTTAAAGTGTAGACTTGCTGTAAATCTTAAATAGTGAGAATGTTTTGCTTGCGCATCCCATCAGATCACATGGATGGGTTGGAGTGGCAGTTAGAGACAGTAAGGAATTTACAGGAGCTGGGGGTGTGACGGATTGTAGTTATAGGAAGGGAGAAAAGGCTGCGGATACAGTCAGGTAGATGGGTAAAAGCTAGGAGGGGTAGGCAGGTAGTGCAAGAGTCCACTGTGGCAATTTCCATCAAAACAGCAATATGTTGTTTTGGAAAACGAAGGGGATGATGGAGTCTCCGGGGAATGTAGCATGAGCAGCCAAGTTTCTGGTACCAAGAGTGTCTCTATTATAATGAGGGGTATGTTGGATTCCAAGCAATCGATTGTGATAGGGGATTCTCTAGTCAGAGGTACAGACATTTCTGCAGCCGGCAGTGCAAAATCAGAATGGTATGTTGTTTCCCTGGTGCCAGAATCAAGAATGTCTCTGACAGGGTGCAGAATGTTCTCAAAGGGGAGAGGAACCAGCAGTAGGTCATTAATTCCAATGTGTACAATGACGTAGGAAGGGAAAAGGATGAATTTCTGAAGGGAGAATACAGAAAGGAAGGAATTTATAAAGGAGATCCTTGAGAGTAGTAATATTTGGATTACACCTGGTGCTGTGAGCTTGTGCGGGTAGGAATAGGAGGATGGAGCAGATGAATGTGTGGCTGCGGAGCTGGTGCAGGGGAGAAGGGTTCACATTTGTGGATCATTGTAATCTCTTCTGGGGTTGAAGTGACCTGTACAAGAAGTATGGATTGCACATGAATTGGAAGGGTACCAATATACTGGCAGGTAGATTTGCTAGAGCTGCTTAGCAGGATTTAAATTAGTAAGGTAGAAGGGTGGGACCCAGGGAAATAGTGAGGAAAGAAATCAATCTGAGACTAGTATAATTGGGAAAATGAGTGAGTCAAAACAGTCAGGGCAGGCAGGAGCAAAGCAGAGACGAAGGTAGGACTGATAAATTCCTGAAGAAGGGCTTATGCCCGAAATGTTGATTCCCCTACTCCTTGGATGCTGCCTGACCTGCTGCACTTTTCCAGCAACACATTTTTCAGCTCTGATAAATTAAACTGTATTTATTTCAGCGCAAGAGGCTGAACAGAGAAGGCAGATGAACTCAGGACGTGGTTAGGACCATGGGACTGGGACATCGTAGCAATTACAGAAACATGGCTCAGGGGTGAGCAGGACTAGCAGCTTAATGTTCTAGGATACAAATGCTATAGGAAGGATAGAAATGGAGGCAAGAGAGGAGGGGGAGCAGCGTTTTTGATAAGGGATAGCATTATGACTGTACTTAGGGAGGATATTTCTGGGAATACATTCAGGGAAGTTACTTCAGTAGAACTGAGAAATAAAAAAGGGATGATCACCTTATTAGGATTGTATATAGACCCCCTAATGGACAGGGGGAAATTGAGAAACAAATTTGTAAGGAAATCTCAGTCATCTGTAAGAGTAATAGGTTGGTTATGGGTGGGGATTTTAACTTTCCAAACATAGACTAGGACTGCCACAGTGTTAAGGGTTTAGATGGAGAAGAATTTAAGTGTGTACAAGAAAATGTTTGGATTCAGCATGTGGATGTATCTACGAGAGAAGCTGCAAAACTTAACCTACTCTTGGGATATAAGGCTGGGCAGGTGACTGAGGTGTCAGTATGGGAGCACTTGGAGGCCAGTGACCATAATTCTACTGGTTTTAAAATAGTGATGGAAAAAAATAGATCAGATCTAAAAGTTGAAGTCCTAAACTGGAGGAAGGTCACTTTTGACGGTATTAGACAATAACTTTCAAAGGTTGATTGGCGCAGATGTTCGTACGTAAAGGGACAGATGGAAAATGGGAAGCCTTCAAAAGTGAGATAATGAGAGTCCTGAGACAGTATATTCCTGTTCGGCTGAAAGGCAAGGCTGGTTGGTGTAGGGAATGCTGGATGATTCGAGAAATTGAAGATTTGGTTAAGAAAAAGAAGGAAGCATATGTCAGGTATAGACAGCAGAGATTGAGTCAATCCATAGAAGAGTATAAAGACAGTAGGAGCATCCATAAGAGGGAAATCCGGAGGGCGAAAAGGGGACATGAAGTAGCTTTGGGAAATAGGGTTAAGGAGAATCTGAAAGGATTTTATAAATATATTAAGGTGAAAAGGGTAACTAAGGAGAGAATAGGGCCCCTGAAAGACCAGCAAAGCAACCTATGTGTGGAACCACAGGAGATGAGAGACATACTAAACAAGTATTTTGCATCAGTGTTTACTGTGGAGAAGGACATGGAAGATATCAGGGGAAATGCAAAGTAACAGGGTAGGGGAATGAATCTGGGTGGGTTACTCTTCAGGCGGTCAGTGTGGATTTGTTGGGCCATATTGCCTGTTTCCACACTGTGGGGATTCCATGATTCTATGATATAGAATGTGGGAAATGGATGATCTTATCTTGGAAAAATGTCCATATTACAGAGATGGTGGTGCAGGATGTCTTGAAATGCATAAAGATGGTTGGATACCCAAGACCTGATAAGCGTGCCCTGCAACTCTGTGGTGGCTGGGGGTGATTGCTTGGACCCTTGCTGGGATATTTGTATCATCGATACTCTTGGGTGAGGTGTCAGAAGACTGGAGGTTGGCTGGCATGGTGCTGTTACTTAAGAAGGTGATAAGGAAAAGCTAAGGAACTACAGACCGATGAGCCTGACATCGGTGGTGGGGAAGTTGTTGGAGGGAATCCTGAGGGACAGGATTTACATGCATTTGGAAAGGCCAGGACTGATTAGGGATAGTCAGCATGGCTTTGTGCGTGGGAAATCATGTCTCACAAACTTGATGGAATTTTTTGAAGAAGTAACAAAGAGGATTGATGAGGGCACAGCAGTGAACGTGACCTATGTGGACTTCAGTCAGGCATTCGACAAGGCTTCTCATGGTAGACTGGTTAGCAAGGTTTGATCTCATGGGATAGATGGAGAATTAGCCATTTGATACGCCACTGGTTTGAAGATAAAAGGCAGAGGGTAGTAGTGGAAGGTTGCTTTTCAGACTGGAGGCCTGTGACCAGTTGTGTGCCACTGGGATCGGTGTTGAGTTTGCTACTTTTTGTCATTTATTTAAATGATTTGGATATGAACATAGGAGGTATAGTTAGTAAGTTTGCAGATGACACCAAAATTGGAGGTGTAGCGGACAGCGAAGAAGGTTACCTCAGATTATAATGGGATCTTGATCAGATGGGCCAAGGGGCTGAGGAGTGGCAGATGGAGTTCAAATTGGATAAATGGGAAGTACTGCATTTTGGAAAGCCAAATCAGGACAGGGTTTATATACATAATGGTAAGGGACTGTTGCTGAACAGAGACCTTGGAATGCAGGTTCATTGTTCCTTAAAAGTGGAGTTACAGGTAGATAAGATAGCGAAGATGATGTTTGGTATGCTTTCCTGTATTGAACAGAGCATTAAATATAGAAGTCGGGAGGTCATGTTGTGGCTGTAGAGGACATTGGTTAGGCCATTTTTGGAATACGGAATGCAATTCTGTGATCCCAGCTATAGAAAAGATGTTGTGAAACTTGAAAAGGTTCAGAAAGATTTACAGGGTTGGAGGATTTGAGCTATAGTAGGGAGAGAGTGGGGCTGTTTTCCCTGGAGCGACGGAAGCTGAGGGGTGACCTTATAGAGATTTATAAAATAATGAGGGTCATGGATAGGTAAATAGCCAAGGTCTTTCCCTGGGATGGGGGAGTCCAGAACAAGAGGTAGTAGGTTTAGGGTGAGAGGGGAAAAATGTAAAAGTGACCTAAGTGGCAACCTTTTTCATGCAGAGGGTGGTGCATGTATGAAATGAGCTGCCAGAGGAAGAGGCAGAGGTTGTTACAACTACAACATTTAAAATACAGCTGGATGGGTGTATGAAGACGAAGGGATTAGAGCATATGAGCCACATGTTGGCAAATGGGACTAGATTAGATGAGGATGTCTGGCTGACATAGATGAGTTGGCCCGAAGGGTCTGTTTCCATGCTGTGTGTCTCCATGACTCTGGAGAGCAAAGTTAGAAGAGGCTTATTGATGTTTTGTTTCAACTGACTCTGAGTGAGATGTTCCTGCTCCAAATCAGGTAGCAGCCTTCTCAATGCTGAGGTAAGATTTAATTGAAGAAGTTTGGGTTGCAACAGAAGACTGTTGGAATGTCTTTTTGTAAAAGTCATGAACCTTCTCACAATTTATTTGTCACATGTTGCCAATTGAAAAAGAGCAACCTCAGTTACCCGAATGTCAATTATCCGAATTTCAGATTATCTGAACAAGATCTCAAGGTCCCGTAAAAACATTGTCTGTTATCCAAACAATCAGTTATCCAAACAGCATACTCCCCACCGGTCTCATTCGGATGATCAAGGTTGCTCTGTATTCCATTCATCAACATTTTCAAACCTGATGTTTTTCTAATATCTTTTAGGTATCAGCCAAGTAAAACACTTGCAGAAATATATCGTTGTGTTTACAAAGTTCGTAACAAACTGCTAGCATGCAAAAACCTGGAACTTATCCAGACCCAGTCACTTTCCAGTGAAAGGAGAGTAAGTTTTTGAAATAACTTTTTAAAAATATAAATAATTCAAATGTAACTGAGTTAGCCCATTCAAATATTCTTGACAATGTTGCATGAGTAAAATGCAATAATGTTCTGTAAAGCATGCTGTCTGTCTCTATGGACAAATGTATTTGCAACAAAGCCTGTCAGACAGCTCTCCCCAATTTTAATATGAGTACCCAGATTTTAGTAAATTGGACTTTGCAAGATCAAGGGCTGGGATTGCTGTCGAAACTCGTGGTAGCATCAGTGGAGAGAAAGCGGAGTTAACATTTTGAGTCTGGTGACCTTTCTCGAGGACATAGTTTTTGTTTCAGATTTCCAGCATTTTCACTTTGTTTTATTTTTGTATAACTGTTGTTCTCATTGCTGAGGTTAATACCAGGTGGCTCATCTGGGTTCAGTTTTGCTGTGTTCTTCTTGCTTGAAAAATGTGTTTTGAAGATGAAAAGCCAAGGATTTAGCAAATCCCTCTGTGTTGTTGTAGTCTTTAAATGAAAATGATCCATTATGCATACTTTTTGTTTGATTCAATCAGTCTCTGCCTGTTCAAGTTGTTAGTCTTGAGGAATAACTGTTCATCAATTTCAGTTTTGAATCACTTTTTTTTAGCCAGCCCACAAAATGGGTCTAATAATGTTTTGCTGGAAAAGCGCAGCCGGTCAGGCAGCATCCAAGGAACAGGAGAATCGACATTTCAGGCATCGGCCCAGGAAGGGCTGATGCCCGAAACATCGATTCTCCTGTTCCTTGGATGCTGCCTGACCTGCTGCGCTTTCCAGCAACACATTTTCAGCTCTGATCTCCAGCATCTGCAGTCCTCACTTTCTCCTCTAATAATGTTTTCTAAAGGAAAGATATAGTATTGATTTCTCAAATAAATAATGCAAAATACCACAATGTTTTAAAAAAAAGTTTTACTTTACCTTCCCTTTTTCTCAAGTTATCTGAAAATCAAGACACGACAGATGTTGATCTTCAAGAGCTTTCTTTCACTCGTACCATTGATGAAGAAGCTGAAATGGAAGAGCAGGCATATCGAGACCGTGAAGATGAGCATCTGGAACAAGAGGAGGAAGAAAGGGAGCAAGACGTCATGACTGCTGGAAGTAAGTAAATATATCTAGAACTAATTTGTTTGAATGGCATTTGGGTACAAGTCAAATTGTTTGTCTTGTAGTCCGAGCAAATAATATAGTAGTTGCCCATTGTTTCATTCATGTTGTATGATGGCCATGATTGGAGTATTGCTTGTGGTTCTGGTCGCCACATTATAAGTAGGATGTGGAGTCTTTGGAGAGGATGCAAAAGAGGTTTACCAGAATATTGCTTGGATTGGAATGTATTTGCTATAAGGAGAGGTTGGACAAACTTGGAGCATCAGAGGTTGAAGGGATGACCTGACTGAAGTATATAAAATTGTGAGGCATAGATAGGTAGATAGTCAGTCTTTTCCCCAGGGTGGAAATGTCAAATACTAGGAGGCATAAGTTTAAGGAGAGAGGAGATAAGTTTAAGGGAAATGTGCGAGGAAGGTTTTTTTTCCACACACAGAGTGGTGGGTGCCTGGAACATATAGCTGGGGACATGGTAGAAGCAGAAATGATAGCAATGTCTCATAGGCATTTACATAGATGCATGAAAAGGCAGGGAATCAAGGGATATGGACAATGTGCTGGCAGATAAAATTAGTTTAGAATGGCATCATGGTTAGCCATGGTCTGTTTCTGTGTTGTACTGTTCTAAATTCTGTCTAGAAAATTAATAATTTACAAATTTCAAACTAAATTATTTGTCCTAATCTACCAACTGCTGTTAGCAATGGTCATCTCCAATAAGCAGAAACAAACCTGGAGGTGACGATTAACCAACTTCTTGGATGTAGTTGAAGATTTTTTTGGTAGTTGTATAGCTAAATTAACCAGATCAACATTAAAGATAGCTGTAATATTATTCTTTTGGTGTAAACTGTTGTTGGTCCTAATTAGTGCAAATGATTTTCACCGATGGTGGTTGTACTATTGAAGCAACAATTCCAAACAACACTGCTAAAGTTTGGCTTGCATTCTTGAAATAGTATGTCTTTTATACCTTGTGGGCTTAACTGTTTCCTCAGCCTTTTGCTGGATTCCTATGTGGTATTTTCTTTTTGAGGGTTGTATCAAAGTGTGCCAATATCTCAAGCAGTTAAGCTGTTAATACTGTGAAATAGCCAGAAAATCTTGTGGATGCTGCTTTTAGTCAGATGGGAAAAAAAATACCATAAAGGGATTTAGCCTTTTATGGTTTTCTTCAGTTTGAAAATTGGACCTTCTGGTCAGACATTCAGAAGAATATCTCTGTTTGAAGAATTTAAGATAATCCATTTTATTTTTTAACCATTTCTCTTCGTGTAGTTGAAGAGATTTATGTCCATATTTTTTGCAAGGTGAGTTTTTCGACTGCTAAATGTTAACACTATTTCAGACATGTTGCATTATTAGTTTGCATATTGTATAACATGCTGTTTGCTTTCGGAAAAGAATGAATATTAAATCTAAAGCAGTGCATCCTGCATTGGAGCAACTGTTTGAGTAGAGGAGTTGCTAGGATTTGGAATGCGTTGGTTTGGAGAGTGGTGGAAGTAGATTCCATTAGAGGATTCAAAAGACAGCTGGATATGTATTTGAAAGTGATAAATTTTGAGGACGATGGAGATAAGGCTGGAGAATGAGACGAGCTGGGTAGCTTTCTCAGGGACCGGTACAGACACAATGAGTCTAATGGCCTTCTAATCCCTCTATACTGTAAAATTGTATGATTCTGAATCATTATAGACTTTCCTTCCTTGAGATTTATTATCTCAATACAAAAAAGGTAAATCAAAAGTAACAGGAAGAGAATTTGGTGGAGAAACTCTGCAGCATTTGTGGAGAGAAAGTAGAGTTAACATTTCAAATCCAGTGACTGTTTTTCAGAACTGTTGTTACAATGTAATGTCAGTAATGAAGTTTGAATAGTAAGGTGTTTCTGCATTTGGTCCTGCCCTTCATAACAAAGGTACTTTGCTCTTTCCATTTAAGCCTGAAGTTAAACATGGGATATTAGAGATTGTGTGATCTACAGATTTTCTCACACGGGTCAGCAAAATCTATTTCACATTTTCCATGCTCAAAATAGTCAAAAGAATTCTCAGTACTGTACTTGAAATTTCAATGCAATTCAACTCCCTGTAGTTTTTTAAAAATGTGTCATCTTATGGTTCCAAAATGAAATAACGTTGCTCTAAACTAAAGATCAAAATAACTCTTTTAGCTGACAGCAAATGTTTGCATTCCCAAGTAAATGTGTTACAAGATAGTTGAGCCTGTGGTCTGAAAAGGAAGCTATATTCACAGGGAGTACATGTTGGAGCATCAGGGCTATATTGTTGTAACCAAGTCTCTGAACATCCTTCTGTAGTTATTTTGTAGTGAGCAAGAGATTTTGCAATCTTAGCAACATTTTTATTCACTAACTGCCAGTGCTTTTTAAAAATTTAGGTCTTTTGTTTAACCAAGCTATATTTTGACATTCCACTTCTTGAAAATTAGCCCTTGTTGAGCATTTCTTTCCACCTTGAAAGAATCTTTCATTTTCTAAGCGGCTTGCATTGCTGGTGTTTTGCATATTCATTTTCAGGAATATTTTGATGCTTGTGCTGCAGTGCTCCATTTCCCTTGAATGCAGGTAGAAGATACCCGATATCTCAATAAATAATGATTTGGAGATGCTGGTGTTGCACAGGGGTGTACAAAGTTAAAAATCACACAACACCAGGTTATAGTCCAACAGGTTTAATTGGAAGCACACTAGCTTTCGGAGTTCCGCTCCTTTGACAGGTGGTTGTGGAGGACAGAATGTAAGGCACAGAATTTATACCAAAAATTTACAGTGTGATGTAACTGAAATTATACATTGAAAAATACCTTGATTGTCTGTTGAGTCTTTCATCTGTTCAAGTACCATGATAGTTTCACTTCTTTCATGTGTAACTGACAAAACATTTTTATTTAAAGTTGCATTCTCAGGTTAACTGTAACAATTGGTGTTAGATTAGATTAGATTAGATTAGATTAGATTACTTACAGTGTGGAAACAGGCCCTTCGGCCCAACAAGTCCACACCGCCCCGCCGAAGCGTAACCTACATCTACATCTACCCCTTACCTAACACTACGGGCAATTTAGCATGGCCAATTCACCTGGCCTGCACATCTTTGGACTGTGGGAGGAAACCGGAGCACCCAGAGGAAACCCACGCAGACACGGGGAGAACGTGCAAACTCCACACAGTCACTCGCCTGAGGCGGGAATTGAACCCAGGTCTCAGGCGCTGTGAGGCAGCAGTGCTAACCACTGTGCCACCGTGCCGCCCACAGCTGGACAATATGTTGAAGGTGTTAGCCCCCTGTGTTCTCTGCCTATGCCATGGTGTTTAGATTGATTCTAATCTAAAAAGTGAGATAACAGAGTTTTACATGAATTCATGCAGTTTTTGAGCAAAGTACAATGTAACTCTGAAAGTACAAATTCACCCCACAAAATATATGCATATGTGTGCATGTGAGTCTGTGTGTGTGTGTCTGTCTGTCTGTCTGGGTTGGGGGGGTTGTGAATGTGAGAGAGAGTGTATATGTGTGTGTATGTGAGTGTAGAGTGTCTTGAGTCTATGAGGGAGTACATGTGGGAGTGTGTGTGTGGCTGGGTTGGGGGGTTGTGAGTGTCTGTGTGAGTGAGAGTAGAGTGGTCTAAGTCTCTGAGAGTGTGTGTGTGTGTGTCTGTCTGTGTGTGTGTGTCTGTCTGTCTGTGTGTGTCTCTCTCTCTCTCTCTCTCTCTCTCTCTCTCTCTCTCTCTCTCTCTCTCTCTCTCTCTCTCTCTCTCTCTCTCTCTCTCTCTCTCTCTCTCCATAGTGCAATAGTGGTCACCTGTAATGTGACATGAACCCAAGGTCCTAGTTGAGGCTCTCCCTATGGGTATGGAACTTAGCTATCAGCCTCTGCTCGGCCACTTTTCGCTGCTGCCTGTCCCGATGTCTGCCTTGGAGATGGAGTTACGGAGATAAGGCAGGAACAGGATACTGATTAAGGATGATTAGCCATGATCATATTGAATGGTGGTGCAGGCTCAAAGGGCAGAATGGCCTTCTCCTGCATCTATTGTCTATATGAGAATGGTCACCCGAAGGACCGAGGTAGAATGTCCTGGGCGGCTGAAATGTTCCCCAACTGGGGTTATGTCACACTACAGCTGACTACTGTTGCACTATACACGTATGCATATACAAAGACACTCACACTCCCACACTCACACGTACATCCTCTCAGAGACTTCGACCACTCTACACTTGCTCACACACATATACACTCTCTCTCACAGACACTCTCAACGCCCACCTCAGCCACACACACACTCCCACACTCTCACATGCACCCCCTCATAGACTTAAGACACTATACTCTCATACACACACATATATACACTCTCTCTCACACTCTCAATCCCCCAACCCAGACAGACGCACACACACACACATATATTTTGTGGGGTGAATTTGTACTTTCAGAGTTATATTGTACTTTGCTCAAAAACTGCATGAATTCATGTAAAACTCTGTTATCTCACTTTTTAGATTAGAATCAATCTAAACACCATGGCATAGACAGCGAACACAGGGGGCTAACAACTTCAACATATTGTCCAGCTAACACCAATTGTTACAGTTAACCTGAGAATGCAACTTTTAAAAAATGTTTTATCATTTACACATGAAAGAAGTGAAACTATCATGGTATTTGAACAGATGAAAGACTCAACAGACAATCAAGGTATTTTTCAATGTATAATTTCAGTTACATCACACTGTAAATTTTTGGTATAAATTCTGTGCCTTACAATTGTGTCCTCCACACCCACCTGATGAAGGAGCGGTGCTCCGAAAGCTAGTGTGCTTCCAATTAAACCTGGTTGGACTATAACCTGGTGTTGTGATTTTTAACTCAATAAATAAAGTATCGGTGATGTCACTTCAAAATAAATTGGTATTATTTTGGTCTAACCTTCTACTAGCATTTAATGAGTGCTCTGTTTATTTGTGTTTTTTTGTTACATATTACAGAAATCTTTCAATGTTTCCTATCAGCACGTGAAGTTGCTCGTAGTCGTGATTGTGACAGAATGAGCAGCACATCTGGAATTGGGAATGGAACTGTTGTTCGACTAGAGGATCCACAGTCTCAACTCCGGGAAGAACGGCGAGTCAGCACTGGACTCACAGAAGGACAGGACCTTTACACAGCAGCATGCAACTCTGTCATTCATCGATGTGCATTGTTAATTCTAGGTGTCACCCCAGTCATTCAAGAGTTGTATCAAAAAGATGAAGGCCAGATAGGACATTCTACGACTAATGAAGGGCTTGGTTTTATGACCAGGTTAGAAACCGTTTTTTTTTAAAAGAATATAATCAAACAGTGTATCTCCTATCAACACACTTGAACAGATGTTGGTATTGATGACGCTGTCATTATGTGCCCTCACTGCACAAGAATTGAAAATATTGCATCCATTGCCAGCAAAACCATCAACTAACTGGAAGCAAAACTAAAAACCTTTGGATCTGTTTGAGCCTGACCCTGCCTAGTCATGATTCTTTTTGTCTTAGTTTTAAAAAAATGCAGGGACAACTCAAAGTGGTTTACCAACTGTCTTGTCTGAGGGAGACATTTTTGCACCAGTGACTTTTTTTGCAAGAGAAACTGAACAGAACACAACTCTAAAAGCCACAGTATCATCACAGTTTACAGTTGATAAGAGAATTAGGTGTGTGCTAAATAGTGAGGAATTTTACCTTGGATTACAGGAGAATAGAAATAGTCTGATCAGTGGCAAATGGAATACAATCTGAAAAAGTGTGAGGTGGTACACTTGAGCAGCACAAACAGGCAAGAAAATATATGATGAATGATTAAAACCTGGAAAGCGCCAAGAATTAGATGTCCATTAAGGTGATGGGACCAGTAGATAAAAGTGGTTAAGAAGCCATATTGGATACTTGTCTTTATTAGCTAAGGTATAGAGCTTAAAAGCAGGGTGCTCATGCTGGAACTATATAAAACTTTGGTTGGTCTACAGATGCATTCTGGAATCCACATTATAGGAGGGATGTGATTGCACTGGAGAGGGTGCAGAGGAGATTTATTAAGTTGTTTCCTGGGCTGCAGAGTTTAAGTTATGAGGTGAGATTAGATAGACTGGAGTTGCTCCTTTTGGAGCAGAGGATATTATTAAGATGTATAAAATTGAGTGATAGGAAGGAATGTTTCCTCTTGGTGGAAGGATCAAGGAACAGAGGGACATAGATTTAAGGTAATAGGTAAGATGTTCAGAGGAGATATGAGAAAGTTTTCCTTCACCCAGATGGTGGTGGAATCTGGACTCTGTCTATAAGGGAAATAGAGCCAAAGGATATTGAAGAAGTATGCAATGAGCACTTGGAATGATAAAGCATACAAGGCGATCGGCCAACTACAGGAAAATGGGATTGGAAGAATTAGATTCCTTTTTTGATCATTACGAACTCCAATGGCCTTTTTCTGAGCTGTAGACCTCTGATGACTCTGACGCTGTATCATTCTGTAACCGATTATGACTGAAACAGACCTTGGACTCCATTCTATGAAGTATGGGCGGCACGGTGGCACAGTGGTTAGCACTGCTGCCTCACAGCACCAGAGACCCGGGTTCAATTCCTGCCTCAGGCTGTGTGGAGTTTGCACATTCTCCCCGTGTCTGCGTGGGTGTCTTCCGGGTGCTCTGGTTTCCTCCCACAGTCCAAAAATGTGCAGGTTCGGTGAATTGGCCATACTAAATTGCCCGTAGTGTTAGGTGCAGGGGTAAATGTAGGGGAATGGGTCTGGGTGGGTGCGCTTCGACGAGTCGGTGTGGACTTGTTGGGCCGAAGGGCCTGTTTCCACACTAAGTAATCTAATCTAATCTTACCTTCTTCTTTTCAACTCCATCAGTAAGTTGAATATGTTTTGGATACTTCTAGATCAACTTTCTTTTACATTACTCCCACTTACATCATTTATAGCACAGATGTGGCCTTTCGGTGAATCATATAGAATGGCCTACTCCGGAGTAGGTTAAACTTGGCCTGCTAGTGGGAATTAGGGTGACTGTGGGGAGCACTTTGGGACCAGTGACCATACTTCTATTGATTTTAAATTTGTTAAGGAGAGGGACAAAACTGGTCCACTGGTTCAAGTTCTAAATTGGGGCAAGGCAAATTTTGATGGAATTATTAAACAGGAGATTGCAGAGATTGATTGGCGTAGTTTGTTTCCAGGTAAAGGGACCTCTGGCAAGCGGGAGGCCTTTATAAGTGAGATAGTTGGACATCCAGATCAAATGTTCCTGTGAGGGCGAAGGGCAAGGTTGGCAGGAATAGGGGACCGTGAATGACATCTTTTGAGACTTTGACCAGAAAAAAGAAAGAGGTATGACTCAGGTATAGGCAGCTGGGATCAAGGGAATCCCTGGAGGTATATTGGGTGTACAAGAGTTTACTGAAAAAGGAAATCAGAAGAGTGAAAAGGAGGCACGAGATAGCCTTGGCTGAGAAGATTAGGGTGAATCAAAAGAGGTTCTTTAAATCTATTAAAGGAAGAAGAACAACTAGGGTGAGAATAAGACCTCTCAAGGACCAAAGTGGACATGAATGAGTAGAACTACAGGAGATAGGCAAGGTCTTCAATGAATATTTCTCGTCTGCGTTTATCATGGAGAAAGACATGAAGACTTGGGGAAGTTAGTGGTCATATCTTGGAGAGAGTCCATATTACAGTAGAGGAGATGCTGAACGTATTAGAGGGTTTCCTAAGTCAGTACATTGACAGGCCAACGAGGGGAGAGGCCATTCTAGACTTGGTGCTCAGAAATGAGCCGGGGCAGGTATAAGATCTTGTGGTGGGAGAGCATTTTGGTGATAGTGACCACAATTGCCTCACATTCTACATAGCTATGGAGAAGGAGAGGTTTAGGCAAAATGGGAGGATATTTAATTGGGGAAGAGGAAACTATGGTGCGATTAAACATGAGTTAGGAAGCATGGATTGGGAGCAATTGTTCCATGGTAAAGGAACTATAGACATGTGGAGACTGTTTAAGGAACAGTTGTTGCAAGTGATGAATAAATATGTCCCTTTGAGACAGGCAAGAAGTGGTAAGATAAAGGAACCTTGGATGACGAGAGAGGTGGAACTTCTCGTCAAAAGGAAAAAGGTAGCTTGCATAAGGTGGAGGAAGCTAGGGTCAAGCTCAGCTCTAGAGGATTACAGGCAGGTGAGGAAGGAGCTTAAAAATGGTCTGAGGAGAGCCAGAAGGGGGCACGAGAAAGGCTTGGCAGAATGGATTAGGGAGAACACAAAGGCATTTTACACTTATATGAGGAATAAGAGAATGGTCAAAGAAAGAGTAGGGCCGATCAGGAATAGCATAGGAAATTTGTGTGTGGAATCTGAGGAGGTAGGGAAGCCCTAAATGAGTTTTTTGCTTCTGTCTTTATGAAAGAAACAAACTTTGTAGTGAATGAAACCTTTGAAGAGCAGGTGTGCATGCTGGAATGGCTAGAGAAAGAGGAAGCTGGTGTGCTGAAAATTTTGTCAAACATTAAGATTGACAAGTCGCCAGGCCAAGACCAGATTTGTCCTCGGCTGCTTTGGGAAATGAGAAATGCAATTGCTGCGCCACTTGTGAAGATCTTTGCTTCCTCACTCTCCACTGGAGTCGTATCTGAGGACTGGAGAGAGGCAAATGTAATTCCTCTCTTCAAGAAAGCAAATAGGGAAATCCCGGCAATTACAGACCAGTAAGTCTCACGTCTTTCGTCTGCAAGGTGTTAGAAAGGATTCTGAGGGATAGGGTTTATGACAACTGGAAGAGCATGGCTTGAGTAATTACAATCAACACAGCTTTGTGAGGGGCAGGTCATACCTCACAAACCTTATCGAGTTCTTTTAGGATGTGACTAGAAAAGTTGATGAGGGTCGAGCTATGGATGTAGTGTATATGGACTTCAGCAAGTCATTTGATAAGGTTCCTCATGGTAGGCTCTTTCAGAAGGTCAGGCGGAATGGGATACATGGGAACCTAGCTGTCTGGATACAGAATTGGCTGGCCAACAGAAGACAGCGAGTGGTAGTAGAAGGAAAATATTCTGCCTGGAAGTCTGTGGTGAGTGGTGTTCCACAGGGCTCTATCCTTGGGCCTCTACTATTTAGAATTTTTATTAATGCCTTGGATGAGGGGATTGAAGTTTGCAGATGACACAAAAGGTGGAGGTGTCGTTGACAGTATAGAGGGCTGTTGTAGGCTACAGCGGGACATTGACAGGATGCAGAGATGGGCTAAGAGGTGGCAGATGGAGTTGAACCTGGATAAATGCGAGGTGATGCATTTTGGAAGATCGAATTTGAAAGCTGAGTACAGGATTAAGGATAGGATTCTTGGCAGTGTGGAGGAACAGAGGGATCTTGGTGTGCAGGTACATAGATCCCTTAAAATGGCTATCCAAGTGGACAGGGTTGTTAAGAAAGCATATGGTGTTTTGGCTTTCATTAACAGGGGGATTGGGTTTAAGAGTCGTGAGATCTTGTTGCAGCTCTATAAAACTTTGGTTAGACCGCACTTGGAATACTGAGTTCAGTTCTAGTCGTCCTATTATAGGAAAGATGTGGATGCTTTGGAGAGGGTTCAGAGGAGGTTTACCAGGATGCTGCCTGGACTGGAGGGCTTATCTTATAAGGAGAGGTTGACTGAGCTCGGACTTTTTTCAGTGGAGAAGAGGGGACCTAATTGAGGTATACAAGATAATGAGAGGCATAGATAGAGTCGATAGCCAGAGACTATTTCCCAGGGCAGAAATGACTAACACGAGGGGTCATAGTTTTAAGCTGGAGGAAGGTATGGAGGGGATGTCAGAGGCGGGTTCTTTACACAGAGAATTGTGAGAGCGTGGAATGTGTTGCCAGCAGCAGTTGTGGAAGCAAGGTCATTGGGGACATTTAAGAGACTGCTGGACATGCATATGGTCACAGAAATTTGAGGGTGCATACATGAGGATCAGTGGTCGGCACAACGTCAGCTGAATGGCCTGTTCTGTGCTGTACTGTTCTATGTTCTATATTCAGGTAGATAAATCTCCTGGTCCTGATCAGATATATTTAAGAAACCGGCAAGAGGCTGGAGAAGAAGTTGCGGGAGCTGTGGAATTTTTGCATCATTGTTAGCCATGGGTGTGAGGCCTGGAAGCCTGGATGGTAGCAAATGTTTACCCTTATTCTAGAAGAGCTGCAAAGATAAACCTGGGAGCTATAGACCAATAGGTGTATCATCTGTAGTGGATAAGTAACTTGAGAACATTCTGAGAGATAAGATGTACATGCATTTGGACAGGCAGGGTTTGCTGACAGGAGCAGTCAGCACGGCATTGTGCATGGGCGATCATACTTCACAAATTTGTTAGAGTTCTAAGATGGAGCGACTAGGAAAGTTCACAAGCACAGAGTGGTCAAATCGTCTGTGTGGATTTCAGTAAGGCCTTTGATAAGGTTCCACATGCTAAGCTGCTCTGGAAGGTTAAATCGCAGGGAAGCCAGGGAGCCCTGGCAAATTGGATACACAATTGGCTTGATGGTAGGCAGCAGAGGGTAATAGTGGAAGGATGCTTGTCAGACTGGAGGCCTGTAACTAGCCTGTGCTAGGCCCATTACTGTTTGTTATCTATATCAATGATTTGGATGAGAATGTGCAAGACATGATTAGTAAATTTGCAGATGACACTAAAATAGGCGGTATCATGGGCAGTGAGGAAGGTAATCAGAAATTACAGCAGGACCTTGATCAGCTGGGGAAGTGGGCCGAGAATGGCAAATGCAGTTTAATGCAGTCTTGCATTTGGAAAATCATATCAAGGCAGGAGTGTTGTGGTGAATGGTAGGGCCTTAAGGAGTGTTTTAGAGCAGAGGAACCTTGGTGCACAGTTCTCTGAAAATGGAGTCCAGGTAGACAGGGCAGTGAAGAAGGTTTTTAGCACACTGACCTTCTTCAGTCAAGGCATTGAGTATTGATGTTGGAAAGTTATGTCGCAGTTGTACAAGGACATTGATGAGCCCACAGTTGGAGCGTTGTGTTCAGTTTTAATCACCCTGCTATAGAAAGCGTATTTTTAAACTGGAAAGAGTGTAGAATTTTACACGGATATTGCCAGGACTCAACTGTCTGAGTTAGATGGAGAGGTTAGACAAGGTAGGACTTTTTTCTTTTGGAGAGTAGGAGACTAAGGGGGGGGATCTGAAAGAAGTGTATAAGATCATGAAGGGTATGAATACAGTGAATGCATTCCATCTTTTTCTCAGGTTTGGGGAATCATGGACTAGAGGGCATCAGTTTAATGCTACAGGGGAAAAAATAAAAGGGAAGCTTAGTGTCAACATTTTTTACACAGAGGCTGGTAAGCATATGGAATGAGCTGGCAGTGGAAGTGGTTGAGGTGTGTATATTAACAACATTTAAAAGGCATTGAAACATATATATGGATAGGAAAGGTTTAGAAGGACATTGGGTTAGCATAGGTGGATATTTTGGTAAGATGGACCAGTTTGATGCCAAAGGGCCTGTCTCTATGCTGGAGGACTCCATATCCATTCTGGTAACCTAACTCTGTTTACCAGCTTTTGACCCCTAGCCCTGGAGGCAATGGCATAGCAAGTTAGTATATCAATACAGCTTAAATGCAACAAGAATTTCTTGCTGAACAACTCTTCAGATAGTGATTTCCAGACTCCAACCATCCTCTGAGAAAAGGGTCTATACTGACATTTAAGTCGGAGCAGAAATAAACCATTCAGCCTCTCACACATGCTTCACCATTCAAAACTAAATAGTTATCGTTTAAAAGTCCCCATAGTCAAAACCAGAGTTATGTGTATATTCTACCCATCTTGGGTTATTCAGTTACAAGTGTGACATAATGAGGATCTTAAGGTCAAACTGGTCAATGACTCAGGTTTCTATGATTTCCAAGTTCTCAGAAATAAGGTTTATGTTTGAGTTGAAATTTAAGTCTCAAAGTTGAAGGTGTTATGTACCAAGCCAGACGCCTTCAAAACATTTCAAGAAGGCAGCACAGACCCTAACTTTTGTAGTTGCTTTAAACAGGTGTACAGTGTTATGTACCAGGAGTAATGCAGCTGGCTCTAACACTCACTTTTAAACAAACCAGAATTTATTCGTACATGAACAGAATGTAGAAGAACATAACTTATCTGAAAAGCCCCCTTGACTATTGCAAATTAATGATGCTATTCCAAATACTTGCAATATCACAATAAACACTCCCCCAGCAAAAAAATAGGTAAATCAAGTACAGGTTCTCACAGGAGAGATGTCAGAGAGAGAGAGAAGATCAGCATGGACCTGTTTCTTTGGGCCCAGCAGTTTCTCTGGGTTCCCAGCTAAAACTTGACCAGCAGCTGCAATCCAAACAGCTAGGCTGCTAAAACCAAACCAAATCAGAGAAACTGAACTGGCCACTCCCCTTTCATTGTATCAGTGTTTTTTTAAAAGCTTGAAAGCCTTTTGTGTGAGGTGGTACCTGTTATCTGAAATCAAATTGGCTCTAAAACCCATACAAATCAGACATATCAGAACCCCTGTGTTTGTGACCCCTCTCAAAAAAAAGGAGACAATAATCTTGTCAAAGGAGCAGCATTGTCACAAGGGATACCAGTTTAAGACCAAGAAGAGGCATTTCTGCTGACGGTTGAGAATCTTTGGAGCTGCTTGCCACAGAGTACTGTGGGTGCTGTGTCTTGTTTATATTTAAGGCTACAATAGTTTGATTGTTGATCTGTAGGGGAATCCAAAGTTATGAGTAAAAGGCAGGAAAGTGGACATGAAGATGATCCAATCAGCCATGATCCAATTGACTGGCAGGGCAGGCTCAAGGGGCAGAATTGCCTGCTCCTGTTCCTGTTTCTTACGGTCTTATGGTCTTCCATAAAACCATAAAAGATAGGAGTGGAAGTAAGGCAATTCAGCCCATCGAGTCCACTCCACCATTCAATCATGGCTGATGGGCATTTCAATGCCACTTACACACACATTCTCCGTATTCCTTAATTCCTTGCGAGATGAAGAAATTATCAATCTCTGCCTTGAAGACATTTAACGTCCCAGCCTCCAATGCGGTCCGAGGTAATGAATTTCACAGGCCCACCACTCTCTGGCTGAAGAAATGTCTTCTCACTTCCATTTTAAATTGACCCCCTCTTTTAGTATCGCACAAATGTTACAGTATGTTCTAGACATTGCAAGAATAATTTAAATGAAATTATGTCCCGATCATTGTGTCACTAGTTATGTGGACAAACTTAACTGACTTTTTTGATTTACAGAATGTTATGATTTCAGTTGATTCTTCTACTGGACAAGTCAGATCCCAGAGTCAAGCTTGGCTATTCAGTCATTGAACATATTCACAATAAGTTCTCAAAGTATTTTGAGAAAACAACATCAAGAGAAACATGAACTGAATTACACTGTGCAATAACTATTGGTGCTTTCTCATCAGAAAGAAAGATTCATCTCTATTGTCCCAGCAATGCCCTTAGAAACACTTAAATCACTGTCAAGTGTCAATACTACCTTCAAACGAAAGATTCTTGTTCAGCTGCCATGGCTGTTATTGGTGTCTTTTCAGAAAATAAGTGCTGCTTTCTTTAATTAACATTTCACCCTGAGATCCTTGAAACAAGCTGCTATTCCAAATTTCTGAACCTGTGTTTGAAACAGGCTTCTAGGATGTCTTTCTCTCTGACCCCACAGCCTTTTATCTGGAGTTTTCTTCTCACTGACATCTGTGCAGCCTGGTATTTATTCTCAGATCTCACTGTATGGAGAATATCAATAACAGCATTCTGGTTATGGGATATTTCCTTCTGCATGAGCCTGTTTCTGTCTCCTTCTCTCACATCATAGATGATGTGAAGCTTAAGTTAGCGAACACCTAATTCTGTTCAAAATTACTTTGACTATTTAGCAAAAAAAAGGATCAACTCTTCACAGAACTGAAACACTACAATTCATTTTTCTTCCACTTTAGAATACAAGTTCTCAAATAACAGTACTGCTGTTGGGCATTCTTTATTATTCATTATTTTTATTCTATTTGTTTATCAGTTTTTGTTTGGAGATGTGAACTGGGCACTGAGAGTTAAAGGTAACTTTTGGACTGTGGGGAATAGCTTGTGTTAAAAGGAAAATGGACAAAACAAGCTTTTATTTATTCAAGAGGCCAGGCCTGGAAGTTACTTGCAGGTTGATTTGTGATCAAAGTGTTCTTGAGATGTTACATCGTCAGGGAAAAGCATGATGTTTGAACAGATGGCTGAAGTTGACTGTTCACAAGGTCTGTACCTGGGAATTGGTTCTAGCAAATGTGCAAAAGACTTTCTGCGTGGCATAAAATGTATGGTAACTGGGACCTCATGGAGGAGATGGTTAGTCTGACATGCAGTGGAGGGAGTTACAAGGATAACTACTTTTATCTGAGTGAACGGAATAAAATTTCAAAAATATCTAACAAAACCATCATCTATGCCTGTAGAACAGTACAATGGGAAACTACTTAACTAATCTGACTAGTTTCTTCTATTTTCTTTGAGTTATCTCTTAACTGTTTGTTGTCTGTCTGATGTGTGAATGGGGCTGAAAACAAAGGTTTGGGTTTAAAGCATAGATAGTAAAATTTTACTCTGCTAATTGTATTGTTTATAAATTGTTAGACTTTTAAAATGCAAATGAGTGCCTGGAACTGAGTATCTGCACAGTCTGGAATTGGTTATGCAAAAGTCTGGTTAGGAACCATTGCGATCAATTTTAAGGGTCTTCAAAGGTTGTAATTTTACTGTATTATGAATGCAGAGATAGAAGGGCTGATTTGGTTCTGCTGTCTGTTTGTCATAACACTACCTTCATAATAGTAAGTAAACTTTGACAAATCTTTTGAAAGTGTGATTTAATTTGAAGTTTGGAGAGAACTTCAATGATAACTGGATTTATTTCTTCCAGGAGTGAAAGTTTGACAGCAGAAAGCCATCCTGTGCTATCAAATTCAACCTACAAACTAACTAAATCGAGAAGTGAATCAGACTTGTCTCAGCCTGAATCTGATGAGGAAAGTTGTGCATTTGTAAGTATTTCAGCTGTGCAGATTGGTAGAATAATAATCTTTTAAAAATGCCACGATAGGGTTTATAGTGACTTGTACAGCAGCTACCTTATAGCCAATGTAGTAAATACTGTCACTATTATGTTGTAGGAAATGCAGCAGCAAATTGCGCACAAACAGGTCAAATAAACAGCATGATGACTATGACCAGATCTTCTGTTTCTGTGATGTTGATTTGACAGATAAATATTGACCAGAAATTCCTGCTTTTCTTTAGAGTAGGGCAGTGGATATTTTGCCTCAATCCAAGAGAGCCTAGCAATAGTTCTGTAACTGTCCTGCAGTGGGACTTGAGCCCACAAATGTCTGACTCAGAAGTGAGAGCAACTGAGCCATGACTGTATGGGATTATTTCAGTTTATGAATCCAGTTATGTTTTTGGTTGCAAGATTCCAATGTTGCATATGTTTCAAAGTCCTGAAGATATGAAACTTGTTAATTCCATCCATGAAAGCTAGACTGGTAAAAAATGGATTCTGTATTCATGGTGCTGGAAGAGCACAGCAGTTCAGGCAGCATCCGAGGAGCAGTAAAATTGACATTTCGGGCAAAATCCCTTCATCAGTCAAAAATGTGCAAGCAAGGAAACTTTTTTATATCCAGGGAAAGTCCTGTTGTTGAAGTTAAGTGTCAAGATCCTTGAGGAGGGGAGAGGCAATTCTGTCAAGACAACCCCCATTTTTTGGGTGTTCGTGACCACCAAATTTGCAAAATACATTCTGAATTTGCCACATGCTAGTGAATATAGAAATAGGGCAAATGAATGCCTGGCTCAAGACTTAGTGCAAGAATTTAGATTCCTGGATCACTGGGACCATTTTTGAGGAAAGTAGGAAGGTTTGCACCTGATCCACATTGGGACCAGCATCCTGGTGTGAAGGTTTGCTAGTGCTGTTAGGTTTAAACTAGTCTGGTGGGGGAGGGGACACAGAATATCAATGAAATAGAGACACATCATGTTACTAGGAGAAAGTGAGGACTGCAGAAGCTGGAGAGTCAGAATCAAAAAATGTGGCACTGGAAAAGCACAGCAGGTCATGCATCATCCGAGGAGCAAGAGAGTTGTCATTTCGGGCATAAGTCCTTCATCAGAAATATGTTTAGAGTCTAGTGACTCTTCCTCAGAACTGAGGAAGGGTCATTGGACCTGAAGTGTTAATTTTGATTTTCCAGCAACTTCTGATTTGAAGCATCTGCAGTTCTTTTGCTTTTTATTAAGACTAATGAGTTAATGGCACGGATTGACACATTGAAGTATGATATTGTTACCATTACAGAAACATGGTTGAGGACCGGCAATTTAACATTCTGGGATATAGGATCTTTGGGCGAGACAGAGGAAGATGTAGAAAAGGTGGTGGTGTAGCACTATTAATTAACGAGTTAATTACTGCGATAAAAGGAGCTCAAACAAGGTATTGTTAAAAGGAGCTCAAACAAGGTTTTAAGGGTAGAACTTGGGAATGTTAAGAGGCCAGGCACTTCACTGGGAGTGTACTATAGGCCTCCATAGAGTCAGTGGGAATTAGAGGTGCAAGTAGGTAGACAGTTCACGTAGGTGTGGAAGAGTGATAATTGGGCAATTTTATGAGGGGATTTCAACTTTCCCAACATAAACTGGGATAGTCATAGTGTTAAAGGTTTGGAGGGGCAGATTGCTTGAAATGTAACCAGGGAAATTGTTGTATCAACGTGCAGAAGGCCAAAGAAGGGATTGTGCAGTGCCGGATCTGGTTTTGGGGAAAGATGCTGGACAAGTGTTCGATGTGACAGTGGACGAACCTTTTAGCAATACCGACCACACCACACAACAGTTCAAACTTGTTCTAGACAAGGAAAAATATGGCTTCAGATTGGGGGAAGGCAGATTTTATTAAAATAAAGGACAGGACCTGGACATGTTTGGCTGGGAACAGCTCAGTGTGGGTAAGTCTACAGTGGAGCTGTTGGGAGCATTCAAAAAGGAGCCGAATAGAGGACAGATCCAACATGTTTCCTTTAAAGGGAAATTTAGAAACAATAAGTTCAAAGAACCCTAGATGTCTCGGTCTCGGATGAGGAAAAAGAAGAAGGCTTTGAGTAAGTCCGAGGGAGCAATTCAGCTGCTACCCTACAGGAATAAAGTAAATGCGTTAGAGAACTTAAGAAAGCAAATAGAAGAACAAAAAGCATGAAAAAGGAATTTCAAACAAGATTAGGATTGGATTTGCTAAAATATTGAACAAATGCATTAAAGGGAAGAGGCTAACCGGGAAAAGAGTAGACCCATTAGGAACTAAGGGGATAACGTGTGTGAAATTGCAGGACAGTGCAAAGTTCTTAAGTGAATACTTCTCTTGGTCTTCACTCTGGAAAGGAAGACTGCATGTACATGCTTCAGGAAAACAAACTGAGGAACTTGCACGAGGTGACATAGGAAATTGGGAGATATTGGAGGGTCTCCCATGCTTAAAATCAGACAAATCCCCTAGCTTGGTTGACTTGCACCACAGGCTGTGATGGGAGGTATGGCAGGAAATTGCAGGGGCTCTGACACAAATTTTTAATTCCTCTCCAGCCATGGGGGCCATGCCAGAGGGTTGGAGGACAGCTAATCTGGTTCTACTTTTCAAGAAGATAAACCAGGAAAATACAGACTGCTGAGTTTCATGCCAGTAGTAGGGAAACTATTGGAGAAAATTCTGAAGGAGCGAATTAATACCCACTTGGAAAATCATGGGCTAGTTAGGGATATTCAACATGGCTTTGTCAGAGAAAGGTCAGGCCTAACAAATGTCAGAATTTTTTGAAAATGCCAAATGTATGGATGAGGGCAGTGCAGTTGATGTAGTTATATGGATTTTAGCAAAGCTTGTGACAAGGTCCCAGATGGGGGACTGAGAATGTTAAAGCATGTAAAGTTGAGGGACGTTACTACAATAAACAGAGAAGGATGGAATCAGAAACTGGCTGAGTCAGAGGGCACAAAGGGTAGAGGCAGAAGGCTTCTTAAGTGACTGGAGGCTCGTGTCCAGTGATATACAACAAGGAACAGTCCTGGAATCCTGATTGTTTGATATAAACAGAACTGATATAGATGAAAATGTGAGAGAATGTTAAGCAAATTTGCAGAAGAACCAAGATTGGTAGAATGATTAATAGTGGGGAATCATAGAATCCCTAGTGTGGAAACAGGCCATTTGGCTCACCGAGTCAGCACCGATCTTCTGAAGAGCATCCCACCTCGTGTTTCCCCTTGCCCCCCCACCCCATTCCAAAAAACCCTATCCCTGTAACCCTGCATTTCCAATGGCTGATCCACCTAGCCTGTATATCCCTGGATACTGTGGGGAATTTAGCATGGCCAATCCACCTAACCTGCACATCTTTGCACTGTGGGAGGGAACTGGAGCACCTGGAGGAAACTCTCGCAAAATGAGAATATGCAAAGTCCATACAGACAGTCATCTGAGGGTGGAATTGAACCTGGGTCCCTGGTGCTGAGAGGCAACGGATAGTTGTATGTTGCAGGAAGATATAGATGGGTTGGTCAGTTGGGCAGACCAGTGGCAGATGGTATTTAACCCTGATAGTGCAAGGAAGAAGAATCAAGGCGAAGGAGTATTTTTTTGAATGGCAGGACACTGGGAAACTTGAATAACAGAGGGACCTTGGGGTAATTATTCACAGATCCCTGAAGTCAGCAGAACATGTGAATAAGGCATATTGGACACTTGCCTTCTTTAGTTGTGGCTTAAAGTATAAGAGCAAGGAGGTAACATTGTAGTTGTACGGAGCATTGATTAGGCCACAGCTGGAGTACTGTGTGCGGTTCTGGTGCAAGAAAAATGTGCTAGCACAAGAGAGATTACAGAGAAGGGTTCACTAGGATGTTGCCCGGGATAGAGCAATTGAGCTATAATGATCCATCACTACATAGGAATGGATTGTTTTCTTTAGAGCAGAAAAGACTAAGAGGGGACATGGTTGAGGTGTATAAGTTTATAAAAGGTATGGACAAGGTGAATAGAGAGCAACTGTTCCTTTTGGTTGAGGGTCAGGTGTAGTTTTAGGGTAAGGGGATTTGGTTTAAAAAAAACCTGTTCACTCAGCGGGTGTTGGGGATCTGGAATGCACTGCCTGGAAGTTTGTGGAGTCTGGAAAACTTACAACTGTTAAAAAATATTTAGATGAGCACTTGAGATAGCATAACATTCAGGGATATGGGATTAACGCACCTTTAGTGGTAGTTTTGTTGGTGCAGATTCGATGGGCCGAAGGGCATTTCCTGTGCTGCATGTATCTATGAAATATCTGTTCACACTTCCATGGAAAGTTGCAGGGTAACATCACACTAAATGGTTTCCATGTGTGATTCTGGGCAGCATGCAGAGCAGCCAGACGATGATAGTATCCCTGTGCAGCATTGATCGCAAGTCACCACTGCATTTTGAAATGGTCACACCTAGTCTCAACCTTGTACAGTTGAATGCTGCATGAAACAGCATGCAAGGATAGCACTCTAATAGGATCATTAAATGCTTATTAATTAGTCTCTGAATTATTTCTTCTGGCTGCTAGTACAATTGTGTAGTTTTGCTTCAGGTTTTATAAGCTTGTTTTAAAGTTTTGGCACTGTACAAGGTGTAGAATGACATATTGTACTGAAAGAAGTTACTTCCAGACATAGATGGCCTGATAGGATTTGTTCCGGCATTCGAACATGACTTAGAGCATGTAGGAATTTAAGCAAGGCACACTGCTAGGAGGAGGAATTAGGGTACTGAACTAGATTCAGATCCAGCAGGGTTTTTAGTAAACCTTTCCACCTCAACTTTAATCAGGGCCAGTGCATAAAACCTAAAGACGATGTGGCTGAAATGTACAAACTACCACAGCACCAATCTCAAATCCGGATAAGGGTAACATAGCCTGTGTCTGTGAAGTTGACTTTAACTCTCATCCTTCAGACCTCTGGCTGTAGTCATGAGCTCTTGCATGCATATGCTACAGGCTTACTAAGAAGCCTACAAACCTATAAAGGATAAAAGCTTATGGAATTTTAACAGCAAATGTGTTATATCTATAACACACTTTAGAGTGGAATATCTGCTGGTTTTTACACTGAAATAAATGTGTTCTGTTATCGAACACCAGTTGTTGAAGAGCCAATATGGTTTTGTGAAAAGGAAATGTTTGACAAATTTGCTGGAGTTCTTTGAAGGTTTAACAAACCAAGTTAATTTTAGTAATTTATTTGGATTTCCAAAAGTCATTCGATAAAGTACCACATAAATGTTTGTTGTACAAGACCGGAGCTCACAGTATTGGGGGTAATGTATTAGCTTGGATTGAGGATTAGATGACATACAAGGTGTAGAGTTGGGATTAATGTGTTGTCTGAAAGACTTATGCCTTTCTAAAATATCTGTATTAATGACTTGGAAAAAGGGCCAGAGTGTAATGTATCCAGAATTGCTGAAGGTACAAAAATAGGTAGGAGGGCATGTTGTGATGAGGATGTAATGAATACAAGGGGATAGATAGATTGAGGGAGTGGACAAGAAAGTTGTCAGATGTATTTTAATATAGGCAAGTATGAAGTCATAGCACAAGGAAGAATTAAAAAGCAGACTATCATCTAAATGGAGGGAGACTCCAAAAAATGCAGTTCACATGGATTTGGGTGTTCATGTGCATGAAACTCAAAGCATTAACATGCAGGTGCTGCAAATAATTAAGAAGGCAAATGGAATTTTGGCCTTTTTGCTAGGGAGTTGGATTTTAAACATAGGAAAGTATTGTTACAACTATAAGAGAGTTGGTGAGGCTGCATCTGGCCTCTTGGATACAGTTTCGACACCCATTTTATAAGAAACAGCAGATGTTTTGGCATTGGAGGCACTTCAAAGTAGATTTACTGAACTGATCCCAGGAGGGCAAATGACAGGGCATCAGTGTGTGGAATGCACTACCAGCAGTAGTAGTAGAGTCAGATACGTTAGAGACGTTTAAGTAACTCTTGAATAGGCAGCTGGATGATAGTAAAATGTGGGATATTTGGTTCGTTTGCTTAGAGTAGAATAAAAGGTCGGCACAATAGCGAGGGCTGAAGGGCATGTACTGTGCGGACTGTACTATGTTGAAAAGAACCTTATTAAAGCATGCAAGATTCTGAGAACGGCTTAACAGGATATATGCTAAGAAGAATTCCACTAATGGGGTATCCCAAACTACAGGATATAGTTACGGAATAAAGGGTGATTCATTTAAAACTGAAATGCAGATAAATTTCTTTTGAGGGTAATGAACAACTTGAATTCCTTACCCTAGAGAGTTGTGGAGGTCAGAACATTGAAAGTGTTTAAAGAGGAGGTTGGTACATTTTTGAAGTATCGCGGAGTTGAAGTCCGTAAGGTGAAAACAAAAATTCTGGAGATCACAATGGGTTAGGCAGAATCCATGGAGAGAAAGAAAGCTAACATTTTGAGTCTAGATGACTGTTGTTCAGAGCTTGCTTTCTCTCCATGGCTGCTGCCTGATTCATTAATCTCCAGCATATGCAATAATGTGCTCCTGCATTGATGTTTGTGAGGAGTTGGCATGAAAGATGAGTTGTTGCATGAGGCAAATCAACCGCAATCTTGCAGTGTGCTGGAGCCTAAAGGGACTGAAATGCTTACTTCTGCCTGTTTCTCTTGTTCTTATTAATCGGGTATTTGAACCAGTGAATGCGCCCACACGTAGATGCTATTCACTGACTTTTGAAATTCAGCAAGGTATAAAGCCTTTAATCGTGTTTTTACAGAGAAGTCAGTTTAATTATTCAGTTGATTGACTTACTGTAGCATTATTCAGGAGTTACGAGCCAGAGCTCAAGATTTGAGAAAAATTATATCGAACTGCAACCAGGTCAGTTTTTGATGGCTTTTGGGAGGGCTTTCAATATTTTAGTTTTTCTTTTAATTCTTGATAATATTGGAAGGTGCGTTTATTGACATTTTTCCTGCAGAGATGTGAACTTTGTTTTTTCAAGTTATTTTATATCTCCTTTTCTCTTATCATGGGCCATGCACTGATGTCAGACAAGTGGGCAGATAGATCAGAATTCAAATGATATTGTTCATTGAGAAATGAGTGAAATTGCTGATTTTATTGTGATCTCACTCTCTGAGGAGATGTTTGACCTCAGCTTTATACTGTCCAATTTTGCATTTGAGAGTAAAATACTGAGTTGTTGCAAGGAGAGAAGATCTGCTTTGATCACACTTGTTATGGTATACTATACAGACACTTGGCAGTTTGTTTTTATGTTCAGGCCACAGGAGTGGACTAAACAACAGTATTTAATTGCGATTTCAAAGTCTGGGTGAAATTAACTTGAACAAGTGGATTTATGAAAGCAATGTTTGACAAATAGCTGGAGATTTTTGAGGACTAAAACAGTACAATCCATGAGGGAGCATATTTAGATTTTTAGAAAGGTCTTAAAGTCCGATGTGAGAGGTTAGTGTACAAAATCAAAGTATTTTGGATTGGTGACAATGCACTACCAAACCATTTAGAAGTGCATGATACAATCAGGCAGTCAACATGAGGGGGAAACATACATGACAAATCTATTATAGTTCTCTGAGGAGCTAACAAACAGAATAGATAAAGGGAAACCAAAATGACACAAATATAAGTGGGAAAGCAAGTAGTGAGGATTGGAGCAAGTAGCACATTCTAGAAAGGGACATAGACAAGTTGTGAGTAGACGACAACTTTAATGATTGAACAAATTGTAGGAATATGTGACGTTACGTACTTTGGTGGGCAAAATAGAAGAACTAAAGATTATTTAAAGAAAGGACTTCAGAAAGCTGCAGCACACAGGAGTTTGGGATTCTGATGCATGAATTGCAAAAGACTCTCATTCAAGTTAGTGTGATAGGGAAGACAAATGGAATGTTGACTTTTTATTTTAAGGATATGGACTGTAAAAATTAGGAGGCATTGCTAAAACTGAAGGCACTAATCAGACCATACCTGGACTACTGAGAACTTTGTATCATTCCTTACATGAGGTGACCATTGACACTAGGGCAGTCCAGAGAAGATTCATTTGGTTGATTACAATATGGAGGGATTTTCTTATGAGAAGAGATAGAGTAGATTGAGCTTGTACTTATGGGAGTTTAAAAGAAATAGATGAGATATTACTAAGCATGTAGCTGTTTGAAAGTACAGGAGATTTGTGTGACTCCAGATTTAGGAAAACAGAATTTGTGTCCTCAATATTTTTGGATGGTATCATTATTAATAAATTTGATGCAAACAATATTGTGATTGTATTGATTTTAGAAGCAATTAGAGGCAAAATTGAAGGTTAACATTTTAATCAGCTTAATTAGATTTTAGTTATTAATTACGAGTCAGCACTTGTGTTTGTGCATCAAAATGGAGAATTAGCTCTGACAATTATGATATTTAGTGATTTTTGAGAAGATTTGTAGTTCAGGTTGATGATTAGTAAGTAAGTTAGCTCGCTGAGCTTGAAGGTTGTTTTCAGACATTTCATCACCATACAAGGTAACATCATCAGTGAAAGTCTGCGGTGAAACGCTGCTGGTATGTCCCGCTTCTCTATTTATTGATCTTGGTTTCTTAAAGTGGGTGATGTCATTTCCAGTTCTTTTTTTCAAGGGAAGGTAGATAGGATCCAAGTCGATGTGTTTATTGATGGAGTTCTGGTTAAAATGCCATGCCTCTAAGAATTCTTGTGCATGTCTTTGTTTCGCCTGTCCTAAGATGTGTGTTCTCCCAGTCAAAGTAGTCTCCTTCTTTGTCTGTACGTGTAGAAACTAGTGAGGGTGGGTCGTGTCTTTTGGTGGCCAGTTGGTATTCGTGTATCCTGGTGGCAAGTTTCCTGCTAGTTTGTCCGATGTAGTTTTTTTTTTACAGTTCTTGAATGGTATCTTGTAATTGACGTTAGTTTTGTTGGTGGTATCTATTCAGTCCTTTAGTCGTTGTTTAAGTGTGTTGCGAGGTTTGTGGGCTACCATGATGTCAAGGGGTCTGAGTAGTCTGAAAGTCATTTCTGATATGTCTTTGATTTAAGGTAATTATGATATTTTTCAGTGGTTCCTTGAGCTTGACCACACTGTTTAAGAGTAAACTCAAGTAGTGGCCAGAAGCTAAAAGATATAGTTACAAGTTGTTGGTAGCCTCTATTTTTAAATTGAAATATAGTTTACCTTTTTGGTTGTTAATGACTTGTGAATTTAATTCATTGTTTTATCTTTTGAAAGAGCTCCAGAAGATATGTAGATGCGGACTTAGATTTGGCATCAGTTCAGAGAAAGCGAGGTGAGTAATGTGTAGATCTCTCTGCTGCTTTTGAAATTTAGATGTGAATATAATGCTGAAAAATTCTAGTAAAATATATCAGTTTAACCAGAACTGGCAATGTTCATTTTTGTTACTTTTTCTAAGTGTTGTTGTATCGTTTTAGTTTTATAATCTTCATTTTTAAATTTTGATGCCATTCATGAGCAAATGGGAGGATTTTTTGTCCTATTCTCTGGTTAATTTCAAGCATACGTTTTACTCAAGCCTGCAGCAAATGTACTCGTACCATCAGTTGCCTTGACTCTGCATATTTGTGTCCATCGATAGTTTTTGTGTTTCGGGGAAAAACAGGAAATTGGAGGATATGCTTTGTGCATAATGTGAAAGAGCCCGTAATGTAAACTGGTAAACACTTCACTGGACTCAAGCTTAAATTCAGTTCAATGATATTTTTGTATATCTTAACATTATTTAATGCACTATATTAGCTGAGTAAGAATATTCAGTATAAAATTGCCTGAGAAATAATGCTTTGTATGGCAGTAACAATTCTCCAAGTTAGTTTGAACTGTTTGTGTGCAATCTTCTAATGGCTGAACAGACTTTCTTATAGTTATTTAATGCCCAAAGCAGTCAGCTGCTTCACACACAAACTTTCCAAGCATGTGCTGTATCAAATGTCTCCTTTTGTCTTCTGATTTTATGTGGTAGTGTGTTTACTCCTTGTTGGCCAGTTGAGTCCCAGAAACAAGAAGAGCTGCAAGCAAGTAAATGATGGCATGTTTACCCTTTTTAAAGCTTTAAGCTTGCCTACATATATTACGCCATGTACAGTATATACTGTCCCTTAATTGTTGCAGCATTGGTTTGTCCCATCTGTTATGCACCATAATTGTGAGACCAGTAGGTTGGGTGGTTTTTTTGTGGTGGTGCTGTTGCTTTGCCTCAGCAGAAAGTCACAGCTTAAGCAATGTAATGACTAGATGTTACGGTTATTGTTACCTATATCACTATATATACCAGTTTTAATTCCGGAAGTTCCCTTGTGTTTTGTTTAGGTTTGCAATGTGCTTATACAACAGTGTTTCCCAAAAAAATATGTCAGCTAGGAATCTTCAGGACTGGCACAGATGGCCAATTATTCCCATTTTCTCCCTACTATCATGTTATTGCAATAAAAGAAGTAAGATTCTGGCAGTTTTTTTTATTTTAATTTTGCTTTCTGCATGTTTTTTTTGGTCTGCTTGTTATGGTATAAATTGACGAGATTGTATTTGTTCACAAAAAGTTCTATATGAATTTAGTCTTATTTCCGTCATTTCATACTCCACAGGACCTCTTTATAGCCCAACAGATTCACTGAGAGCCACTTGGGCGCGGCTGAAATCTAGTAGAGATTGGCCGTATGATTCTTCTCACCTGTACAATGCTGCTGATTTTGATCTGAATCAGTCTCTTGGAATACATGCATTTATTGAAAACATTGTTAGTTTTGTGAGTGGAGGTGTAGGAACTTCCCCAAGTTTTAAAGAATCTGAAGAAAATATGGCCTCCAACCCTCAGGCCATCATCATTGCCATGGAGCAGCAACAGCTCAGGTCTGAGGTAAGCAGTGTGTTTTCTTGATATATGCAGCCTAATCAACCACAAACAGAAGCCTCTCATTAAGGTTATAATTATAAGTCATATTATAAATATGACCTTTTAATCATCATGTAAAAGTTGAAGAATTGCTTAATATCTTGAGTTGAATGAGGTATTAAGTAATATGATTGTTGAGCTTATGATTATAAGACATAAGAGTAGAAATGGGCAGATTAAGCTCATCAGGTTTGCTTTGCCATTCGATGAGATGGTGGCTGATCAGATAATAGAACATAGAACATAGAACATTAAAACATAGAACATTACAGCACAGTACAGGCCCTTCAGCCTTCGATGTTGCACAGACCTGTCAGACCAATCTGAAGCCCATCTAACCTATTCCATGTGCGTCCATATGCTTGTCCAATGACAACTTAAAGTTGGCAAACAAAGCATTCCATACCCTTACTACTCTGAGTAAAGAACCTACCTCTGACATCTGTCCTATATCTATCACCCCTCAATTTAAAGCTATGCCCCCTCGTGCTCGCCGTCACCATACGTGGAAAAAGGTTTTCCCTCTCCACTCTATCTAGCCCTCTGATTATCTTACATGTCTCTATTAAGTCACCTCTCAACATTCTTCTCTTTAACGAAAACAGCCTCAAGTCCCTCAGCCTTTCCTCATAAGACCTTCCCTCCATACCAGGCAACATCCTGGTAAATCTCCTCTGCACCCTTTCCAAAGCTTCCACGTTCTCCTTATAATGCGGTGACCAGAACTGTACACAATACTCCTAGTGCGGCCGCGCTAGAGTTTTGTACAGCTGTAGCATAACCTCATGCTTCTGGAATTCGATCCCTCTATTAATAAAAGCTAAAACACTGTATGCCTTCTTAACAACCCTGTCAACTTACAAGGATTTGTTTACCTGAACACCGAAATCTCTCTGCTCATCTACACTACCAAGAATCTTACCATTAGCCCAGTACTGTGCATTCCGGTTACTCCAACTAAAGGGAATCACCTCACACTTGTCCGCATTAACCTCCATTTGCCACTTCTCAGCTCAGCTCTGCAGCTTATCTATGTCCCTCTGTAACCTACAACATCCTTCATCACTAACCACAACTCCACCGACCTTAGTGTCATCTGCAAATTTAGTAACCCACCCTTCTACGCCCTCATCCAGTTCGTTTATAAAAATGACGAACAGCAGTCGACCCGGGACCGACCCTTGCGGTATACCACTGGTAACTGGACTCCAGGATGAACATTTTCCATCAACCACCACTTCTTTCAGCAAGCCAATTACTGATCCAAACTGTGATATCTCCCACAATCCCATTCCTCTGCATTTTGTACAATAGCCTACTGTGGGGAACCTTATCGAACGCCTTGCTGAAATCCATATACACCACATCAACCGGTTTATTCTCATCTATTTGTTTGGTCACCTTCTGAAAGAACTCAATAAGGTTTGTGAGGCACGACCTACCCCTTCACAAAACCGTGTTGACTATCCCTAATCAAATTATTCTTTTCTAGATGATTATAAATCCAATCTCTTATAACCTGTTCCAACACTTTACCGACAACTGAAGTAAGGCTCACTGGTCTGTAATTACCAGGGTTGTCTCTACTCCCCTTCTTGAACAGAGGAACCACATCTGCTCTCCAGTCTTCTGGCACTATTCCTGTAGACAATGGTGGTTTAAAGATCAATGCCAAAGGCTTGGCAATCTCCTCCCTGGTTTCTCAGAGGATCCTAGGATAAATCCCATCTGGCCCAGGGGACTTATATATTTTCACACTTTGCAGGATTTCTAATTCCTCTTCCTTGTGAGCCTCGATCACACCTAATCTAGTAGCCTGTATCTCAGTAATCTCCTCGACAACATTGTCACTTTCGAGAGTGATAACTGTTGAAAAATATTCATTTAGTGCTTCCCCAATCTCCCCTGATTTCACACACAACTTCCCACTACTATCCTTGATTGGCCCTAATCATACTATTGTCATTCTTTTATTCCTTAAATACCTATAAAAAGCCTTATCCTATCCGCCAACAACTTCTCATGTCTCCTCCTGGCTCTTCTGAGCTCTCTCTTTAGGTCTTTCCTGACTACCTTGTAACCCTCAAGTGCCCTAACTGAGCCTTCGCATCTCATCCTAACATAAGCCTTCTTCTTCCTCTTGACCAGAGATTCCACTTCCTTCGTAAACCACAGCTCCCACGCTCTACATCTTCCTCCCTGCCTGACAGGTACATACATATCTCGGACACACAGTAGCTTTTCCTTGAATCAGCTCCACATTTCTAATGTGCCTATCCCCTGCAGTTTCCTTCCCCATCCTATGCTTCCTAAATCTTGCCTAATTCCATCATAATTGCCTTTCCCCCAGCTGTAACTCTTGCCCAGTGGTATACACCTATCCCTTTCCATCTCTAAAGTAAACATGGCAGAATTATGATTGCGATCACCAAAGTGCTCACCTCCTTCCAAGTCTTAACACCTGGCCGGGCTCATTACCCAGTACCAAATCTAATGTGGCTTCGCTCCTTGTTGGCCTGTCTACAGATTGTGTCAGGAAGCCCTCTTGCACACACCACACAAAAACTGACCCATCTATAGTACTCATACTATAGTGTTCCCCGTCAATATTTGGAAAGTTGAAGTCCCCCATGACAACTACCCTGTCTCTCTCACTCCTATCGAGAATCATCTTTGCTATCCTTTCCTCTACATTTCTGGAACTATTCGGAGGCCTATAGAAAACTCCTAACAGGATGACCTCTCCTTTCCTGTTTCTAATCTCAGCCCACACTACCTCAGTTGATGAGTCCCCAAACATCCTTTCTGCAACTGTAATACTGTCCTTGACCAACAATGCCACACCTTCCCCCTCTTTTACCATCTTCTCTGTTCTTACTGAAACATCTAAATCTTGGAACCTGCAACAACCATTCCTGTCCCTGCTCTATCTATGTCTCCGAAATGGCCACAACATCGAAGTCCCAGGTACCAACCATGCTGGAAATTCACCCACCTTACTCCGGATGCTCCTGGCATTGAAGTAGACACACTTCAAACCAACTTCTTGCTTGCCGGTGCCATCTTGCGTCCCTGAAACTTGATTTCGGACCTCCCTACTCTCAACCTTATCTATACTCGAACTACAGTTTTGGTTCCCATTCCCCTGCTGGATTAGTTTAAACCCACCCCAATAGCCTTAGCGAATTTCCCCCCCGAGGATATTGGTACTCCTCTGAAGACCATCATGCTTGTAGAGGTCCCACCTATCCCATAAAGAGCCCCAATTATCCAAGAATCCAAAACCCTCCCTCCTGCACCATCTCTGTAGCCACATGTTCAACTCCTCTCTCTCCCTATTCCTCACCTCACTAGCATGTGGCACTGGCAACAAACCAGAGACAACAACTCTGTTCATCCTAGCTCTAAGCTTCCATCCTAGCTCCCTGAATTTCTGCCTTAAATCCCCATCTCTCTTCCTACCAAGTGGACCACGACATGAGGTTGCTCTCCCTCCCCCTTAAGGATCCCAAAGACACGATCAGAGACATCACGATCCCTGGCACCTGGGAGGCAACACACCAACCATGAGTCTCTCTCGTCCCCACAGAACCTCTTATCTGTCCCCCTAACTATGGCGTCCCCAATGACTACTGCTCTGCTCCTCTTGCCCTTGCCCTTTCCCTTCTGTGCCAGAGCCCTGTACCCCACTGCTTTCCCCGGTGAGTTCCCCCCCCCTGCTCAACAGTACCCAAAACGGCATACTTATTGTTGAGGGGAATGGCCTCAGGGGATGCCTGCACTGCCTGCCGGGTCCCATTCCGTCCCCTGACTGTAACCCATTTGCCTTTTTCTTGTACCTTAGGAGTGACTACCTCCCTGTAACTCCTCTCAATAACTGTCTCTGCCTCTCGAATGATCCGAAGTTCATCCAGCTCCAGTTCCCTGATGCGGTTTTTGAGGAGCTGGAGTTGGGTGCGCTTCCCGCAGATATAGTCAGCAGGGACACTCGTGGTGACCCTTACCTCTCACATTCTACAGGAGGAACATTCAACTGCCCTAACCTCCATTCCCACTATTCTAAATTCCCAAAGAGACTGTTGAAAAAATAAGGAATAAAAAAGAACTTGTTACCTTACTAATCTGGCGCACAGGTCCATTTTTTTTGGCTAGAGGAGGATGATGAGTGGGAGACACTACCCGAGTAGTGTTTTGGGTAACGCAACCACACAAATATATGACTTCCCAGAACTCCTTCGCTCCTCCCTTGCACCTTTTGGCAAATGGAGGCCCGACTCCCGAGGTAAGTCCCTTTTAATGCGGGAAAACGTACTCTTCCCAGCAGCCCTCACTTCACCACTCCTTCTCTCCTCACTGCTCTGGTAAAATGCGGAACTCCACTTTCTTGCTTTTTCCCTATAACCCATGATTCTCTTTCTGATTAAAAATCTGTCTATCTCAACTTAAATCTGCTTAAAGATCAAGCCTCCATCTTCTGTGGTAAAGAATTCCACAGGTTCAGAGCCTGTGAACAAGTTCTTCTTTGCTGTGTGACCCCTTATTCTGAGATTTTGCCCTCTGAATCTTACACTCCCACGAGGGGAAATAACATAGTAACATAGAAGGTACGAGCAGGAGTAGGTAACCAGATTTCTTGAGCCTGCTGTACCATTCATTATTATCATGCCTGATCATTGAGCTCAATACTCTACCCTTGATTCATTTAGCTCCAATAGCTGTTTTTCCCACCTCCTTGAAAACACATTGTTTTGGCCTGAACTACCTTCTGTGGCACTGAATTCCACAGGCTCACCACTCTGAAGACATTTCTCCTTATCTCAGTCCTAAAAGGTTTACCCCTTATATTTAGATTATGATCCCTGTCTGCACCCTTACAACAGGATCTGGACCAGATGGACCAATGGGCTGAGAAGTGGCAGATGGAGTTAAATTCCGATAAATGCGAGGTGCTGTATTTTGGGAAATTTATTGGTTTGGCAGGACTTATACACTTTTAATGGTAAGGTCCTAGGGAGTGTTGCTGATCAAAGAGACCTTGGAGTGCAGGTTCATAGCTCTTTGAAAGTGGAGTCTCAGGTAGATAGGATAGTGAAGTAGTCATTTGGTATACTTTCCTTTATTGGTCAGAGTATAGGGTGCAGGAGTTGGGAGGTCATGTTGCGGCTGTACAGGACATTGGTTAGGCCACTGTTGGAATATTGCGTGCAGTTCTGGTCTCCTTCCTATCAGAAAGGTGTTGTGAAACTTGAAAGGGTTCAGAAAAGATTTACAAGGATGTTGCCAGGGTTGGAGGATTTGAGCTATAGGGAGATGCTGAACAGGCTGGGGCTGTTTTCCCTTGAGCGTCAGAGGCTGTGGGGTGACCTTATAGAGGTTTACAAAATTATGAGGGGCATGGATAGGATAAACAGGCAAAGTCTTTTCCCTGGGGTCGGGGAGTCCAGAACTAGAGGGCATAGGTTTAGGGTGAGAGGGGAAAGATATAAAAGAGACCTAAGGGGCAACTTTTTCACGCAGAGGGTGGTACATGTATGGAATGAGCTGCCAGAAGATGTGGTGGAGGCTGGTACAATTGCAACATTTAAGAGGCATTTGGAAGGGTTTGGAGGGATATGGGCCGGGTGCTGGCAGGTGGGACTAGATTGGGTTGGGATATCTGGTCGGCATGGACAGGTTGGACCGAAGGGTCTGTTTCCGTGCTGTATATCTCTATGACTCTAATTAACCTGTCTAGTCCTGGAATTTATAGATTTCAATGAGATTGCTCCCACATTCTACTAAACTCCAGTGAGTACAGTCTAATGGACTCAACCTCTCCTCATATGTCAGTCCTGGAATCAATTTACTAAGCCTTCACTCCACTTCCTGTATAGCAAGAATATTTTTTCTCAGGTAAAAAGACCAAATCTTTACACACTATTCTAGGTGTGGCCTCTCGTCTTGTATAATTGCGGTAGGATATCTTTGTTCCTGTACTCAGGTCCTCTTGCTGTGAAGGCTATAATACAGTTGGATGTCTTGACTGCCTATTGCACCTGCACACTCTTTTTCTACAACTGGTGCATGAGGACACTCAGGCCTTTTTGAGCATCCCCCTCCTCTCAATTTACAACCACTTAATAATAATTTGCCTTCATATTTTGGTTACTCATGTGGGCAATCTCACATTTAACCACATTACCCTGCATCTAACATTTATTTGTTCACTTACTCAGCCAATCCAAATCACTGTGCAACATCTCTGCATCTTCCTCACAGCTCAACCTTCCACCCAGCTTTGTGTCGTCTGCAAATTTTGAGATAGTGCAATTTGTTCCCTCATCTAAGTCATTTTCATGTATATTGTGAATAGCTGGGGACCCAGTACCAATCCTGTTGTACCCACCAGTCACTGCCTGCTATTCAGAAGAAGACCCATTATTCCTACAGTTTGTTCCCTGTCTGTTAACGAGTTTTGTTTTGGAGGAGCAGGTTAGACAAAGGAAAGCCAGTAGATGAGATCTATTTAAATTTCCAGAAGGCTTTGACAAGATGCCACACAGGAGGCTGCTAAGTAAAATGAAAGCCCATGGTGTTAGGGGCAAGATACTGACATGGATAGAGGATTGGCTGACTGATGGAAGGTGCAGAGGAGGGATAAAGGAGTCTTTTTCAGGATGGCAGGAGGTGACTCGTGGAGTTGGAATATTGTGAGCAGTTTTGGGCCCCATGTCGAAGAAAAGATATGCTGGATTGGAGCTGGTCCAGAGTAGGATTGCAAGACTGTTTCCAGGTATGAGGGGCAGGCTCTGGGCCTGTACGCTGTGGATTTTGGAACGATGAGGGGGAATCTGATTGAAATTTGCAGAATACTTAGAGGCCTGGATAGAATGGACATAGAGAAGATCAGTCATGATTGAATGGTGGGGCAGACTCTGGGCTGAATGACCTAATTCTGCTCCTATGGTCTTATCCATCTCAATGCACGGTCCTCAAACTCATATGCTGTAATTTTACACATGAATCTCTTATGTGGGACTTTGTCAAAACCAAAACCATATCCACCTGCTTTCCACCAATATACTGTACTGGTTACATCCTAAAAGAACTCCAGTAGATTGGTCAAGCATGATTTTCCTTTTGTAGCTCCATGCTGACACTGTCTGATTTTACCACTGTTTTCTGAGTGTGCTGCTACATTTCTTTTCATTCGTCGGAAGTGGGTATCACTGGTGAGCATTTATTGCCTTTCCCTAATTGTCCAGAGGGCAGGTAAGAGTAAACCACATTTCTGTGGATCTGGAGTCACATGTAGGCCAGACCAGGTAAGGATGGTAGTTTCTTTCCCGAGAGGACATTAGTGAACCAGAAGAGTTTCTCTGAAAATTGATAATGGATTAATTTATCATATCTAGACTCTTAATTCCAGAACCTTTTTCTATTAAATTTAAATTCCACCGTTTGTCATGGCAGGATTCAAACTTGAGTTCCCAGAACATTATCTGGCTCTCTGGATTAACAATCCAGCAATAATACCACGAGGCCATCACCTACCCTTGATAATAGACTTCAGCATTTTCCCCACTACCAATGTCACACTCACTGGTCTATCGTTCCCTCTTTTCTCTCTGCTTCCTGTTATGGACCAGACCAAACTCAAAATTTTCAGAAGATGGTCTCTATCCTAACTTTTTCTTATTTTTAAAGATAAATCTAAAGTGTTGCATTCCAGATTTAAAACAAAACATAGTTTATTCATTCATTATGATTAAAAAACAACAAAAGAAATAAGGAATTGGAATAACGTAACTCTTGGAAAACCTTAACAGCGTAATAGATGCAGTAACAATTACTAACTAATTGTTCCAATATAGCGACCTCTCATAAATACACTCTTGTCAAATCCAGAAAGAGATTACATGAAGATGCAACTTCCGTAGCAGGCAGAGAGTCTCCAGCTTTTTGTTGTAACCAAGAGGTGCAAAAATAGCTTTCACTTCTTCCAGACCCCAACAGCAACTGCTGAGTGCTAAAGTAAAAATCCTCGTTCTGTGGGTCAGACCTTGATCATACACATCCAGGCTGCTTCAATCGTTCCACCTTTTTAAAAAAAAACACCTAAGGCTTCACAAGTTGTTTGCCTTTTCATAGATTGCTTGGCACCTGTCCCCTAATCTCTCTCTCTCTCTCTTTCAAAGAAATCAGGACTAAACAGACCTCTTAAAGCTACAATTTCATCACACTTACTTTTTAAATAGTGGGGTTGCATTAGCTATCCTTCAATCTTTCGGGACTGTTCCAGAATCCAAAGAATCTTGGAAGATGACCATCAATGAATTCATTATTTCTTTCCTTTCTGCATATACTCTGTCAAGTTCTCTAAGAATCTTTCAGTAAGGTTGCCTCTTATTCCACTATATTCCAGCAAGTACAGGTCCAACCTTCTCGGCTTCTCCTCAGAAGACAGTTCCTCCAGCATTGAAGGCCGTCCATAGAGGAGAGTTGAGTGGACTGGGCTTGTATTGTGAATAAGGTAGCCAGTCAGTTATAGATCATAAAGTCATGCAGCACAGAAGAGCCCTTTCAATTAATCAATTCTGACTAACCCATCTACACTAATCCAATTTTCCAGTACTTGGCCCATAGCCTTAAATGTTATGACATTTCAAGTGCTCATCTGGGTACTTTTAAAGATTTCCCACATCTGTTACCCTCTTTGCCTTGACCTAGCCGGGTCATCATGTGGGGAATTTCTGGGTGGCTTGATGTTGAGTTTGGGGCGGTGGGAGGATGGGGAGATAGCTTGTACTGGTCTGGTTGGGTTGGATCAGCATTAGGAAATTCGTGCCAGCAATGTGCTTGGCCTCTGACTTATTAGCATGTTTCTGATTTCATTCAGTTAAGTTTTAGATCAATGCTAAGTGCAAGCATGTTGATGATGGAAAATTTAGGGATGCTGTTAAATGTCATAGGGAGGTGGTTCAACTCTTGCCTTGATTGTCATGATCATTGCCTGGCACTGATTTGATTGTTTCTTGTCACTTAGTAGTGTACACTGGAATCTTGACCACGTCCTGCTGTAGGTGGACAAGACCACTTCAGAATTAGGAATGGGATTAAACACTGCAGTTGTTAATATATGTCCCAATTTCATTTGGCTATTTAGCATGTGTGATTAAATATCTTCCACTTGCTTGGATGAGTGTACTTATTGAACATTGAAGAAATTTGAAACCATGCAAAATAAGGCAAGCCATTTGAACAGCACCCCATGCATCATCAAAAATATACTATGTATTGGAAGGGTTGCTGGTGACCAGCAGCTTATCTGGACTTGTCCTATAAATACTATGGCAGCAAGACTAAGTCAGCAGCTGTATGTGAAATGAACTGTCCCCAACATCTAACTTCCCCAAATTCCTCAGTCTTCATGTCTTTCTCCATGGTAAACACAGAGGAGAAATATTCATTGAGGACCTCACTCATTTCCTGCAGTTCTACCCTTATGTGTCCACTTTGGTCCTTGAGAGGTCGTAGTCTCACTCGTGTTGTTCTTTTTCCTTTAGTATACTTAAAGAACCACTTTAGATTCACCCTAATCTTCTCAGCCAAGGCTATCGTGTGCCCCCTTTTCGCCTTCCTGACTTCCTTCTTTAGTAAACTCCTGTATACCCTATATAACTCCAGGGGTTCCCTTGATCCCAGCTGCCGTTACCTGAGCCATAACTCCTCCTTTATTCTGATCAAAGCCTTAGGGTTCCCTGTTCCTGTCAATCTTGCCTTTCACCCTCTCAGGAACATTTAGACCTGAAACTCTAGATATCTCACTTTTAAAGGCCTCCCACTTTCCAGAGGTTCTTTTGCCTTCAAATAAACTACAGCAATCAACCCCTGCAAGCTTCTGTCTAATTCCATTCACCTTGTCCCAATTTAAGTAGCTTGTACTGGTCTGGTTGGGTTGGATCAGTATTGTTCCTCTCCGTAACCGTCTTAAAATTAATAGAACTATGGTCACTGGTTCCAAAGTACTTCATAGAATCCCTACAGTGTGGAAAAAGGGCCTGAGCCCAACAAGTCCACACTGATTTTCTGAAGAGTAACCCACCCAGACCCATTCCCCAGCTATCCTATATATACCCCAATAATGCACCCTTTTCGCCTTCCTGACTTCTTTCTTTAGTAAACTCCTGTATACCCTATATAACTCCAGGGGTTCCCTTGATCCCAGCTGCCGTTACCTGAGCCATAACTCCTCCTTTATTCTGATCAAAGCCTTAGGGTTCCCTGTTCCTGTCAATCTTGCCTTTCACCCTCTCAGGAACATTTAGACCTGGAACTCTAGATATCTCACTTTTAAAGGCCTCCCACTTTCCAGAGGTTCTTTTGCCTTCAAATAAACTACAGCAATCAACCCCTGCAAGCTTCTGTCTAATTCCATTCACCTTGTCCCAATTTAAGTAGCTTGTACTGGTCTGGTTGGGTTGGATCAGTATTGTTCCTCTCCGTAACCGTCTTAAAATTAATAGAACTATGGTCACTGGTTCCAAAGTACTTCATAGAATCCCTACAGTGTGGAAAAAGGGCCTGAGCCCAACAAGTCCACACTGACCTTCTGAAGATTAACCCACCCAGACCCATTCCCCAGCTATCCTATATATACCCCAATAATGCACCCAACCTTCACATCCCTGAACACTGAGCAATTTAGCGTAGCTAATTCACCTAACCTGCACATCTTTGGACTATGGGAGGAAACCCAGAGGAAACTCACGCAGACACTGGGAGAATGTGCAAACTCCACACAGACAGTTGCCCAAAGCTGGAATCGAACCCAGGTCCATGGTGGTGTGAGACAGAAGTGCTAACTACTGAGCCACCGTGCGGCCCCCTGTGCTCCTCCACGGTCAACCCTGTCACCTGCCTTGCCCTGTTTCCCAAGAGTAGGTTGAGTTTTACCCCTTCCCAATTAGGAGCCTCTACATACTGCTTGAGGAAACTTTCCTGAATGCGCATAACAAATTCCATTCCATCTATGCCCTTAATGCTGTGTTAGTCCCAGGTTGGGTTAGGAAAATTAAAATGACAATGCTATTGCTCCTGCAAGTCTCCCTAGTCTCCCTGCATTTTTGATCCTCTCCCTGCATTTTTGATCCTCTATTTCCCATTCACAATTGGGAGCTTATAATACAACGCCAGTAACGTCACCATCTCCTTATTTCTTAACTCTACCCACAAAGCCTCACTGGGTGATTTTTCAGTTATTTCATCTCCGATTACTACAGTGATGATTAGATTAGATTAGATTAGATTAGATTAGATTACTTACAGTGTGGAAACAGGCCCTTCGGCCCAACAAGTCCACACCGCCCCGCCGAAGCGTAACCCACCCATACCCTACATCTACATCTACCCCTTACCTAACACTATGGGCAATTTAGCACAGCCAATTCACCTGGCCTGCACATCTTTGGACTGTGGGAGGAAACCGGAGCACCCGGAGGGTGTTTAGTAGGCTCCAGGACTTTAGGTGGGACAGAAGTGGTGGAAAGAAGCGAGGTGGAGTTGCATTTTATATTAAGTCAAGCATCCCTGAACACTGAGCAATTTAGCGTAGCTAATTCACCTAACCTGCACATCTTTGGACTATGGGAGGAAACCCAGAGGAAACTCACGCAGACACTGGGAGAACGTGCAAACTCCACACAGTCAGTTGCCTGAGGCGGGAAATGAACCCGGGTCTCAGGCGCTGTGAGGCAGCAGTGCTAACCACTGTGCCACCGTGCCGCCCGTGGAGGAGCACAGGGGGCCGCACGGTGGCTCAGTAGTTAGCACTTCTGTCTCACACCACCATGGACCTGGGTTCGATTCCAGCTTTGGGCAACTGTCTGTGTGGAGTTTGCACATTCTCCCAGTGTCTGCGTGAGTTTCCTCTGGGTTTCCTCCCATAGTCCAAAGATGTGCAGGTTAGGTGAATTAGCTACGCTAAATTGCTCAGTGTTCAGGGATGCTTGACTTAATATAAAATGCAACTCCACCTCGCTTCTTTCCACCACTTCTGTCCCACCTAAAGTCCTGGAGCCTACTAAATTAAATTGTCAGTCCTGTCCCTTCCTTAGTCATGTTTCTGTAATGGCTATAGTATCCTAGTTCCACATATCTATCCATGCTCTGAGTTCATTGGCCTTTACCTATCAGCCCTCTTGCATTGAAATAGATGCAATTTAATCCAACAGGCATTCTTTGCTCCCTTTCATGTCTTACCTGTCTCTTCACCTGTTGGCTGAAATGTCTGTGTTTTTATTATGGAAGATTTTACTTTAGAACAATTCATCTGATCAAAAAGTCAATTTTAATATGCTTTGGTTCAGATGAACTCTTCAGTTATGGACAAAAATAATTAACTTAAATATGAAGCTCTGGACTAATACTTTTTGTTTGACTCATTTTTAGCTACGTCTGGCGGCACTTCATCAAATCTTGGTGTTACTTTCTGGAATGGAGGAAAAGGGCAGCCAGTTAACAGGAAGTAATTCTATGACTTCGTGGTTTCATTCCACTTCTTTACTCACATCAGTCAGGTTACAATTCCTGGCAGGATGCTTTGGCCTGGGCACAGTGGGGAATGCAGGAATCAAAGGTGAAAGTGTCCAACTGCATCACTATCAGGTACTCACCAAATGTAATCATCAGATTTGGGAGTGATTGAGATTAATCTGAAATACGAAGTCTGTTGATTTATCATAAAACTCCATTTTATTTATCTTAAAATTTCTGTTTGAAAATGTGATCCATGGAAACACATTAAAATAAAAATTGGATAATATTATCCAGTTGCAAATAGTCCTTTTTCTCATGTTCTGAATTTTGTGTTAATAAACTTTGTGATGGTTATGCATCTATATCTATTGCATTTTCAATTCAAGTCTATATTTAAAGTGATGTATAAATTGTTTGGTATTTTTAATTGCTCACTCCTTGAAATTTATTATTGCAAATCAGATTTTACAGATTACTGCTATAGTTGTCAACCCACAATGTTTTCCTGAAATCAAGCATGTTTATGGAGAGATCTATGGAGGGGATGTATGTATTCTGTGATCTCCTGTCCAGATGGGACAAAGTTGGACTCATCCTTCAGACCTTCATTCCTTGAAATACAAACCTGACCTGCTTAGAATTTCCAACACTTTTTCAACTTGAGCTTACCTGGGAACAGATCAGAATTGCTCCTCAGCAATTATTTATGGGCATGCAATGCATTGGAATGGCAACAAGAGTGACTGAGTCATGTTCTCCTCACATGAAACCTGTGTATTTATTTTAAAAGTTCTGATGGCTGAACATTATAGAATGATTTGAGCAAAGTATTTGCTCGAGGATAGACAGTTGATAGGGCAAATTTGCAGCCAGTGTGACGGGTTGAAGTGTGTCAATTGTAACGCAAAGTGTGTCAGGCATAAGGGTGATGAATGTAGAGCATGAATTTAGAGCTGCAATGTTATGGCCATTACGGAGACTTGGATATCACAGGGGCAGGAATGATTGTTGGATGTTCCGGGTACTAGATGTTCCAAAAGAAATGGGGAGGGAGGCAAAAGAGGTCGGGGAGTGGCATTGCTAATCAGGGATAGTATCACAGCTGTACAAAGGGAGGTCGTCGAGGAGAGTTTGTCTACCTAGTCAGTATGGGTGGAAGTCAGAACCTGATCATGAGGACCTTATTGGGAGTTTTCTATAGACCAACCAATACCAACCGGGACACAGAGGAGCAGATTAGGTGACAGATTTTTGAAAGATGCAGAAGTAACAAGGTTGTTGTCATGGGTGACTTCAACTTCCTGAATATTGATTGGATCTTCCTTAGTACAAATAGTTTGGATGGAGCAGATTTTGTCAGGTGTGTCCAGGAAGGATTCCTGACTGAATGTGTACGTAGACTGACTAGAGGGGACGACGACGCCATATTCTGTTTGGTGCTTGGCAGCGAACCAGGTCAGATGTCAGATCTCTTGGTGGGAGAGCATTTCGTTGATAGTGACCATAAGTCTCTGAACTTTACATAGTTGTGGAGAGGAATAGGAGCAGACAGTATGGGAAAGTATTTGATTGTGGGGGGGGGGGGGGGGGGGTGGAAAATTACAATGCTATTAGGAACTGTGGAACATACATTGGGAGCAGATATGTTCTCAGGAAAATGCATGACGGAAATGTGGAGGTTATTTAGGGAGCACTTGCTCCGAGTGCTGGATGGGTTTGTCCCACTGAGGCAAGGAAAGGATGGTGGGATGAAGGAACCTTGGATGACAAAAATGTGAAACGTCTAGTCAAGAGAAAGAAGAAAGCTTATTTACGGTTGAGGAAGCAAGGATCAGACAGGGCTCTAGAGAGTTCTGGTAATCAGGAAGGAACTGAAGAATGGACTTAGGAGAGCTAGAAGGGGACAAGAAAAAGCCTTGGTTGGTAGGATTAAGGAAAACCTATGTGAGGAACAAGAGGATGGCCAGAGTGAGGGTAGCACTGATGAAAGATAATGGAGGGTATCTATCCCTGGAGTCGGAAGAGGTAAGGGAGGTCCTTAATGAATACTTTGCTTTAGTATTCAGTAGTGAGAGGGAACTTATTGTTTGTGAGGACAACATGAAACAGATTGGTGAGAAGGGGGATGTGATGGAAATTTTGAGAAACGTGAGGATAGATAAGTCCCCTGGGCCAGACGGGATATACCCAAGGTTACTACGGGAAGGGAGGGAAGAGATTGCTGTATCTTTGGCAATGATCTCTGCATCCTCACTGTCCACTGGAGTAGTACCAGAAGATTGGAGGGTGGCAAATGTTATTTCCTTGTTCAAGGAAGGGAATAGGAACAACCCTGGGAATTACAGACCGGTCAGTCTTACATCAGTGGTAGGCAAATTATTGGAGAGGATTGTGAGAGATAGGGTTTATGATTATTTGGAAAAGCATAGTTTGATTAGAGATGGTCAGCATGGCTTTGTGAGGGGCCTTATTGAATTATTTGAGGATGTGACAAGACACTTTGATGAAGATAGAGCAGTGGATGTGGTGCACATGGATCTTAGCAAGGCATCTGATAAGGTTCCCCATGGTAGCTCATTCAGAAAGTAAAGATTCATGGAATACAGGGAAATCTGGCTGTCTGGATCCAAACTTTGGCGAGCCCATAGAAGACAGAGCGGCAGTGGATGGAAAGTATTCAGCCTGGAGCTCTGTGACCATGCGGTGTTCTGCAGGGATCTGTTCTTGGACCTCTGCTGTTTGTGTTTTTAAAAATGACATGGATAAGGAAGTGGAAAAGTGGGTTAGTAAGTTGGCCAATGACAGGAAGTTGGTGAAGTGTTGGATAGTGTGGAGGGCTGTTGTAGGTTGCAACGGGACGTTGACAGGATGCAGAACTGGGCTGAGAAATGACACATGTAGTTCACCCTGGAAAAGTGTGAAGTGATTCCGTTAGGTTGATCAAATTTGAATGCAGAATGCAGGGTTCAAGGTAGGATTCATGGCAATGTCAAATAACAGAAGGATCTTGTGGTTGCCAAGGTCACTCAGTTACCACCCAAGTTGTTCGGGTTCTGAAGAAGGCATATGATATGTTGGCTTTCATTCGCAAAGGGCTTGAGTTTGAGTGACGAGTTATGCTGCAGCTCTATTAAGTCCTGGTTAGACCACACTTGGAATATTGTGTTCAGATTTGATGTCTCATTGTAGGAAGGGTGTGGAAGCTTTCGAGAGGGTGCAGACGAGATTTATCAGGATGCTGCCTAGACTGGAGGGCATGTCTTATGAAGAAAGATTGAGGAAGCTCGGGCTTTTCTTACTGAAGAGACAAAGGATGAGAGATGACTTGATAGAGATGTACAAGATGATAGGCATAGATAGAGTAGATAGCCAGAGACTTTTTCCCAGGTGGAAATGGCTATCATGAGAGTGCATAATTTTGTGGTGATTGGAGGATGGTTTAGGGGCGATGTCAGAGGTAGGTTCTTTACACAGAGAGTATTGAGTGTTTGGAATACACTGCTAGCAGTGGTAGTAGCGTCAGAAACATTAATGACATTGGATAGGCATTAATGATAGTAAAATATAGGGTATATAGATTAGTTTGATCTTAGAGTAGGATAAAAGGTTGGCACACCATTGAGCGCCGAAGGGCTCGAACATACTGTTCTATGTTCTATGAAGCATTCAGCACAGGAACTTAGGTCTTTGGGCATAATATGTAATATCGACAGGTTGACTAAGGTCGAGCTGTCGATGTGGTGTGTTGGACTTCAGCAAGGCATTTGATAACGTTCAGCATGGCAGGTTCACTCATAAAGTCATATGGGATATAGGGAGATTTGATTATCTGGATTCAGAATTGGTTGGCTGACAGAAGGTAGAGAGTGGTTGTAGATGGCAAGTTTTCTGCCTGAAGGTCAGTATTGAGTGGTGTCCCACAGGGTTCTGTTCTTGGGCCTCTGCTCTTTGTAGTTTTTATAAATGACTTTGAGGAGGAGGTTGAAGTGTTGGTTAGTAACTTTGCAGATGACACAAAGGATGGAGGTGCTGTTCATAGTATTGAGGGCTATTACAGGCTGCAGCACAGCATAGACAGGATGCAGAGCTGGGCTGAGAATTGATAGATGGAGTTCAACCTGTATAAATGATAAGTGATACATTTTGGAAGGTCGAACTTGAATGCTGAATATAGGATTAAAGACTCTTGGCAGTGTGGAGGAACAGAGGGATCTTGGTGTTCAAGTTCATAATTGCCACACAAGTGGATAAGATTGTTAAGAAAGCATATGGTGTTTTGGCTTTCATTAACGGGGGGATCGAGTTTAAGAGCAGTGAGGCTTTGCTACAGCTCTACAAGTCCCTGGTGAGACCACACTTGGAATATCGTGTCCAGTTCTGGTTGCCCTACTATAGGAAAGATACAGGGGCTTTGGAGAGGGTGCACATAAGGTTTACCAGGATGCTGCCTGGACTGGAGGGCTTCCCTTATGAAGAGAGGTCGAGTAAGCTCGGACATTTCTCTCTGGAGAGGAGGAGGAAGAGAGGTGATCTGATCGAGGTATACAAGGTAATGAGAGGCTTGGATAGAGTCAATAGCCAGAGATTTTTCTCCAGGGCACAATTGATTGGTACAAGGGGTCATAGTTTTAAGATATTAGGAGAAAGGTATAGAAGGGACGTCAGAGGTAGGTTCTGTACACATTGAGTTGTGAATGTATGGAATGCGTTGCCAGCAGTGGTCGTGGAAGTAGAGTCATTGGGGACATTTAAGTGACTGCTAGGCAGTGAATTGAGGGGTGTGTAGGTTAAATTATTTTATTTGCATTAGGTTTAATCCTTGGCACAGCATTGTGGGCTGAAGAGCCTGTTCTGTGCTGTACTTTTCTATGTTCTCTATCATTATTGGGCTGTTGTCTTGATCTAACAGCTCCTCTATCTGGATGAATTGAAGAATCAACAACACAGGTCTTTTGAGTGGGATTCAAACTTCATTGCCTGATTCAAAGATGACAATGATACCATTGTGTTTGGCCTGACTTAAATAAAAATAAAAGTCATGCAATGCCAGGTTATCATCCAACATGTTTACTTGGAAGTACAAGCTGTTGGAGCACTGCTCCTTCATCGGGCAGCTAGTGGGGCAGGATCATAGGACACTCGGTTCCTGACGAGAAGCAGTGCTCCGAAAGCTTGTACTCCCAAGTAAACCTATTGGACTATAACTTAGTATTGTGTGATTTTTAACTTTGTCTGCTCCAGTCCAACACTGGCACCTCCACATCTTAATTAAGATGGGTGAATTCTGCAAAAAGTCCTTTTGTGCACAAAGGATCTTAGAGGTCCATTTGGCATAAGCATAGCAAATAAAAAGAACGTTGGCTGGGAAGAAGTGGGCACCAATAAGGGTACCCACCTGATCAGTCCCTGACCATATTTCTCAACCCAATCCATTATCCATTCATTTTCAAAATTTTACACGTAAGTCAGTTATAGTTTTCAGTTGGAGAGCTTACAAATCAGTGGATAATTGGATCAGAAAGCACAGATTTCAGTTCCAAGACTAAAGACTATTATTCTGTCCTTAGTTTTCCGTTTCCATTTATCAATTGCCCATCCATACACATGTATGATGGAAAGTACCTGTTATGATTCACCATTATAAGCAGTGGCAGTGCAGTAACTCCACTAGGCATAGCATATAATTATTGTTTGACAAATTTTCATCTGGCAATTTCTGCTAAAAATCAAGAAAATAAAACAGTTTAAAAGGGACAGGAAGTGTGTCGGTGTTTTTTAAAAAAAATTTGATGTTTTTAAATATTTTTTAAAATTAAGGTTAATTGAAGTGGTTGATGATGATTCTTATCTTCTGCATCAGGAAACTGCAGTTGGAGCCCTACTCAGAGCTACACACTTGGATTATTGTCTTTCTGTTGATATGTTTGAACCTTTTTTGTTTGTCATAATAGACCCTGAGGCATTATTTTTGAAGAAAAGCAGGGAACCTTTTCCTGATGCACTGACCAATGTTCATCCCTTAACATTGCGAACTTCAGTTCTCATTATGGTTTATTGCAAGTTGGCTGTCCCCTTTCTCCAAATCGAAACTTCAAGATGTACTGAACTGGTTGTAGAATGATATGGACATCCTGGGGTTGTGAAAAGTGTTAAAAAGTTACTGTCTTTCTTTAAATTCCATCTGTAAGTATTAATGATATTTGAATGGAGTCTGTCAAGAGTTACACAACGTATTAACTTGATCATTCAGGATGGTATTAGGGCTGCCAAGAGAAGCATTCAGATGGATATCCAGAGTGCTGTTCACAAGATCTACCAACAACTGTCTGCTACCCTCGATCGGGCCTTGCAAGCAAATAAGCACCACATTGGTAAGTAGCTGAAGTGTTACATTAAAAACTGGAAAATTTGAGATGGTGGTAATTACGGACTTTTCTTTCAAAACGATCAGCTCTCATCCTCCTTTGGTTTTCATCCCTTCTTTAGTGGTGCCATTATGTTTAGAAAAGTATAAAATCAAGACTAAACACAATAATATAAATAATTTATCTATATGGTTTTCTGTTAACGATAATACTTGTATACAGTAAAATCTTGTTTAGTATCCAAATTCTGTATTCTGCTCAACAGTTGCATGTCATTGACGCTGCTCTTAAATTGATTGGTATTTAATGTTCAAAATATTTTCTATTCTTCAAAATAAATTTTGTAAAACATACTGTAATGTTAATTCAGCATTACAGACTTTTGATTCAACAGCAGTGACTGCAGCTGAGTTTTAATTACTTGAACAATAATAAACTGTATATTGCTTTACTTAGAATGGTTATAGCACAGGAGACTAATTATGTCTATCCCAGCTCTCTAAGAGCAACTTTGCTGGTTTCACTCCTGTGGCACTACAAAGTTTTCACCCTTCAAATGCTTATCGATTTTCTTTTGCAAGCTGGATTGAACCTACCTCCCATCACACTCCTTAGTCACTGGGCATAGTTCATAACAACCTGCTGTCTGAAAACACCATCTTTGATTCTTTTACTTACTACGTTCAATTGGTGTGCGGTCGTTGTGGAACCTCCCACTCGTTAGAACTGTTTCTGTCTCTTGATTCAATCTACAACCATTATTTTCTGTGCCTCAAATAAATTTATTTCACACCCACGTCTTCTCCAAGGAAGATAGTCCTAGTTTCTTCAACCTGACCTCCAACAGAAATCATTCAGCTCTAGAAATATATTCATAAAACTTTCCTGCATCCTTTCTAAGGACGTCACATCCTTCCTAAAGGGCAACAAATTGAAGATACTGGACCCTGAGGCCAAATCTGTAAACTGATTTTAAGATCCTTGCTTTTTAACTCTGTATTTATGCAATTCTTAATTATGTTCAGATCTAAATCACTTCAACAGTTTGTCTTACCACCTTCAATCATTTGTGCATGAATACTACTGATAACTCTATCTTTGCATTTCCTTTAGAATGTATAACCTTTGTTTAAATTGCTTCACTTAGTCCCTCATATAAAAATCTATCAGTTCAATTCTGTATTAAATTTGTCACGTTTACAACCATTGTATTAATCTGTTTGTGTTCTCTTGTCTATCACTATCCTCCTTATTGTTCAAGTTCCAAGTGTGAATATCAAGTTCCAGTATTGAAATTTTGCCCTGTGCACCTAAGTCTAAATCGTTAATAAACATATGCATGAAGACAACCGAGGCCCTAAGATCAGGCCTTGGTGAAACTCACCATATACCTTCTTCCTGTTTGAAGAACAATCATCGACTGCTACTGTTTCATGCCACTAGGCCACTTAGTGCTCATACTGCTGCTGTGCTCATGCCATGGGCTCCAGCTTGCTTGCTTGCCTGTTATGTGGCATTTCATCAAAGACCATGCACATCGTATCTACATCATTATCCTCAGAAGTGTTTTTAATCTTTTTCAAAAAAACTCAAATCGAGTTAGTTAACTTTCTTGGATTTCCTCGATTAATCCACACTTGTGGAAGTGACTTAAGGTTTTGATCCTTAATATAAATTATGTAAGCTTTTCCACCACTTAGTTTAAACTTGGATTGTCTGTAGTTGCTGAGTTCATCCTTACACGCTCTTGTTCAAAAAAGGAGTTGCTGATGACTTTGGCAGCATCTTCTTGGTAAAAGAAAGTGCAAAGTATTCATTTAGCACCTCGGTACATTCCTTTGCTTTAATGTGCATCACTCCTTTATGGTCCCTGATTGATCCAACCTCTCCTCTTTCTACCCTTTTATTACTTAAGTATTAGATCAGAAGTCACATGACACTGGGTTAGAGCCCAGCAGATTTATTTGAAATCGCAAGCTTTCAGAGCATTGCCCCTTCATCAGGTGACATCTGGCCCCCTAATAAAGGGGGGCAACGCTCTGAAAGCTTGTGATTTTAAATAAACCTGTCGGACTATATGTATTATGTGACTTATGACCTTTTCCACCCCACTCCAACACGGGCACCTTCACATTATACTTAAGTATTAATAGAAGACTTTTGGGTTTCCTTTTTTGCTGGCGTTCCTGAGCATCATATATATGGGAATAGTTAAATCAACCCTGTCTAGTTTGAACCAGAACACCATCAGAACAACGTAGTACTCCCATCATTAATTTGTGGGATGTGGGACCTGTTTGCCCATGAGAATGTGGCGGTGAGTTACCTTCTTGAGCTGCTGCAGTCCATCTGATATAGAATTCATTGCAATCCCTTTTAGTCTGACACCACATAATAATACCTCTTACTTCTTAGTCTTGGCCCACTACCTCTGCAATCTCTCGTGCACCTTGTTATCACTACATCTTGGTTCCCATCCCTCTGCTAAAGTTGGTTTGTACCTCCCTGAAAGCAATAGCTGCTGTGATTTTGTTTGTGCTTAAGAAAGATCGCTATTAATATTCGATTCAGAGATGTGAATTGAAACCAAAGGGTGTGATTCATTAAACATTCCTTGATACTACAGTACAGATCATGAACAGAGTATTGAGAAATGATTTTCTGAGGATTGTTCTTTTATGTGTGAACATATTCATGAAATATAACACAGATCTACATCCCTAAAGGGAAAATATGTATTATTATTATTATTATTATTATTATTATAGTGGAACCTTTAAATGAGACTAAAACTTGGAAGTGAATAGGACTTGTGATAGATCAAAATGAAGGGATATATATATGTCAAAGTTTCTGACGTGCATGCCTTTTTTCCCCTTTACTCCTTGTCTAGTGTTAGAGCACTTGATCGCAATAACATTGTTTGTGTGCTTTAGCTATTCGCTCCCCCCCACCAAACAATGATTGAACCTCTTTTTGTTAATGATCACCATCCCACCAACATCCTGTTTGCCAGCTTGTTTCCACCATCTCATCACCTAGCGCACATTACAATCTCTTTCTTCCTTTCCCTCTTCCATTTCTGAAGGCACATTCACTCCAAAAAGCTATTCCCTTTTTGTGCCTGTTTTTCCCTTGTCCATATTAAAGTTTCTGTTTATCTCCTCCATGCTATTGCCCAAGGCTCCAACCACTCCCTTCACAAGAACACAACATTTTCTACAATACAATGCTTTTTTTAGTACAGTCACCGCTTCATTGACCAGTCTTCTTTTTTAGCTGAATTTTGAGTAGCTCATGGGATCAACTCCACGTATTGTTGTAACTCTGACACACATTTGGCCATTTGTCTGAACCATTCTTTGACCCCTAATTGTAGACTTAGATATTTTAAATTATAATGTGTTGTCTTCCCTCTTTGCTATGCACCTTTCATCTCAATTGCTTTCATTTGGGAGGCTTTCCCCCCCTGGTTTAGTTTCTCTAATGCCTCATATTGCCTAGTTCAGCTCCACTTTTATGCCAAATGCCTTTTCAGTGATTCTTCAGAATTTGTGCAGGATGGTTTATAGATTTTTTTATAGATAGTCAATCTGACTTGAACCAGATGGGTGTTCCATTCTGGAAAAGTAACATACTTTGCTCACCATGTTCAATTTAGGAATCTAGAGAAAGCAATATACAGTATTGACTGGTGTAATATTGAGGTTAGAAACAAAAGAACTTCACCTGCTGGAATCCAAAATAGACAGACAAGAGGCTGGAAGAACACAGCAGCATGGAGATGGAAAAGTCAATGTTCTGGGTGTAACACTTCTTCAGGACATGCACACTATTCCCGGACCCCGTCCAAAGGGCTCACATTCACACACTTCCACCTCCACCTCAACAAATTCCAGATCCACCACAATGTGGAGCTGTTCTTCTGCCACCTCTGCCTCAGAGTCTTCTTTGACAAAAATTCCTAACCTCCCTCCGAGGACCCCTTTTCCCACTTACCGCTCCTCCACTTGGTCACCCCACCCGCCCTAGACCTCTTCATTGCAGACTGCCATTATGACATTGGCCATCTCAGTTTCTCCACCCCCCCACCAACTCTAACCTCAACCCCTCCGAACATGCAGCACTCCACTCATTCTGCAACAATTTCCGCTTCACCCATCAAACCCACTGACAAAGGCGAGAGTTAGTCTGGACTATGTTGCAGAGGCCGAACGCCACCTCTCCGACACCATGTCCTACCTCCCCATTGACCACAACCCCACTGTAATCCATCAGGCCAAAATCATCTGCACTGCTCATGCCGTCATTGCCTCTGATGATCTCCCTCTTCTCCCTCCAAACTCATAGTCCCCACCCCCACACCGGCCGGTTCTACCTGCTCCCAAGACTCACAAGCCCAACTACCCTGGCCGACCCATCATCTCGGCATACTCCTTCCCACCAAACTCATCTCGTCCTATCACGACTCTATCCTCTTCCCCTTAGTTCAGGCATTTCCCATTCGTGACACCAACCACACTGTCCACCTCTTCAGCAACTTCCAGTTCCCCGGCCCCGCAGAGCTTTACCTTTGTGATGGCTGTGCAGTCCTTGTACACATCCATACTCCACAGGGATGGACTCCAAACCCTCTACTTCTTCCTTTCCAACAGACCCATCCAGTCCCACTCCTCCAATACTCTCCTCCGCCTCCCCGAACTGGTCCTCACGCTCAACAACTTTTAACTTCTCCTATTTCCTCCAAATCAAGGGGGTAGCCATGATGGATGGACCCCAGCTACGCTTGCCTCTTTTTAGGGTATATCAAACAGTCCCTCTTCAGTACCTACACAGGCACTGTGCTCCAACTCTTCCACCATTACATTGATGACTGCATCGGTGCAGTGTCCTGCACCCAGGCTGAACTGGAGAAGTTCATCGACTTCCAATCCACCCTCAAATTCACCTGGGCCATCTTGGACACCTCCATCCCCTTTCTGGACCTCACCAACTCCATCTCCATCGACAGTCTCCAGATCAACAAGTCTTCAGACTCCCATAACTACCTCCACTACACCTCCTCCCACCCAGTATCCTGCCAGAACTCTATACCATTCTCACAATTCTTCCACCTCCGCTGCATCTGCTCAGACAAGGAGACATTCTGATCTCGAGCATCCCAAATGTCCCCCTATTCCGAACAACATGCTTTTCCTCCCTCTGTCACCCAGACAGCCCTCTGCCGCACCATCTCCAATCCCCGTTCCACCTGCCTCTCCTCCAATCTAGTTTACTGCATCAGTTGCTCCCAATGTGGTCTACTCTACATCAGGGAGACTTGGCATAAAGTTAGGGAACAGTTCACCGGGCATCACAGCTGGGCCCACAATGACCTCCCAGTGACCGCCCATTTTAATTCCCCCAACTACTCCCTTTCCAACATGACCATCCTTGGCATCCTCCATTGCCACAAAGTCCTGAAGAAGGGTTCCACCTGAAATGTCAGCATCTCCACCCTCTAATGCTGCCTGGCTTGCTTTATTCTTCCAGCCTCTTGCCTATTTATAGTGTAATAATGAGAGCCACTTAATAGCAGATAAAGCTCAAACTTTAACCAAAGTAAGGACAGAAAGAGAAACCGATGAGTCAGATGATTGCATTGCACATATTGTTTGTTTTTAAATTAGTTGCTGAAATAGTTCCGTACTGTTTGGTTCAATTTTACTAAACGCTGTCTGCGCATCACCTGAAACTTGTTTTCATCTGAAACCTCTTCTTGATCTTGACTTGCCATGTGCTAAATTAAGTACCTTACATTATTTTTATACTGGATGACAATGCAAACTATGTTTGAAACATGTAAAACGTATGTAATATTTTAGTCATTGTCTATCACACATTATAAAATCTAGAGGTATTGTTACAGATAAATATTGATTTTATTCCTGTTTACAGGAGCCCAGCAACGTCTCTTGTTGGTCACAGTATTCGCCCTTAGTGTGCGTTACCAGCCAGTGGATGTGTCTTTGGCAATCTCTAGTGGTTTGTTGAATGTACTATCCCAGTTGTGTGGTACTGACACTATGCTTGGGCAGCCACTGCAATTGATACAAAAACCAGGTGTTTCACAGCTGAGCACAGCTTTGAAGGTTGCCAGCACTAGATTGCTTCAGATACTTGCCATCACCACAGGGTAAGCAAAAGTTTAAGTTTTCTGTCACATAAGTAATGATTGTATTGATCAATGCAAATGAGAACTAAAATGCTATCAATTGGCTTGCTTTTCAAGTTAATTAAAACCACGACATTCCTAATGAAATTCTCACATTTTGTGAAAAAAAAGACAAAGAGGAACAAGCACAAGAATAGGCGTTCAGCTCTCCAATCCTGCGGTGACACATTTTGCCCTTCCTTACTAAAACTGTCTTAATTTACAGGATCCTTCTACTCCCTATTCATGAATTTGTCCAGGTGCTTCTTTAACGCTGCTGTTGTGGCTGCTCCCTGCCTCTGGCAGCAAGGACCAGGCACTCACCACCTTTTTGTGTGAAAAACATGTCTCGCACATCTCTGTTAACTCCCACACCCCCCTCACCCCACCAACCCTACCTTGAACCTGTGTCCCCTAGTAACTGACTGAACCATCTTGGGAAAAAGCCCCACACTTCCTATTTAATCCATGCCATTGACAAACTTAAAAAACTTATATCGGTACACCCCTCAACCTCCTGCATTCCAGTGAAAACAAACCAGTTTATCCCAACATTCTTCATAGCTAAAGTCCCCCATACCAGACATATTTTGGTAAATCTTTTCTGTACCCTGCCGAAAGCATCCCTATCACACTGGTAATATGATGACCAGAACTGTATGCAATATTAGAAATGTGGTGTTACTAAAATTCTGTAAAGCTGCAGCATAAACTGCCTATTTTTACACTCCATGCCCCTTCCAATGAAGGCAAGCATGCCATAAGTTTTAATTACTATCTTATCTACTGGCACTGCCACCTTCAGTGATCTGTGGATCTGCAGAGCCAGAGCCAACTGCATATCAATACCCCGAAGGGTTCTGCCATTCATTGTGTAATTTCCAATTGTATTTGATCTTTCAAAATGCATCACCTCTCATTTGGCTCCAACTGATCTATATCCTGCTGTATCCTCTGACTGTTGTCCTCACTATCCACAATTCCACCAATGTTTGTATAATTCTGCAAACTTACGAATTGTTATGACCACTAACAGCAGAGGTCCCAGCACTTATCCCTGTGGAACACCACGAGTCACAACCCACCATTCAGAAAAGCATCTTGCTTCCCTCTCCCCTCCTCCGCGCGCGGGTCCTCGTTCCCTCTCCCCTCCTCTGCGCGCGGGTCCTCGTTCCCTCTCCCCTCCTCCGCGCGCGGGTCCTCGTTCCCTCTCCCCTCCTCCGCGCGCGGGTCCTCGTTCCCTCTCCCCTCCTCCGCGCGCGGGTCCTCGTTCCCTCTCCCCTCCTCCGCGCGCGGGTCCTCGTTCCCTCTCCCCTCCTCCGCGCGCGGGTCCTCGTTCCCTCTCCCCTCCTCCGCGCGCGGGTCCTCGTTCCCTCTCCCCTCCTCCGCGCGCGGGTCCTCGTTCCCCACTCCCTACCTTTGCGCGCGGGCCCTCGTTCCCCACTCCCTACCTTTGCGCGCGGGCCCTCGTTCCCTCCCCTCACCACCTCTGTGCGCGGGTCCTAGTCCCCTCTCCCCTCCGTGTGTGGGTCCTCGTTCCCTCTCACCTGGTCAGCGCGTGGGCCCACGTTTCCTCTCCCCTCTCCCCTCCTCTGCGCACAGGCTCCCATTCCCTCTCATCTTCTCTCCTCAGTGCGCGAGCCCTTGTTCCTTCTTCCCTCCTCAGCACGTGGATCCATGGTCCCTCTCTCTGCCTCTCCATCGTGCATGTGTCGTCAGTCTACCTACTCCCACAGCTCTCCGCCACCCCCCCCACCCCCCAACCATACACTTTGTCCCCATCGCCTGACTCATCTGTCCCGCATGTATCCTTGGTCCCCATCCCTCCTTCCTGCTCTCTCTCCATTGTGCACTGGCCTTCTGTCCCCCTCCATTCCGCCCACCATGCGCATGCCCCTCAGTCCCTACTCACTCCCCGACTCTGTTGCGCACGTTCCCACACCCTCCCTCCCTCGGGTGCATACCTATTATTTCTCCCTTCCATTCCCTTCTGCCATGCATGCCTTCCCTTGCTCCCATTCCATGCTGTCGCACACATGCCTTTTTTACCTCTCCCTCTGACACATGCTCAGGCCCGCTCCATCACCATCCTTCCCTCTGGCACATGCCTCTTTCTGTGCCACGCTCTGGTGCATGCTTCCTCCTTCTTCCTCTCTCTAGCACATGCCCCCTCACTTTGCCTCTGTCTGGTGCGTGACCCCTCTCTCTGCCTCTCTCTGGCAGTGTGCCTACTCCCTCTGCCTCTCTCGCGGTATGCCCACTCCCTCTGCCACTTTCTAGTATGTGCCTGCTCCCTGTGCGTCTCTCTGGAATGTGTCCACTGTCTGCCTCTCTCTTGCACGTGCCCCTTCTCTCTGCCATGTGACTGCTGCCTCTGCGTCTCTCTGGCATGTGCCTGCTCTCTCTCCTTCCCTGTCTGACCCCCTTGCCTCTGCCCACACTCTCATGTGCACTTGTGCAGTCTTGTGCTGTTACCTATCTTGTCTTTTGTGTGTGTTCATGCTCTCTCTCTCTCTCACGCTAAGCTCTTCCCTCATCTTCACCCGCACCCAACTCTTCCTCAATATTAATACCCATTTTTCGATGCTACCAGTCCTGCTACGTTTCACCAGCGATTTCTGTTTTTCCCACATGCCCTAATCAAAATGGTCTGTTGTATCAAACGCTGAAAATTCAGCTCTGAATGTGTATTAAATTCAGTGTTCTGATAGCATACAAATTATTGCATTGAACAGTGCTGTTACCAATTTAAAACCGCAATATCATCTTCAACATTTCAGATATAGATACCTTTATGTGTACTTTATTCTTGTTCCATAGAACCTATGCAGACAAGCTAAGTCCTAAGGTGGTTCAGTCTCTCTTAGACCTGCTCTGCAGTCAGCTGAAAAACCTACTCTCTCAGGCTGGAGTGCGCCTGACTCCTTTGCATGGGGATGGAAAAAACAAATCGGATGAGATTGGTGAGACTGAAGATACCAAAGATTTGAAAGGTATTGGGACAATATTTGAAAAAGGTTGTTCTACGTTGTGTTTTAAAGTTGAGGATGTGTTTGTAGCTGCAGGATTTGCATCTGTGGTTGAAGCGTGAGAAACTCCAAAAGAAAGGTTTGTGGTGTGCTGGAATTGATTTGAATTGAATGTAATCTTATTTTGTGATTTTTTTTTTCCTCTCTGCTCCAGTGGGGCTTTCAGACACTGTCTTTAAATGAACTAAATTCTTGATTTTCACCATGTCAGCTAACTCTCTTATATTTATTTCGGATCATTTCAGGAGTTGGTAAAACTCCCAAGAATGGATAGGGAGTGCATGGTTAAAATTCCCACTTACAACGAAATGACTGTCAGACTGCAGTCTGCCACCCACTTCTTTTCTGTAAATATCGGTTCTCAGGGGTTCTTGTTTGCTTGAGAGTAAACATAAAGAAAATTGCTGAGGTTCCTTGAAACCAGTGAAATATTCCAGATTCCTTGAAACTAGTAAAATAGATTTGATTAATATTGTGGATTCTGGGTAAGCCTTGTACCTATAGTGTTGAATTTCTCTTCCTTTCAATTAAATCACGAATGAGTTGCGACTATGTGATAACAATGTTTACAAATGTACAAATATTACAGATACGTTCTTATTCATTTTTAGCATTCAATTTTGTACAAGTGTAAGTTTAGGAGAATATTAATAGAAGTAACTAAATTAATTCATAAAAATCAGAGCACGGTGTCTCAATGCCAAGGTTACTCGTAATCATGCAGTCGAGTTATTTACTGCTATCTTATTTCAGTGCCATTCCTCCATATCAAATAAATCTGATTCCCATATCAGGAATGTTGCTCAGTCATTTCTTGATATTGTGTTTTTGTTCTACAGCTGTTCTACGAAAACAACATACAGCAGATCTGCAGTTGGGAGATTTTCTTGTTTTTCTGCGGAGAGTTGTTTCCTCAAAAGCTATTCAGTCAAAAATGGCATCACCTAAATGGACCGAAGTGCTGCTTAACATTGCTGCACAAAAATATTTTTCTGGTATGGAACTTCTCCTGCAAAGTTAATTAATCCTTAATGCGAAGTAGCTCCCATGGTATTGTATGTGGGCAATCTGTGGTCTGATAATGTGGTTGGGACATTTAGGAAATAGTCTAAAGTGTTCCCTATTCTCTAAGAATACAGGTAATTGTAGCTGCTTTATCAAATGATGCTTCATAAATGGCATGTAAATTTCAATCTTCAATTTGAATTCTTTAAGAAATGTCTTTTTTCAAGAAACTGTAAATTGGCTGATACCGAATTATGGGAGTATTATAAATACAATGTGCACAGTACTGTAGTGGGAACTGTCTCTCAGGTTAGAAAGTCTAATTGCCACAAAATAAACACATGGACTCTGAATTTAATTACTATTTGTTCACGGAACTTTAAGATTGGAACTTCAATTTCAGATTGGGGTACATAAGCATATAAAGCTAGTTCTGTAACTTGTCCCAAAACATCAGGAATGTCACACTGGGCGTATTGATATATATTGACATCTAGTGATTTGGCAAAATTTATGTATAAAAGTATCAGAGTCACAAAACCATTTCCTGTTTCTCAAGAAAAATGTCTTGAATCATTATCATTGCATCATCAATTCTCATGAGTATATTTTTCAACGTCAGGCTGGGTTTTGATTATAAATCCACATGCAGAGTATGTGCAGATACAATGTATGAATAATGCTGCATTCAGGAAGATGGTACTGGCCACAAACTTGAAGCCATTTCAAGTTTTAAATACTTTTATTGTCAGCCATTCTGCCACAAGGTGGTGATTTTTTTAAAGAAACTCTGACTTTATTCATATACTCTCAAAAAGAGTTTTGATTATTTTCTGAAAGCCAGTCATGGAGTCAGTCATACAGATCTACATCTTTGAACAAGCTGATCGAATCTGTACTGGTCAAAAACAAACACCTAACTATCCTAATCCAAATATTCACCACCTGAATAATACCAGCAACTTTGAATAGCACACTTCATACAATAAATCATTCCAAGATAATTTACAGAAGTCTTTTAAAATACCTCCAAACTGCATATGGAGATATTAGGGCCCAGATGTTTTCCAGAATAGAGAGCCACTCAACAGTGGCAATCATGGGGGAAACTGGCGTGAAAGCACCGCCCCAAACTCAGCACTTCCCATTTTCGTAGAGGTGGCTTTGGAAATGCATTAACAGAAGTAACTAGCCATTTACATTTTCAGCTGTCTTTTAGGTGAAGTAGCTGAAGTGGCTGAAACCCAAAATATGCAGATTAGACCACGTAAGATCAGTTCTGAACTTTGGATTTGTTTGGGTAGCTAAGGTACCCTTTTGGAGAGGTAAGGTGTCCACCTTTGGGGAAGATGCCCTTTTGGAGAAGTAAGATACTTTTACTGAGGGGCCAGAGGCTCTTTAAGATTGTTAAAAGTTATTGAGGATGTGCATTTCATGTGTATTAATTACGGTTGTGGAGTTGCATAATGTTGCAGTCTGAGAGTTGAAATTGGGCATTGAACTTTGAACAGCTGCTTGTTTTAAAGGAGAAGAGAATAAAAGTAGATTTTAAATGTTAGGAACTGGCCTGGGAAGTAATGCAACTTAATGACTGATCTAAGAACACTGTAAAACAAAATCAGCCCTGAGTGATTGTTATGCTTAGGGTTTGCAGCTGGTTAGATGCTGATCTGGTGTTAACCAGTTAGCCAGAGGAAATGTTGATTCCAAAGAAAATAAAAGGAGAGAATTGGTTTTTGACAGGAGCAGTGTGATTTTGGGAGGTTTCTGGACTGGTTGCTCTGTTTTGCTTTGTCTAGTTTTCTCTGCAGTTGTCAAATTAGAGTATTCGAGATGTACAGCATGGAAACAAACCCTTTGGTCCAACTCGTCCATGCTGACCAGATATCCCAACCCAGTGTAGCCCCTCCAAACTCTTCCTATTCATATACCCATCCAAATGCCTTTCAAATGCTGCAACCGTACTAGCCTTCACCACTTCCTCTGGCAGCTCAGTCTATACACGTACCACCCTCTGCATGAAAAGGTTGCATCTTCGGTCTCTTTTATATCTTTCTGCTCTCACCCTAAACCTATGCCCTCTAGTTTTGGACTTCCCCACCCCAGAGAAGAGGCTTTGTCTATTTGCCCTATCCATGCTCCTCATGATTTTATAGAGCTCAGCCTCCAACGCCCCAGCCTATTCAACTTTTCCCTATAGCTCAAATCCTCTGACCCTGGCAACATCCTTGTAAATCTTTTCTGAACCCTTTCAAGTTTCACAACATCTCTCCGATAGGAAGGAGACCAGAATTGCACGCAATATTCCAACAGTGGCCTAACCAATGTCCTGTACAGCCGTAACATGACCTCCCAACTCCTGTACTCAGTACTCTGACTAATAAAGGAAAGCATACTAAATACCTTCTTCACTATCCTATCTACCTGCTACTCCACTTTCAAGGAGCTATGGACCTGCACTCCAATGTCTCTTTGTTCAGCAAAGCTCTCCAGGAACTTACCATTAAGTGTATAAGTCCTGCTAAAACTTGCTTTCCCAAAATGCAGCCCCTTGCATTTATCTAAATTAAACTGCATCTGCCATTTCTCAGCCCATTGGCCCATCTGATCAAGATCCCATTTTAATCTAAGGTAACCTTCTTTGCTGTGCACTACACCTCCAATTTTAGTGTCATTGCTGAATGATCTGAGAAAATTGAATAGGCAAGGACTGATTAGGGATAGTCAGTATGGCTTTGTGTGTGGGAAATCATGTCCCACTAACTTGATTGAGTTTTATGAAGAAGTAATGAAGAGGATTGATGATGGCAGAGTGGTGGACATGATCTATATGGACTTAAGTAAGGCGTGCAACAAGGTTCCTCATGGGAGTCAGTTTAGCAGGGTTAGATCTCATGGAATCTGAGATAACCTTCACTGTCCACTTTTCCACCAATCTTACTACCCATGCCTTCTAAATTCTCATTTAAATCATTTAAATAAATTGAATTGAATTTATTGTCATGTATACAGAGGCACAGTTAAAAGCAAGCAGTACAGGCAGATTACATAGTTAACTGGCATAGATAAGTAAATAATAAGTAAACAGTGGCAAAAACAAAAACACGTGTACAGGCGAATGTTTAGAGTTTGAGAGTCCATTCAGTACTCTAACAACAGTAGGGTAGAAATTGTTTTGAAACTGGCTGATGCGTGTGTTCAGGCTTCTGTACCTTCTCCCCGATGGTAGAGGTTGTAGAAAAACATTGCCAGATGGATGGATCTTTCAGAATGCTGGCGACCTTTCCTTGACCGGGGGCCTGGTAGATGGATTCTATAGATGAGAGATTGGCCTTTGTGATTCTCCAGGCTGTGTTCACCACTCCCTGTAACTGATTCCAATCTTGAATGGTATAGTTGCCATACCAGGTAATGGTACATCTAGACAGAATGCTCTCGATGGCACGCCTATAAAAGTTGGCAAGGGTATTCGCCATCATGCCAAATTTCCTCAGCTGCCTGAGGAAGAAGAGATGTTGTTGGGCCTTTGTAACTAGTGCATCCACATGAAGAGTCCAAGAAGGCGTGTTGATGATCACTCCAAGAAGCTTGACACTCTCCACTCGTTCCACCTCTGTCCTATTAATGTGTAGGGGCATAAGTAACATCCTGCTGAAAGTCAAAAATGAGTTCCTTGGTTTTGCTGGCATTGAAAGCTAGGTTGTTCTCAGTGCACTATTTTCCCAGGTATTCCACTTCCTCTCTGTAGTCTGCTTCATCGCCATCTGAGGTAACAGTGGCTGAAGGACCTGAACTTAAGGGAATTTATGTTTGCCAGGAATTGGTGTTGGAGAGACTGTTAGGTTGATCAGTCCCCGGGGCCTGATGGTCGACATCCCAGGGTACTGAAGGAGGTAGCTCGAGAAATCGTGGATGCGTTGGTGATTATTTTCCAGAGTTCGATAGATTCAGGAGCAGTTCCTGCGGATTGGAGGGTGGCTAATGTTGTACCACCTTTTTTAAGAAAGGTGGGAGAGAGAAAGCAGGAAATTATAGACCAGTTAGTCTGACCTCAGTGGTGGGAAAGATGCTGGAGTCTATTATAAAGAATGAAATTACAACACATCTGGGTAGTAGTAACAGGATAGGTTAGAGTCAGCATGGATTTATGAAGGGGAAATCATGCTTGACTAATCTTCTGGAATTTTTTGAGGATGTAACTCTGAAGATGGACGATGGAGATCCAGTACATGTAGTATACCTGGACTTTCAGAAAGCTTTTGATAAAGTCCCACATAGGAGGTTAGCGAGCAAAATTAGGGTGCGTGGTATTGGGGGCAAAGTACTAACTTGGATTGAAAGTTGGTTGGCTGACAGGAAACAAAGAGTAGTGATAAATGGCTCCATTTTGGAATGGCAGGCAGTGACCAGTCGGTTACCGCAGGGATCAGTGCTTTGACCACAGTTTTTTACAATATATATTAATGATATAGAAGATGGTATTAGTAATAACATTAGCAAATATGCTGATGATACTAAGCTGTGTGGCAGGGTGAAATGTGAGGAAGATGTTAGGAGATTACAGGGTGACCTGGACAGGTTAGGTGTGTGGTCAGGTGCATGGCAGATGCAGTTTAATGTGGATAAATGTATGGTTATCCAGTTTGGTGGCAAGAACAGGAAGGCAGATTACTACCTAAATTGATTCCATTTAGGTAAAGGGGCAGTACAAAGAGATCTGGGTGTTCTTGTACACCAGCCAATGAAGGTAAGCATGCAGGTACAGCAGGTAGTGAAGAAGGCTAATAGCATGCTGGCCTTCATAACAAGAGGGATTGAGTATAGAAGCAAAGAGGTTCTTATGCAGCTGTACAGGGCCCTGGTGAGACCACACCTGGAATATTGTGTGCAGTTCTGGTCTCCAAATTTGAGGAAAGACATTCTGGCTGTTGAGGGAGTGTAGCATAGGCTCATGAGGTCAATTCCTGGAATGGCGGGACTACTTTATGCTGAAAGACTGGAACGACTGGGCTTGTATACCCTTGAGTTTAGAAGTCTGAGAGGGGAGCTGATTGAGACATTTCAGATTATTAAATGATTGGACACTCTGGAGGCAGGAAACATTTTTCCGCTGATGGGTGAGTGCCGAACCAGAGGACACAGCTTAAAAATACGGGGTAGACCATTTAGGACAGAGATGAGGAGAAACTTCTTCACCCAGAGAGTGGTGGCTGTGTGGAATGCTGTGCCCCAGAGGGCAGTGGAGGCCCAGTCTCTGGATTCATTTAAGAAAGAGTTGGATAGTGCTCTCAAGGATAGTGGAATCAAGGGTTATGGAGATAAGGCAGGAATAGGATACTGATTAAGGATGATTAGCCATGATCATGTTGAATGGTGGTGCTGGTTCGAAGGACAGAATGACCTACTCCTGCACCTATTGTCTATTGACTGACAATAGTGGTGTCATCAGCAAACTTGTAAATAGCATTAGTCTGGTATTTGGCAACGCAGTCATGGTAAGTAGTGAGTACAGTAGGTTGCTGAGTACGCACCTCTGAGGGACTCCAGTGTTGAGTGTTAGGATGAAATATTGTCTCCAATCTTCTCTGATTGTGGCCTGTGGGTCAGGAAACTGAGAATCCAGTTGCAGAGAGTGGGACTTAAACCGAGATCTCTAAGCTTAATAATAGTCTTGAAGACTGAACTGTAGTCTACGATTAGATTAGATTAGATTATTTACAGTGTGGAAACAGGCCCTTCGGCCCAACAAGTCCACACTGACCCACCGAAGCGCAACCCACCCATTCCCCTACATTTACCCCTTTACCGAACACTATGGGCAATTTAGCATGACCAATTCACCTGACCTGCACATCTTTGGACTGTGGGAGGAAACCGGAGCACCCGGAGGAAACCCACGCAGACACTGGGAGAACGTGCAAACTCCACACAGTCAGTCGCCTGAGTCGGGAATTGAACCCGGGTCTCTGGCGCTGTGAGGCAGCACTGCTAACCACTGTGCCACCGTACCGCCCACAAACAAACAGAATGAGCTGGATTCTTAGTTAGCTGTTCTTGATGTCAAGATGTTCTAGGGAGGAGTGAATGGCAAGTGATATGGCATCTGACATGGATCTTTTGGTCAAATAGGCAAATTGGAGTGGGCCAAGAGTAGTGGGAAGGATGGAGTTGATTAATACCATGACCAGCCTTTCAAAGCACTTCATGACCACCGAAGTTAGGGCCACTGGGCGGTAGTCATTGAGACATGCTGCATGAACCTTCTTCGGATGATGTTGGCCCTCTTGAAACAGGGAGGGACAGTGGCCTGCTGCATGAAGAGGTTGAAGATGTCCAAGAAGACCTCTGCCAGTTGATCTGCGCGTGCTCTGAGTGCACGCCTGGTACTCCGGGAACACTGCTGGTCACAGGCTTCCATTCCGAGAAACAACCCTCCACCGTGATTCTGTCTCCTGCCATTAAGCCAATTTTCTATCCAATTGACAATCCCACCCTGAACTCCAGAGTATATCTGTAGGTTATCTTGGGATTCTTCCTAATCTTTCCTGTCAGTGTTTCTCATGCCCCCTCTTTGCTCTGCTAACTGTTTTCTTAAATGTCCTCCGGCACGGTGGCACAGTGGTTAGCACTGCTGCCTCACAGCGCCAGAGACCTGGGTTCAATTCCTGACTCAGGCGACTCTCTGTGTGGAGTTTGCACATTCTCCCCGTGTCTGCGTGGGTTTCCTCCCACAGTCCAAAAAATGTGCAGGTTAGGTGAATTGGCTATGCTAAATTGCCCATAGTGTTAGGTGAAGGGGTAAATGTAGGGGAATGGATGTGGGTGACTTGTGCTTCGATGGGTCGGTGTGGACTTGTTGGGCCGAAGGGCCTGTTTCCACACTGTAAATAATCTAATCTAATCTAATCACTTCTCTTCGGCTTCCACTGTTTTGCTCCCGATGTACCTGTCATGTGCTCCTTTTTTCCTTTTTATCCAACCTTGGATATTCCAAGACATCCATGCTTCTCTGGCCTTGTTGCTTCTATACATCACCCTAAAGGGAACATGTTGAGCTTGTACTCTTCCCAATTCCTTTTTAAGTACCTCCCACTGTTCTGCTGTTGATCTAGCTACAAGCAGCTGTTTCCAAGTATAATTTGGCCAGATCCTGCCTTATTTTAATAAAATCTGCCTTCCCCCAATCCAAACCCTTTTTTTTTTGTAAACTATCTTTGTCCTTTTCCAAACAAACATAAATGATATGGGTTCTGAGGAAGGGTCACCAGACCTGAAAAGTTAACTTTGATTTCTCCTCACAAATGTTGCTGAGCTTTTCCAGCAATTTCTGTTTTTATTTCTGATTTATAGCATTCGTAGGTCTTTTGGTTTGAATCTCCTATTCCTCTTGCTGATTGTTTTTCCTCAAGGATAGCTAATGATTATGCTCTATTGGGATAATCTAGTAGATTGTGTCGTATTTTGTTGGGCAGGTGTACCACTGGTTGGAAACCTGAGAACAAGGCTACTTGCTCTTCACGTTCTGGAAGCAGTATTACCTGCCTGTGAATCAAGTGTAGAAGATGATCAAATGACACAGGTAAGTATCAAGATCATTTTTAGCGATAACAATATATGTGCTAATGTTGTGAGTCATAAAGTCCGACAGCACAGAGACAGGTCCTTTGGCCCAAACGGTCCACGCCGGCCAAAATATCCATCTATGCGGACCCCATTTCCCTGTCTTGGCCCAAATCCTTCTCAGGGTTTAGACCAGAGTGGTGCTGAAAAAGCACAGCAGGTCAGGCAGCATCCGAGGAGCAGGAAAGTCAACGTTTCGGGCAAAAGCCCTTCATCAGGCCTGAAACGTCGATTTTCCTGCTCCTCGGATGCTGCCTGACCTGCTGTGCTTTTCCAGCATCACACTGACCTAAACTCTGGTTTCCAGCATCTGCAGTCCTCACTTTTGCCAAATCCTTCTAAACCTTTCCTACGCATGTATTTGTCCAAATGCCTTTTAAATGTGCTGGCAGCTCATTCCACATGTATATCACCCTCTGTTTAAAAAAAGTTGCCCCTCAGGTTCCCTTTTGTTCTTTTCTCTCTAACCTTAAACTGATGACCTTTAATCCACAATGCCCCAACCCTGGGAAAAAGTGAGTACATTCACCCTACCCAGGCCTCTCATGATGTTATACATTCGTCTAAGCTTTCCCCTCAGTCTCCTACACTTTAAAGAAAAATATCTTAGCTTGTCTAACTTCTCCTGTCATTCAGACACTTGTGTCCTAGCAACGTCCTTGTAAATGTCTTCTACGTTCTTTTCAGTTTAATAACATCCTTCCTGTAGCAAGGTGACCAAAACTGAGCACCGTACTCCAAGTGCAACCTCACCAACGTCCTGTACAATTGCAACATAACTTCCCAACTTCTATACTCCTTAAGGCCGTATCATTCACCATGAAATTCCTATCTTAAATAGGCTTTGTAGAGTGAAAGACCTCACACTGGTCTATATTAAACTCCATTTACCATTTCTTGGCTCACTTCCCCAGCTGATAAAGGCCCTGCTGCAATTTCTGGTAACCTTCCTCATTGTCCGTGATAATGCCTATTTTCGTATCATCTGCCTTGTACATACTCATCCAAATCATTGATATAAAAAGCAAAGAGAATGAGAAAGAAACTGTTTCCCTTCAGAAAGAGAGAACAGTTCAGACATTCAGTCAGTGTGAATGTATTTTTTCAGTGTGTTTGTGTGTAGGTTTCTTTTGAAGAGGAAGGGGCTGTACCAGCAGTAGTGCAGGTAAGCAGTCTCCTAATTCGACAGGGCAGGAGAAAGAAGATCTGAGAAGCTCCAGAAACAGAAGGTTGTGGAATAGGGTTTTAAGAGACTCTTGTAAAGATAAGTCAGCTATGTTAGTAGTTTATTAAAGTAATATTAACAACAGTAACTAGCATCAAGTGAATGCAGATGTTAGATGGAAAGAAACCAAATTTGGCTATTCCAACTGAACACTGAGCTTTGAACTGGAAGCGGGGTGACCCACCACTGACATTTGTCTGAGTATCTGTAGGCTGGCTCAGTGAAAGAGGGTTAAATCTTTATATTACTGACATTTGTAATATAAGTGTTTCAAACAATTCTTATAAAGTGTAAAGTAGCCTTTTTTTCCCTTTATGTGTAATAAATTTTGATGTTCTTTCATTTGAAATACATTGGCAGCCACTTTGTGCATATGTTCAGCAACTGATTAACAAAATAAAACTTAGGGTCGATCAAGCTAGGTTTCCTGTAGAGGAAACAATACAGTAATTTCTGGAAAAGCACAGCTGACATAGCATCTGTGGAGAGAAATTGGAGTTCCACAAGACAAGAATTCCCTCCCCTCCCTTGTCAGCCTTCCACAGGGACCCTCCTGTGTGAGACCCTGGTACACCCACCCTCCCTTCACTTCCAGCCTCACCTGCCTCCTACACACACACACACACACACACACACACACACACACACACACACACACACACACACAAAACACCTGTCTGTTTACATCCTCCCTCAGCACCCCAAGCTGGCAAAAAGAAACCTTCATTTCAGTTTAAATCACACTGCAGCCTTCTGTACTCAATTGCAGGAACTTTAGGGCTTGAGATGTCCCATCTCCTTACTGCAAACCATATAAACCAGGCCTTATTATCACACGGTCTGCTTTTTTTAGATTAGATTACTTACAGTGTGGAAACAGGCCCTTCGGCCCAACAAGTCCACACCGCCCCGCCGAAGCGCAACCCACCTATACCCCTACATCTACCCCTTACCTAACACTACGGGCAATTTAGCATGGCCAATTCACCTAGCCTGCACATCTTTGGACTGTGAGAGGAAACCGGAGCACCCGGAGGAAACCCACGCAGACACGGGGAGAACGTGCAAACTCCACACAGTCAGTCGCCTGAGGCGGGAAATGAACCCGGGTCTCAGGCGCTGTGAGGCAGCAGTGCTAACCACTGTGCCACCGTGCCGCCCACCGTGCTGCTATTACACACAACTCATTGTTAGCCACTAACAGTCCCTATTAGTAGCTATTCACCCTCCTGGCCAGATCATTGTCTAATACTTTGTCTGTCCAACTGTTCTTCTCTCTCTTTGAGCTCTACCCCCACCTATCATTTAAATCCTTACTCCCTTCCTGCTCCCTATATTCTGCATATAAACCAACATTTTCCTAATTAAGATCAGTTCTGAAACAAAACATAACTGATTTTTCTCCACAGATGCTGCCAGACTTGCTGAACTATTCCAGCAATTTCTGTTTTTGTTTCTGATTTAGCTCATCCATTATTGAAATGATGATTAGATTCTCTACAGTTGGAAACAGGCCCTTCAGCCCAACTCATCCACACCGACCCTCTGAATACAGACCCATTTCCCTCTGACTAATGTACCTAACACTATGGGCAATTTACCATGGCCAATTCATCTGACGTGCACATCTTTAGAATGTGGGAGGAAACCGGAGCACCCGGAGGAAACCCACACATACACTGAGAGAATGTGCAAACTCCACACAGACAGTTGCCCGAGGCTAGAATTGAACCTGGGTCCCTGGTGCTGTGAGGCAACAGTGCTAACCACTGAGTGTCCTTTTCATAACACTAAGTATTTCTGTTTATAGTTCTGTTCGCCGAGCTGGGAATTTGTGTTGCAGACGTTTTGTCCCCTGTCTAGGTGACATCCCTCAGTGCTTGGGAACCTCCTGTGAAGCGCTTCTGTGATCTTTCCTCCGGCATTTGTAGTGGTTTGAATCTGCCGCTTCCGGTTGTCAGTTCCAGCTGTCCGCTGCAGTGGTCGGTATATTGGGTCCAGGTCGATGTGCTTATTGATTGAATCTGTGGATGAGTGCCATGCCTCTAGGAATTCCCTGGCTGTTCTCTATTTGGCTTGTCCTATAATCGTAGTGTTGTCCCAGTCGAATTCATGTTGCTTGTCATCTGCGTGTGTGGCTACTAAGGATAGCTGGTCGTGTCGTTTCAGAGAACAGGCAGGGAATTCCTAGAGGCATGGCACTCATCCACAGATTCAATCAATAAGCACATCGACCTGGACCCAATATACTGACCACTGCAACGGACAGCTGGAACTGACAACCGGAAGCGGCAGATTCAAACCATTACAAATGCCGGAGGAAACCTCACAGAAGCGCTTCACAGGAGGCTCCCAAGCACTGAGGATGTCACCTAGACAGGGGACAAAACGTCTGCAACACAAATTCCCAGCTCGACGAACAGAACCACAATAACGAGCACCCGAGCTACAAATCTTCTCACAAACTTTGAATTTCTGTTTATAAATTACAACATTTTTAATAGTGAATGATTATAAAATCCCTTGTACTTTAAACTCTCTGATTTAAAATCTTGTGATATGTCGATGCACAAAATACTTTTTGTTTAAGAATAGGAAGCTCTGTTCAGTCTATCGAGTGAGAGAAATTTCAGGCACTGTTTGCTGTCTATTCATGTTCTGTCTATTGTCTATTTTGTTTTATATTTCTAGGTTGTGGAACACCTTTTCTTGCTTATCTCTGATTGCATGTGGGAGGCACCAATTGCTCAGGCAAAACATATGATTCAAGCAAAGGAGAAAGAGCAAGAAATTAAATTGCAGGTACATATGCACATTATTTGGAGGAAATTGTTGTCCTTTCCTTTTAAGCTAACAAATCAAAAGAATAGCATGACTGAAACAAGAGTTCAAAATGAGAATAAATTGAAGGAAAAATTAGGAGAACATTAATCAAGTAATTATGGGGACTGATCATTACAATATACAGCTAAGCTTCTATAATGTGTGAATTTGAGCAAGGAAGGAATGCAGAGCAAGTTAGGGGCTATTGGAAAATGCAGTAAAAGATTTAATGCTAGTTAGGCAATACCAAATATTTAAAGTACTATGTGGTCCATAACAGATATACATTTCTCTGAGGCACATGCACACAATGGGGAAGTTGAATCATCTGTGGCTATGTTATGTACCAGATCAAACTTCCTTCAGACCTATCAAGGAGATGGCCAAGACCTTAAATTTTATTTAAAAGCAAGGGTAAGGTGCCTGTGTTTCAGATGTAATTTGATTGGTCATGCTACTACGCTTTAAGCAAGTTACATTTTATTCTTGCACACAGTCAAAATACCAACAAAAGAACGAAGAATTGATATAACTTTAACTCTATTTTGATAAACTTTAATAGTTAAATAATCTAAGAAAAATAGATTATTTAACTATTAAAAGAACAACTGTTCCAATATAATAACATCACATAAATGTACCCTTGACAAAGACAAATTCAGTAAAATAGATTGTCTCATATACAATGTTTCTCCAGTCCAAGAGAAAAGAACACAAAGAGAAAATTCTTGCAAAGAGAGAGAGAATCTCAGCCTTATGCTGTGGCTGAGAGAGATGAAACAGCTTCCGTAACAAAACACAAACAACTGAAAACTAAACTCCTGATACTTCAGGAGCTTGACTGTACCCATTCACACTGCATCTATTGTTCTAATTTTAAAAAAACCCAGGGGGTGGGTGAGCAGTCAGAAATCGTGGTACACATCGGTACCAATGACAAAATCAAGAAAAGGGATGAGGACCTAAAAAGTGAATATAGGGAGTTAGGATGGAAGCTAAAAGGCAGGACGATAGAATAGTAATCTCAGGATTGTTATCAGTGCCATGGGCTAGTGAGGTTATGAACAGAGAGCGAGTGCAGCTGAACATGTGGCCGCAGAGCTGGTGTAGGAGTGAGGGCTTCAGATATGTGGATCATTGGGATACCTTCTGGGGAAGGTGGGACATGCACAAGAAGGAACGGTTGCACCTGAACTGGAGGGCAGCAATATCCTGGGCAGGAGGCTTACAAGGATTGCTTGGCAGGGGGATCGGAGCTACGGATCAGAGGATGGAGTAGCCGGTGAACAGGCAGATACAGTATGCAACGAGTCTGTGAGGAAGGATAGGTAGTTGATAGGGCAAAATTACAGTCAGTGTGAAGGGTTTAAGGTGTCTATTTTAACACAAGTATCAGGAATAAGGGTGATGAACTTCGAACATGGATCAGTACTTGGAGCTCCGATGTTGGGGCCATTACGGAGACCTGGACATCACAGGGGCAGGAATGGTTCTTTGATGTTCCGGAGTTTAGATGTTTCAGAAGGAATAGGAAGGGAGGTAAAAGAGGTGTGGGGTGGCATTGCTAATCAGGGATAGTATCACAGCTGTAGAAAGGTAGGTCGTCGAGAAGGGTTTGTCTACTGAGTCAGTATGGGTGGAAGTCAGAAACATTAAAGGAGCAGTCACTTTTTTGAGAGTTTTCTATAGGCCCCCCCAAAAGCAACAGAGACACTGAGGAGCAGATTATGAGACAGATTTTGTAAAGGTGCAGATGTAACATGGTTGTTGTCATGGGTGACTTCAACTTCCCTGATATTGATTGGAACTTCTTTAGTACAAATAGTTTGCATGGAGCATATTTTGTCAGGTGTATCTAGGAAGGATGCCTATGCCTCTGTAGATAGACTGACTAGAGGAGGGAGGCATATTGGATTTGGAGATTGGAGGTCAGATATCAGGTCCGCAGGAGGGAGAGCATTTCAGTGATAGTGATCACAACTCCCTGATCTTTATTATAGTCATGGAGAGGGATGGAGCAGATAGGAAGGTAATTGGGGGTGTTTGAGAATTACAGTGCTATCCAGCAGGAACTGTGGAGCATATATTGGGAGCAGACCAGGGAAATGCACAACAGAAATGTGGAGGTTGTTTAGGAAACATTTGCTCTGAGTGCTAGGTAGGCTTGTCCCACTGAAGCAAGGAAGGGATGGTAAGGTAAAGGAACCTTGGATGACAAGAGATGTGGCACATCTCGTCAAGAGGAAGAAGTAAGCTTATTTAAGAGTAAGAAAGCAAGGATCAGACAGGGCTCTAGAAGGTTACAAGGTAATCAGGAAGGAGTTGAAGAATGGCCTTAGGAGAGCCAGTAGGAAGCATGAAGCCTTGGCAGTAGGATTAAGGAAAATCCTATATTCTATATTTATGTGAGTAACAAGAGGATGATCAAAGTGAGGGTAGGGCCAATGAGAGACATTGGAGGGAACTTGTGCCTGGGATCGTTAAGAAGGAGGATGTGCTGAAAATTTTGAAAAACAGATATGTTCCCTGGGCCAAACGGGATATACTCAAGGTCACTATGGGAAGCAAGGGAAGAGATAGCTGTGCCTTTGGCAATGATCCTTGTGCCTTCACTGTTCACCGGAGTGAGACCAGATGATTGGTGGTTGGCAAACTTTCTTCCCTTATTCAAGAAAGGGAATAGGGACAACCCTGTGAATTACAGATAAGTCAATCTTACTTTGGCAGTAGGCAAATTATTAGAGAGGGTTGTGAGAGACAGGATTTATGATTATTTCAAAAGCTTGGCTAGAGAGTCAGCATGGCTTTTTGAGGGGCAGGTCATGCCTCACAACCCTTACTGAATTCTTTAAGGATGTGACAAAACACATTGATGAATGTAGAACAGTGGATGTGGTTTATGTGGATTTTAGCAAGGCATTTGATAAGGTTCCCCATGGAAGCTAAATGAGAAAGTAAGGAGGCATGGGATACAGGGAAATCTGGTGGTCTGGGTACAGAGTTGGCTGGCCCAGAGAAGACAGAGGGTGGTAGTAGATGGAGCTCGGTAACCAGTGGTGTTCCACAGGAATCTGTTCTGGGTCCTCTCATCTTTGTGATTTTTAGAAATGACTTGGATGAGGAAGTTGAAGGGTGGGTTAGTAAGTTTACAAAGTACACCAAGAGTCAGATATGTTAGGCACATGAATGATAGTAAAATGAAGAGTATGTAGGTTAGTTTGATCTCAGAGTAGGATAAAAGATCAGCACAACATCGAGGGCCAAAGGGCCTGTGCTGTGCTGTACTGCTCTACATTCTGTGTTCTAAGCTGTTTACGTTATTGGCTTGGAAGGGGCAACTCATCACCTCTATTTCAAAACCTTTCTTCAGGAAAAGGCTAGGACAAAATATACCTCTTAAAGCCATGAAAGAAAGTCAAAATTGTCTTCGATCAAGAAGAATGGCTTACATTTGCCAGAGTATTAAGAGTGAATATTGAGTATTTGAAATCACAGTAAAGGTAACTAAGAAACTGGTTTTAAAGAAAGTTAGCAAGAAACTTCAAGTGACCAGTAAAACAATTTGTTAGGTTTGTGGAAAGAGTAAGATTAGGCAGTGCAAAATGAGGGCCTATTACAGGAGAGAAAAATAACTTCTGGTGAAGAACGGACACATTGGAGAGAAACTAAGCTTGTTTCCCAGAAATATTTGGCAAGCAAGGGACTTTGCTGAGGAATTAAAATGAATTTGTATTATTAAAGAGGGAGCAGAGACAAGTGTCAGCAGCTGGAAGGCCCCAAAATACACAAAATCCTGAATGTTGTTGCCCTTTAGACTTTTCATTCAATATGCTGACTGATGGCTAGCCAGGCTGAAAGACAGTGGAATAGATGAAGCAACCAAAAAGATAATAGGGATCTTTGTTAGGGGTAGATTCTGTACACAACAAGAGTATGAAAGTTGTGACTATGAGGAGGCTAAGAGTGCAAAACTGGGAGATTGTTCTATAGTTCTTTCTATTGCCAAGCCAGATTTCCAAAGGCCTGGGTAGTTTGGTTTCCTGCTGTTCAATCCAAATTGATAAGACTTGAGTGCTTCTCAACATCACCATACTCATCCAGTCCCAAACAGCCACAGTTAACTGGAAGCAAGCACACTTGAGGTGGGTTGGAGTCATGGTACCCATTTAAGGATTTAACTCTTGCCCTTCTGCTATCTGTCCTATACGTTGGTATGGCTTGAATTATGCAAAATTATTGGAATCCTTTTAGTGTGGAAGCAGGCCATTAGGTCCATCCGGGGCATACTGATCCTCTACCTTGTGCCCATAACTCCTGCATTTCCTATGGTTAATCCACTTAATCTGCACATGCCTGGACACTGTGGGCAATGTAGCATGGCCAATCCACCTATCCTGCACATCTTTGGACTGTTCCTTTTTTTTTAATTTTAGTGTTGACATTCTGTTGCATTTTTATGTTTAATTCACTTTGGAAAATGTTTTATGATATGTTTTTACAACAAATAGAAACAAGGTGAAGTCGAGGAAGAGGATGAAAATCTCCCTGTCCAGGAAGTATCATTTGATCCTGAGAAAACCCAGTGTTGCGTGGTGGAGAATGGACAAGTTCTGACTCATGGTAGTGGTGGAAAGGGCTATGGTTTAGCATCAACTGGAATTGCTTCTGGATGTTATCAGTGGAAGGTATATTAATAATTAATGGAAATTTTAAAATACCTTAATATTAAGACCAAATGACTTTTGAATTGCGTCCCTATTTAAATGTGATCCAGTTTGACAGTGTCTTTTTGTTTTGTGTATTTGAATATCATCCAAGTACTTTCAAAATTTGTTTTCTAGTTCTATATAGTTAAAGAAAATAGAGGTAATGAAGGTACCTGTGTGGGAGTATCTCGCTGGCCTGTGCATGATTTCAACCATCGGACTACCTCAGACATGTGGCTGTACAGGGCTTACAGTGGTAATCTGTACCACAATGGGGAGCAGACACTCACCCTCTTCAGCTTTACTCAAGGAGACTACATAACATGTGTGTTGGATATGGAGGCCAGGACCATCTCATTTGGGAAAAATGGAGAGGTGAACTAATCTAAATATTCTCTGTTTGTTAACCCAGTTATAGCAAACCAGTTTAGAGCAGAAATTCTTCACTATCCACAATGTACCAAGGTGGATGTCTCTTTGATCTTGTTATGAGAAAAAGGGTCTTCTTACCCTGTTACAACTGATAAAGTGTACATCAGTTGATTCGATTTTTAGGTTTTCACTTTTTACAGGCACTTATTCAGCAAAATTAAAAACTGTCCTTACACAGAAGGAATTCAATTTAAACTTGTGAAATGCAGTGCATTCCTTATTACCTGTTCCAGCTGAATGAAGCTCTGATTTTAAACTATGTACATCAATGATAGAGCAGATATTTATGTTGAAGGGTTAACATGAAGATAAGTCCTTTGTTATCCATCAACTCTGAGTGTTAATGTATTTCTGGGTTTTCTTAGTTATCTTGGGAATGAATGACCAATTGACACAACCAAATTTATTTTAAAGCGTAATTTTTTAAAAATAAAGACTGTCAAATGAGAATTAGACTTTCAACAAAAAGCAAGGGCTGAGTTTTCTATATTGTTATGAACCACCTGGGGGAGGCCGTAAACCAAATTAATTAAATTGACTGATTATCAACAAGATTTTATAGATTTTACTGTAACATGAATTAGATTTGGTGCAACTTGCATGTTAATACAGCAAAGAGTAGTCTTCCCACAATGTGTTGACATCACTCACAGGACAAAATGGCATGATATGTTTATACAGTTTCAAAGTATGCTGTTCTTCATTCATGCAGTGAGGACTCAATCTGATAACAGTTAGCACCTTTGACTTTCATACTTTGATATCATTAGAAAGGCATACTTCTATTAATCATCTCACCTTCAGGTCAAGACAGTGTTGTTGGTGTAGCTTTAAGAGTTTCTTTTCAACTGACAAACCAATAATGCCCTGGTTCAATGTTTGATAACTTCTGGGAGGAAAAAACAGCTCTTTAGCATCTCCATGCTATTCAAACAACTTACCATATGTTAGAACTTTTGTATTCACCTGCCTCCTTTCTGGCTAAGCAGAAACCTAATCTTACTAAGAGTGAGTTTCTTCTCCCCAAGAATTCTCAGGGTCTCTCTTTCTGTTTCTGTGTGTTTTCTCTTTGTGTTCGCACCTGTTTCTTCACACTCCAGCATCTCTGCTTTTAACTCTCCTTTGTCTTTGTAGCTTTCTTTTAATGGTGATGTGACGTCTGGATTTAACTAACTTCTTCTTGGTACTGCTTCCAGGTAGAAGGTCACCAGATCTCAGACTAGTATTTATTCTCCAAGACAATTGCAGTTGATCCCTTTTGCAATTGATATAGATTTTTGACATCCTTTTCCGAATATTCTTGTAATCAATTAAATTTCATGGATATTTTGCAGAAATTATAAATTTTCTTATTGTGCTAATTCTGGGTCAAAGTTCATCACACACCCCAATTCTTTTAGTACACTTATGGACAAAGGGTGAAGGTAAACCATTGTCCTTTCAAGCATGTTCCACCATTCAATAAGGTCATGGTTGAACAAATTTTAACCTCAACTCGATATTCTTGCATATCTCTAATAATCTTTCATTCTTTTGATCACCAAGAATCTATCCATCTAGCTATCTCTGCATTTAAAATATTTAAACATACTGCAGCCACTACCTTTTAAGAAAGAGAATTTCAAAGGCTGACACAATGTTTTCTCATCTCCATTTTAAATGGGAACCCTTATTTTTATGTTATGCCCTCTATATCTGTATTCTCTCATCCTTTCAACCTTCATCCAGTCAAGTTCCCTCAGGATTTTATATGATTCAGTTAAGTCACCTCTGATCTTGCTAAACTCCAGAAGATACAGTCCTAGCCTGTGTAGCCTTTCCTCATAAGGCAATCCACTCATTCCAGCTATTAGTGTAGTAAACCTTCTCTGAACTGCTTCCAACACATTAACATCTTTCTGTCAGCGCAGTGACCAGTACTCTCCACAGCATTCCACACTGCAGTCTCACCGATATTTATCATGAAATAATAACCTCCCTCCTCTTGGCATTCAGTTCCCCTTGCAATAAGCCATAATATTCTATTAATCTTCCTAGTTACCTGCTGGCCTGGCGTACTAATCTTCTGTGATTTGTGCAGTAGGACACCCAGCTCCTACTGCAGCTCAGAACTCTGCAACTTCTCATCTTTAGATAATATGCTGTTTTATTCTTTCTGTCAAACTGGATAATTTCATACTTTCCCACATTGCACGCGATTTGCTAGATCTTTGCTCACTTGCTCACTCTTTCCCTTTGTAGGATGTTTATTTCTGCTTCGCAGCTCACTTTCTGACCTACCTTTGTGTGATCAGCAAATTTAGCTGCCATGCCTTGATCACTTCATCCAAATCATTAATTTAAATTGTAAAGAGTTGAGGTTATCACCACTCATGACAGCCTGCCTGCCTGCCTGAAAAAGCCAATCTTTTATCATGCCAATATGTAACGCCCTACACACTGAGCTTTTATTTTCTGTGGTAGCCTTCAGTGTGGCACCTTATAAACTGCCTTCTGAAAGTCAAAATGCAATATATCCACTGGTTCCTTTTTATCTACAGGGCAAGTTACTTCTTCAAAGAACTCCAATAAATTCATTGAGCATGATTTTCCTCTGATAAACTATGTTGGCACTGCCTGAATACCTTGAACTTATAGAGGTTTATAAAATCATGAGGGGCTTGGTTAGGGTAAATAGACAAGGTGTTTTCTCTGGGGTAGGGAAGTCTAGAATTAGAGAGGGAAAAGATTTAAAAGGGACCTTTCACATAGAGAGTGGTGTGCATATGGAATGAGCTGCCAGAAAAAGTGCCGCTGTTACAATTACAACATTTAAAAGGATGGGTATGCGAATAGGTAGGATTTTGAGGAAAATGGACCAAATGCTGGAAAATGTGACAAGTGTAATTTAGGATTTCTGGTTGGGATGGCCAAGTTTGATTGAAGGATCTGTTTCCATGCCTTATATCTCTATGACTCTATAAGTGCCCTATTATGATATTATAATAGCTTATCACATTTTCCCAATCCCAGATATTAAATTAACTAACCTGTAGGTTCCTAATTTCTGCTTTCCTCCCTTTTTCAATAAAGGAGTCACATTAGCTATTTTCCATTCTAAGCTTACCTGAATCTAGTGCTGTTTCCTCAAATGTCTGAATATTTAATGTAAAGATTTTTAAAAAACAAGAAATTTTCAGATAGTATTTCTGTTAATCTATTGCCTCAGCAAATCTAAGTTTAGATAAGGTGTGTACTACTGTTTTAATGATTTCTCATCTATATACAGTTCACTGGAAATTACTTGTGAAAATGTATCTTCAATCGTTAAAAAGTGAAAGGGGTCACAGAATCATCCATTAGTAATAGCTGCTGTTATTGATGCAATATACATTAACATATATCTTTCATCATATTTTCCTTCTAGGAGCCTAAGCTAGCTTTTGAAGATGTGGATGCAACTGAATTATATCCATGTGTAATGTTCTACAGCAGCAATCCTGGTGAAAAGGTGAACATTTCTTCTAATTGAGCAATCCCACTGAGAGATCAGTGTTTGAGCATAGACATTTTTTCTTATGACGTGTGCTTAATATGATGAAAACATGTCAAATTTCAAATTGATTTTATATAGTTCTTACCGGGTGTATTGCTGCAGACTGTTGTACTAATCTGTTTCGGTTAGTAGCAACCCCAAAATAACTTAGTAGATTTTCTAAGCTGTAAGGAACATCTTAATTCAATCCAATTGTTGCTAAAGAGGTTTGGATCAATGGAATGTAAAATGGGACATGTTGTCCAAGAAGAACTCTTCTCATTATAGTTTGTATCGTGCATTGGGTTCTAAATGCTAAAAAATTCCAAGTCATTTCATAAGAGAGTTATTAAACAATACTTTGCCACCTGGCTTCAAAAGATATTAAGATTGGTAACTGAAAATGGTCCAAAAATTAGTTATGAGGAGCAACTTAAAGGAGAACTTGTTTGGCAGAGGGGTTAATGAGACCTAGATAGATGAAGGCACAGCTATTGTTGTAACTGGAAATTGGGGATATCCTGATAATCATCTGAAGTGAATCCAGGTTCTATTTGGAGTTGCTATTGGACATAATTACAGAAAACTTTGGAAATATTTAGCAGATCTAGCAGAATTCCTATTTAACAATTGGAGTGTCCTGACTGAATGGATTATCTCATAATATGTCTGATTTTCAAGACGAAGGAAATGATCATTGACATCACCTTGCTTCTCCTTATTGTTGATGACTCAGTACACTGTTGATTCTCACCACACTACCTTCCTTCCAATGGCCTGACTCTCCCATTGCACTTACCTATGGGGTGACAATGCTGCTCCTTTAACAAGGTTATGATTGCCTTGTTTTTTTAAGAGAGATTATACGACACAGACACTGAAAGTCTTAAATTGAAGGGTTTTAGGGCCAATTTGATTAAAGCTAACCGATACTGCCTCAGGCAGAATGCTTGCAAGTTTTAAAAAAACACTTGTATAATGAAAGAGGAATGACCAGTTCTCTCAGGTCAGCTTTTCTCTGATTTGATTTGGTTTTTTGCAGTCTGGCTACTCACTGAAACCAGTCAGGCTGTGTTTGAAGCTGCTAGACCCAAAGACACAGGTCCATTCTGGTCTTCTCTCTCTGACATTTCTCCTGTAAGAACTTATGTTTGGTTGTACCTTTCGTGCCAAGGGATGTTAATGGGGATTGTTGCAAGTATTGGGAACAGCATAATTAAGGTGGGATAATCTGTTGGGACAGTTAAGTTTATTCGATATTCTGTTCTCTTTTGTTTGCGAGTCATTCGGTAATCTTGCAAAAAGTTTTGTTTTGTTTAAAACTAAGTGGTTTGACCAGTTGCATCCCTCTTGGGATATCCATGCTACACCTGCTTAAAACAATGAGCAAAGTTAGGGTCTGGGCAACGTTCTTGAAATGTTTTCAGGGGGTCGGGCCTGGTCCATAATAGATTGGGACTTCTTGCAGGTTTTGTTCTGTAGTTCCGATTTGCTATTAGGATTGTTGGACTCAAAGGCAGTGACTGGTAGGTGTTAGTGTCTTTTGTTCTGGGTATTGATTTCAATCGGTTTAAACAGTGCTTGCTATAGCAATAGCTCTTTCAGTCATCAAGAGTTTTCTGGGGTAGAAGAAATGACTTTGAGGGTTTTGCAAAAGGTAATTAAGGCCAAACTGCTGGAATTAGCAGACAAGCTAGAGTTGGAGTTACCTCCTTCTCTGAGGAAATGACATATAATTACAGTAATAGCTCAGCATTTAAATTTTCTGGAAATGGCATCAGTTGAAAATGAAGCAGCTTAAGTTAAAGGCAAACGACAAGGAAATGGCAACGGAAATGAATCAGTTTGAATTATGATTAAAAGCAGAGGAGAGAGAAAGCGGGAGAAAAGTAAAGAGAGGAAAGGAAGAATGAGAGGGAGTTTGTATTTCAAAGATTGGCTCTTATACAGGAGTTCAATAATCCCCTTTCTGAAGTAGTGAGAACTCGTGTAGAAGAGCAGAGAGTTAAAATGGCAAGATTAGCAGCTGAAATGGCTGATGATTATGAGTTGGCCCATAAATCAAAGTTTATCTTCCAAAATCAATTTCAGTCCATGAGGGACAGAAGTTCGTGAAATTGAGAAATCCTCACGTGGAAAGGGAAAGGTGGACCTTGGTGAAGATCATAAAGATAACTTGCCACAAGGTAAAAAAGAAACTCTTGAAAGAGAAAGAGAAGTTGAAAAGCTCTGGTGTTCTCACTGCAATAAAATAAGCCACATGAAATAATAGTGTTCGGAAAAGCATTGGAAAGCCAGATGTAGGAAAATAAGATAAGCCAGTGAATTTTGCTGGAATGGTAATGGAAAGCATGGTGGAGGCTAGAAAGCTGCACCAGAATGTACAAGCTAGTCAGAGGTTGGTTAAGGGGGAAGTGCCAGATCATCTTAAACCATATACCTGCAAAGGTAAAGTTTACGAACATAGGGCAGGAGTAGAAGATAAGAGGTTAAGAGATACAGGATCCTCTTAATCTGTGATGTTGAAAGATGAGGGGATATGTACCTCTGAAGGACTATTGACAGAAAAGGTGCTACTAACAGGAATTCACAGTGAGACAAGAAGTGCTCTGTTATGTAAAGTGAGGTTGGAGTATCCAGTGAAGAGTGGAGAATTCATGGTAGGAGTACTGGACAAACTCTCAGCTCCAGGAGTACAATTTGTCCTCCTAATGATACAGCTGGGTCACAGGTAGCAGTGGTCCATACTGTGGTTGAAAAGCCAGTGGAAAGTTAGGCAACTGAATTATCGCAGGACACATATTTCTGGACTGCACCATAACGTGGTCACTAAGTCACAAGTTGAAACAGGAGAGATCAAAGAGATAAGAAAGTTGAAGTCGAATTAGCAGCGACCCTGTTTGATTAGATGGTTGACACAAATGAGGAGCCAATGGATGACACAGCTGACATCTTTAGCTTACATAAATTAATTGAGTTACAGCAGAAAGGTGAAAATTTAAAGTAACTAAATCAAATGGCATACACAGGAAAAGAATGCAAGTGTATCCCTGAATGTTATTGTCTTAAAAATGATGTCTTAATGACGAAATAGAGACCATCACACATTCAGGCAGATGAGAAATGGGCCGAAACTGAGGCATTCGGAAGTACTAAGATAGGCTGAAATAAAATGTAAGAGAAAGTGAGGACTGCAGATGCGAGTGATCACAGTTGAGAGTGTGGTGCTGGAAAAGCATAGCAGGTCAGGCTGCATCGAAGGAGCAGGAGAATTGACACTTCATCAGGAATGAAGAAGGACTTATGCCCAAAACGTCGATTTGGGCATAAGTCCTTCTTCGCGGATGCTGCCTGACCTGCTGTGCTTTTCCAGCACCACGCTTTCAACTCTGAAACAAAATGTAGTAGTGCACGTTTGCATGATTATTGTCAATGTACTGTATATGGATGTTGTAGTACCCTAACAATTTGAGATTAAAGAGTTTTAAAATGAAGCCATCTTTCGATATTAATGGTTCATCTCTTTTTTAAGGGGTGTGACGATGCTACCCCTTTAACAAGGTTATGGTTTCCTTGTTTGTTTTTTTTTCAAAGAGCTGTAAAAGACACAGACTCTGAAAAATCTAAGTTAAAGGGTTTCGGGGCCAATTTTATTGTAGTTAACAGATACTGCCTCAGGCAGAAGACTTTCAAGTTTTAAAAATTGCACAATGAAAGGGGAATGGCCAGTTCTCCCAGCTCAGCTTGGTTCTGGGTTAATTTGGTTTTTTTGCAATCTGGCTTTTCACTGAAAGCAATCAGGCAGTATTTGAAGTTGCTGAACCCAAACAAGCAGGTCCATGCTGGTCCTCTCTCTGACATCTCTCCTGTAAGACGCTGTGTTTGGTTCTGCCTTTTGTGTCAAGGGATGTTTATGGAGATGGTTGCAAGTATTGGGAACAGCATCATTAAGTGGGGATGGTCTGTTGAGTCGGTAGGTTAAGTTATTTGCTATTGTGTTTTTTTTTGTGTTTCATTCAGTAATCTTGTCAGTAAATTCTGTTTTGCTTAAAATTAAGTGGTTTGACCTGCTGCATCCCTCCTAGAATATCCGTGTTACACCTGCTTAAAACATCTAGCAAAGTTAGAGTCTGGGCTACCTTCTTGAACTGTTTGTGGATATCTAGCCTGGTCCATAATAATGGCTTGTCGCTCTCTTATCCCTACTGATAGCCTAATTCTCACCCTGACTATCAAAACACGCTCCCCAAGCCTTAGTTAATTTCACTCTCGCTTCCACATTCCAATGCTTATCCTGCCTAGTCACCACCACACCACCTGAGGCTAATTGAAACCATTAATATTGCACTGCTGTCTACTGTTCCAAACACAAATTTGTCTCTTCTGCATTTGCCACAACTAGTGACCCTATCAGCAGAATTTATAGGAGTAGCAGTTCTTGCTGGTTATAGTTAACTGTTTGCCTGCGGAGTCAATACCATCAAACAGCAATAGTCCGATTGTAGTTGATGTAATTCTGGGATCTCTACCACCTTAGTATTTCATTATCAAACAGACTTAACAAACACAAACTTTCCTTTCAAAGGTGTTCTCCCTGTTTTTCATCTTGTTAATTGGTAGGTTCCAATTGCTGTTGTGCAAAAGAATTTCATTTGATGAACCATAATTATGGTTCCTTTTTGTAAGTTTTTTTTATTGTTGCAGAAATCAGCATTTTGTGAGAATGTAACATCATTGCACACTCACTTAAAGGGATTGTTACATTTGGGCATTCCAAAATATTGGGACATGCATTTCTGCCTAGATTTATTGCAGGACTTTCAATTGATCACGCAGGACAATTCAAAGGTGGCCACTGGGTGACTGGAAAGTTGTTTGTGTATATATGCTTGTGTGTATGAGCGAAATAGAAGTAGACGACAGGTTAGGCTGTGCAACTTTACTCATACTGCTGTGTAAGTACCTGGAAGTTCCAAGGGCAACTGGATATCTCTCTGCTATTAGAATTCAGGAAGAGGTTGGGCGAGTTAGTCGGCAACTAAATGTTGGAGTCAAGTCTACAGAAAAGTATTGAGAGCTGTAGTGTTTGGGGCTCAGAAGATGTGTGCTGGTATAGTTTAGCACAGCTGAGAACAGAAATTAAAAGGTTAACAAGAAGGATTTGCTTGATGCAGGTGATTGAGATTAGAGTTTAGAAAAGAAAATCCATGAACAGTTTGAGCTTAGTGAAGCTAGTGGCCAGTGAAAAGCTGATGTTGTACCTAAGAGTAAAGACTGGAATGAAAATTCTAGAGTCTACCCAGAAGAGGAGGAGGATGACCAGAAATGGAGCAATCATTGAGACAGTCTACAAAAGAGAAGTTCTTGAGACAGAATTTCAAGATTGTATTAGCAGAGATGAAGAATTGATATCCTTTGTGAATGGTAAGGCAGTTTGAAGAATTACTGTATTAACACTTGTGGGGAATTATTAAGAAATCCCTTAAGTTCTATATTGCTGGATTCTGCATTCAATGTTTTAAGTATACTGTGGGGTCCAAGATTGCAATTTGTTATTCATCTTTAAGACATTTTAATTCTGTGTGCGACAATATAATTTGTAAATGTATTGTTGATTATATTTCTGTTCTAGTTTTGTACAATATAGAACTGGCTCAAAGAACTGGAGGGTGGTGGTGGAGGGTTATTTTTCAGACTGGAGGCCTATGACCAGTGGAGTGCCACAAGGATGGGTGCTGGGCCCTCTACTTTTTGTCATTTACATAAATGATTTGGATGCGAGCATAAGAGGTACCGTTAGTAAGTTTGCAGATGACGCCAAAATTGGAGGTGTAGTGTACAGTGAAGAGGGTTACCTCCGATTACAACAGGATCTTGACCAGATGGGCCAATGGGCTGAGAAGTGGCAGATGGAGTTTAATTCAGATAAATGTGAGGGGCTGCATTTTGAGAAAGCAAATCTTAGCAGGACTTATAAACTTAATAGTAAGGTCCAAGGGAGTATTGCTGAACAAGTGCAGTGCTTGGAGTGCAGGTTCATAGCTCTGTGAAGGTGGAATCGCAGGTAGATAGGATAGTGAAGAAGGCATCTGGTATGCTTTCCTTTATTGGTCAGAGTATAGAGTGCAGGAGTTGGGAGGTCATGTTCGGCTGTACAGGACATTGGTTAGGCCACTGTTGGAATATTGCGTGCAATTCTGGTCTCCTTCCTATCGGAAAGATGTTGTGAAACTTGAAAGGGTTCAGAAAAGATTAACAAGGATGTTGCCAGGGTTGGTGGTTCTGAGCTACAGGGAGAGGCTGAACAGGCTTGGGGCTGTTTTCCTGGATGGATAGCATAAGTAGACAAAGTCTTTTCCTTGGGGTCGGGGAGTCCAAAACTAGAGGGCTTAGGTTTAGGGTGAGAGTGGAAAGATATAAAAGAGACCTCAGGGGCAGCGTTTTCACACAAAGGGTGGTACGTTTATGGAATGAGCTGCCAGAGGATGTGGTGGAGGCTGGTACAATTGCAACATTTAAGAGGCATTTGGATGGGTATATGAATAGGAAGGGTTTGGAGGGATATAGGCCGGGTGCTGGCCGGTGGGACTAGATTGGGATATCTGGCCGGCATGGACGGGTTTGGACCGAAGGGGTCTGTTTCCATGTTGTACATCTCTATGACTCATGACTCTATGACTCTAGTGCTGTTTATTCAAAATCTTTCAGTTCTGTAACTCTACTCTCTGTGAGTCCATTGGTTCTCTCACTTAGTCACATTCATTTTTTAAAAATCCCTACACTGTGGAAACAGTCCCTTCGGCCCAACATGTCCACAATGACCTCCAAAGAGTAACTCGCCCAGACCCATTCCCTATCTTACTATCCTATATTTACCCCTGACTAATGCACCTAACCTACATATCGCTGAACACTATGGGCAATTTAGCACGGCCAATTCACCTAATCTGCATATCTTTGGATTGTGTGAGGAAATCAGAGCACCTGGAGGAAGTCCAAACACACACTGGGAGAATGTGCAACCTCCACATAGACAGTCGCCACAGGCTGGAATCGAACCTGGGTCCCTGGCACTGTGAGGCAGCAGTGCTAACCACTGAGCCACCATGCTGCTCCATTCTTTAAACATAAATAGGTTCATAACCAAATTGTCACATAAACTTGGTAGTCTGGAATGGGGATATTAGCTACTTAGTATCAACATGACAGGTAGAAAGGTCCACTAAATAGACACTGATGCACTGGATGCTTGCTTTATGTAAGTATGAAGATAATTGTTTTTGGAACATTGGATTTGGTACTGAGTAATGAACCAGGTCAGGTGTTAGATTTGGATGTGGGTGAGCACTTTGGTGACAGTGATCATAATTCGTTGCATTTAGTTTAGCGATTAAAAAGGGACACGGGTTGGGCATAATTGACATGTGGAGCTTGTTCAAGGAACAGCTACTGTGTGTCCTCGAAAAGTGTGTACCTGTCAGGCAGGGAGGAAGTGGTTGAGCGAGGGAACTGTGGTTTACTGAGGAAGTTGAATCTCTTGTCAAGAGCAAGAAGAAGGCTTCCGTAAAGATGAGACGTGAAGGCTCAGTTAGAACGTTTGAGAGTTACAAGTTAGCCAGGAAAGACTCAAAGAGAGAGCCAAGAGGGGACATGAGAAGTCTTTGGCAGGGAGAATGAAGGAAAACCCGAAAGCTTTCTATAGATATGTCAGAAATAAAAGAATGACCAGAATAAGATTAGGGCCAATCATGGACAGTACTGGGAAGTTGTGTGTGGAGTCAAGGAGATCGGAGAAGTGATAAATGAATATTTTTCTTTAGTATTCGAAAAAGACAATGTTGTTGAGGAGAATACTGAGATACAGGCTATTAGATTAGATGGGATTGAGGTTCATAAGGAGGAGGTGTTAGCAGTTCTGGGAAGTGTGAAAATAGATATGTCCCTTGGGCCAGATGGGATTTATCCGAGAATTCCCTGGGAAGCTCGGGAGGAGATTGCAGAACCTTTGGCTTGGATCTTTGTCATCTTTTTGGACAGGAATGGTACGTGAAGACCGGGGGATAACAAATGTCACCTTGTTCAAGAAGGGGAGTGGAGACAATCCTGGTATTTATAGACCTATGAACCTTACTTTGGTTGTGGGTAAAGTGTTGGAAAATTTATAATTAATGTAGAAAGGAATAAGTTGATTAGGGATAGTCAACATTGTTTTGTGAAGGATACGTCATGCCTCACAAACCTGATTCAGTTCTACTACATCCCTTATTCAGTGACCAAACAGGTGGATAGGGTTAAAGTGGTTGATGTGATGTATATGGATTTCAGTAAAGTGTTTGAGGTTCCCCATGGTAGGCTATTGCAGAAAACACAGAGGCATAGAATTCAGGGTGATTTAGCAGTTTAGATCAGAAATTGCCTATCTGAAAGGAAACAGGGGGTGGTGGTTGATGGGAAATGTTCTGGAGTACAGTTACTAGCGGTATACCATAAGGATCTGTTTTGGGGCCACTGCTGTTTGTCATTTTTATAAATGACCAAGATGATGGCGTAGAAGGATAGGTTCATAAAATTGCGGATGACACTAAGGTCGGTGGAGTTGTGGAAAATGCCGAAAGATGTTGCAGGGTTCAGAGAGACATAGATAAGCTGCAGAGCTGGGCTGAGTGGTGCAAATGGAGTTTAATGCGGGAAAGTGTGAGGTAATTCACTTTGGAAGGAGTAACAGGAATAAAGAGTGCTGGCTAATAATAAGATTCTTGGTAGTTGTGGATGAGCAGAGAGATCTTGATGTCCATGTGCATAGATCCCTGAAAGTTGCCACACAGGTTGTTAGGTTTTTTAAGAAGGTGTTTGGTCTTATTGATAGAGGGATTGAGTTTCAGAGATATGAGGTAATTGTTGCAGCTGTACAAAACTCTGGTGCGGTCACATTTGGAGTATTGTGTACAGGTCTGATCACTGCATTATAGGAAAGATGTGGAAGCTTTGGAAAGGGTGCAGAGGAGATTTACCAGGATGTTGCATAGAATGAAGAGAATGTCTTATTAGAAAAGGTTGAGGGAATTGAGACTGTTTTCGTTAGAAAGAGAAATGTGGAGAGGTGACTTAATTGAGACATATAAGATAATTGGAGGGTTAGGTAGGGTGGATAGTGAGAGCCTTCTTCCTTGGATGGAGATGGCTAGAATGAGGGGATAATTGAGGGGTGACAGATATCGAACAGTTGTCAGAGGTAGTTTCTTTACGCAGAGTAGTAGGGGCGTGGAACGCCCTGTCTGCAACAGTAGTAGACTTGCCAACTTTAAGGGCATTTAAGTGGTCATTGGCTAAACATATGGATCATAATAGGATAGTGTAGGATAGATGGGCTTCTGATTGGTTCACAGGCTGGCGCAACATCGAGAGCCAAAGGGTCTGTACTGTGCTGTAATGTTCTCTGTTCTATGGAATTTGTTTTTTTTGAGCAATTAATTAAAATTGGAATCTACTGGGTTCCAGTAACATGAAGTGCAAAACAAAAATTGGCCACTTTTTCATTGACGATATGCTTTCTTTCAATCCTAATTGAACCTGATGACTTCTTTTGTTTCCAGGTTAAAATCTGTGAAGTGCAGATGCGGGGCACTCCAAGGGATCTATTACCTGGTGATCCTATCTGTAGTCCTGTAGCTACTGTCCTGGCAGAGGCCACTATTCAACTCATCCGTATTCTGCATCGTTCAGACAAATGGACTCACTGTATAAACAAAAATATGATGGATCGTTTGCAGAAAGTCAAATCTTGCATCAAAGAAATCAGCCAGAAATTAAAAAAGAGTCGCTCTGTGCAAAGTAGAGATGAACATGAAATAAAAGAAGAGAGTAAGGAGGAGGAAAAGAGCAAGTATAGCAAGCATGGTTTGGCAGAGCTGTCAGAAATCCAGCTGAGGACCCTGTGCACTGAGGTGTGGCCTGTACTCGCAGTAATTGGTGGTGTTGATACAGGTCTTCGAGTTGGAGGGAGGTGCATTCACAAGCAGACAGGGAGACATGCTACTCTTTTAGGCGTACTCAAAGAAGGGAGCACTTCAGCAAAAGTACAATGGGATGATGCTGAAATAACAATAAGGTAGGTATGATATTAATCTTTAGTGGAGCTGATTGTTTTTGTTTACCAGTATTTATAACGCATATGGCCATGCCTCTTTCTATCTGTTGCGCTTGTGTATAAATTATTTTTTTTTCTGTTGTCAACAGTGATTTATAGCAGATGTTGCTTTACGACATTTGAGGTTGTAACTGTAATGTATGACAGGAAAAGTGTTTCAGGAAATTCCATGCTTTTTAATAATCAAGATTTTAATGTAATTTATGCATGTAGATCTGTAAACGATGCATTACAAACAAATGTGTTAACATATTCATGGAACACGTGTTCCCTGTGACTGGTCATATTTAAAGCAAGTGCAATTTTTGAACCCTTATTGTCCCTAGTGCTTAGCACTGCTGCCTCACAGTGCCAAGGACCCTTTTGTTCCCTTATTTAAGAAAGGAAGCAGGGATAATCCAGTAAACTATAGGTCATTGAGCCTGATGTCTCTGGTAGGGAAGTTCTTGGAGAAGTTACTGAGGGACAAGATATATGCAAAGTGGAAGAAAATGGACTAGTTAGTGACAGGCAGCATGGTTTTGTATGGTCAAAGTCATGTCTTACCAACCTGAATGAATTTTTTGAAGAGTTGACAAAAATAATTGATGAGGGTGTGGTTTATATGGACTTTAGTAAGGCATTTTATAAGGTCCTACATGGCAGATTAGTTCAAAAACTAAAATCACATGAGATTCAGGGTGGGCTGGCTAGATAGATGCAAAACTGGCTGGGTGTTAGAAGACAGAGGGTAGCATTGAAAGGGTGTTTTTCAGTAACTAGTGGTGTTCCACAGGAATCAATATTGGGACCTCTGTTGTTTGTAGTAGATATAAATGATCTGGAGGAAATAGTGGGTGGTCTGATTCGTAAAGTTTGCAGAATGACATGAAGATTGGTGGAGTTGCTGATAGTACCAGCGATTGTGAAAGGATCCAACAGGATATAGATGGATTCGTAACTTGGGCACAGAAATGGCAATGGAGTTTAATCCAGACAAATGCGAGGTGATCCATTTTGGAGGGTCAAATTAAAGAATGAATTATTCTTTAAATAACAGAATTCTTTGGAATATTAACATACTGACTGACCTGAGCATGCAGGTCCACGGTTACCTAAAAGTAGAATTTCTCACAGTAACTTCTGTTTTTCTGGATCTGTACACTTACTGTCAAATTTAGTAGATTAATGATTATGACTACTAACATTTTAGTTGTTATTACCACCTCAAAACCCAGGCCTTTGTGTGACAGTATTGTCACAAATTGTGATTGGCTTTGAATATTGGTAAAGCCCCTGTTAATCAAACCCATTGTACAGCTGTTGATTAGATTAGATTAGATTAGATTAGATTCCCTACAGTATGGAAACAGGCCCTTCGGCCCAACCAGTCCACACCGACTCTCCGAAGAGTAACCCACCCAGACCCATTTCCCTCTGACTAATGCACCTAACACTATGGGTAATTTAGCATGGCCAATTCACCCAACCTGCACATCTTTGGACTGTGGGAGAAAACCAGAGCACCCGGAGAAAACCCACACAGCCACTGGGAGAATGTGCAAACTCCACAACAGCCAGTCGCCCGTTGCTGGTCCCTGATGCTGTGAGGCTGCAGTGCTAACCACTGAGCCACTGGGCCGCCCCAAATAGTGAGTCCCTTCATTTCAACTTGTGAATTAATTGGAGGCCATCATTGGAAAAATGGGAAGCCTGGCTCATTTTAAAAACAGTGTTATAAAAAATATAAGAACTTTATGGGGTCGATCAATTTTTTTAACTCATTCAGTTCCTTGTGTCTGAGTAATTATATCTTAAGTGAAATGTTAAAAAATAATTGAGATGGCAAATATTTTTACATGAATTATTTATTTTTCTAATTTATCTCATTGTTGGATAACATTTGATTTTTTCCAAATTTAAATTGCGGTATTCTTGTAATTTCTTTTTATGGATATAAATGTAAATTCACTACTTGGGAAGCTGCTATGGAAAGGATTTAAGATTAATAGACATTTGAAAGTCTTGCTTGCATGTACCATAAACAGTTTTGCTTCAAAATTAGAGTTTAAGATTCTAAGCTACTGAAAGAGAGTGATTCATTTATCTTTATCTCTCCTCTCTTTAAAAAGTGAATTTTAACATATTTTACACTTACCCCAGTCTGCTAATCCATAAAATTCATGTCTTTCTGCATCCGTATGTTTATTCTTCTATAACTGTCTTCTGTACATTCCTCCTTTCTATCCCTCACTTGCTTTCATCCATGTCGTTCTGAATCTGATTAAAGCTTCCCTACTTCTTGGTCACCCAGTGACACACCGCTGTACAACTTGGAACCCTGTGACCCACTGCCTTTTGATGTCTCACGATTCCGTGGGTTGACAGCTTCTCTGCTGCTAGACCTCACCTACTTAACTGGCGTTCATGAAGAGGGAACTAAACAGAGTGCAAGACGTCATGAGAAAAAGCACAGGCACGAATCTGAAGACAAAGCAGAGATGGAGCAGAAATTCGAGGCAGATCTTACTAAAGAAACCATTGATCGAGTGATCACACAGTCAGCTGAGGAGACAAAAGGCTTTATGCAAGGTGGAGCTTCCAATTCACGATCAGAAAATGACATTTCAACTTGCACTATGGATTCCGTGCATCTCAGTTTAGATTCTCAACACCATCTGTTGGAAGGAAAACGAAAGCCTCATGAGCATGTACTGAGAAATCATGATTTAGTTCAATCAGAAATTCGAGCAGTTCAGTTATCATACTTGTGTCTTGGTGCTATGAAGACACTTAGTGTTCTACTTAGCTGTAGCAAGTATGCAGAATTGTTGCTGATCCCAAAGGTTTTAACTGAGAATGGCCACAATTCAGACTGTGCTGGGTCACCAGTTATTCAGGACGATGTAGAAATGAGAACTGCGCTCCAGTTTCTGATGCGCCACATGGTGAAACGGGCTGTCATGCGTTCACCAATTAAGAGAGCATTGGGACTGACTGACCTTGAGCGTGCACAGGCCATGATTTACAAACTGATTGTGAATTCGCTGCTGGACGATCAATTTGGTGGCAAAGTAAAACAAGGTATGGTTATTTATGAATATCAACATTATAATGGTTAGGCTGCCAAGCATCGGTTGCCTCATAGGTTTAGGAAATACTTTGTTTGAATAAGTCACTAAGATCGATATGTGTAAGCCATATCTATAGCTGCCATGCTGACTAATTAAGATCTAATATACGGCACAGTTAAATTTGCAAACATGTATGGAATCACAACGAAGTATAACAATACAATAATTTGTTCATTTCAATTGCATTGCTCCATTTAAGATTTCTGCAAGGCACTTCTTTGGTTTCCCTCTTTTACAATTGGTAACCTTTCGCCTCATCGTGTACCCCTGCACAAAAAGAAATGTTCAAACTAAGAACAGGAGAACAATATATTCTCAGGCTACTGATAAACAGGGTGTCCAGAGAACTGTCAAAATGCTACTGATGGGGTCCCTGATTTAGGAATGTCCAAACTGACAAAAGAGATTTGATACTGTTACTAATTATAAGCATCCGACATGCTAATGTTTACTCATACAGATATTCTATATTGTACTTCACTGTCTTCCAACTTGCCTGCAAATTGGCTAAGGACTGCACTCAGGAATGGAACTTGTTTGTAACTCAGGAACAGTCTATAGTTATGATGTGTTTTCTCCCTTTTTGTGGTGGAGAGAGGAAAGGACACTTTCCCCACAGGAGTTTTCTCAGGCCCCTTGTTACTTCTTAGTATTTAATGACCTTTAGTAGTATGGGTTGAAGATGTTGAAGAAAATGCAACGGCCAGTATTTATTGCAAAAAACTGGGTTTACTTTCCAGTAAAAGAATGATTATTGGCAATACCTCTCCATTGTTAGACAATGGTAGAATTGAGCTGAGCTGACTCTAAATTGGGGAAACTTGATTCATGCTCATACTGACTACTTTTGACTATTGTGTACAGTGCTGATTATCACCCATGTAAATTCCTGTTTACCTGTGACAAAAACAGAAATTACTGAAGAAACTCCAGACTATCAGAAGGATGTGGATGCTTTGGAGAGGGTACAGAAAAAAGCTTGCCAGGATGTTGCCTCGTGTGGGGGATTTTAGCTATGAAGAAAGGTTGGATAGACTGGGTTTGTTTGCACTGGAATGCAAAAGATTGTGAATGGCATGGAACAATTGGAAAGTATGAGGCTTTTTTCCAGGTTGGAAGGGTCAATTACATGGAGTCACAAGTTCAAGGTACAAGGTTAAAAAGAGATGTGTGAGGCAGGAGGAATTGAAAAAGAGCGTATTTGATAAGATCTCTCATGCAAGATGTTATTCGGTAAAGTTAATGTACATGGGGTAATTGGCACACACAATTGATTGTCATACAGGAAACAAGGAGTTGGAATCAATGAGTCTTTTTCTGAGTGCCAAGCAGTGACACTTACAATACCATGCTTGGTCTCTAACTATTTATAAATGACCTGGATGAGGCAACCAAATGCAACATTTCCAAGTTTGCTTAGACACAAATTTGGTTGGGAATGAGAGTTATGAGGAGGGTGTTAGGAGCCTTCAAGGTTATTTAGACAAGTTGAGTGAGTACACAAAAACATGGCAGATATAGTACAACATGACTAAATGTGAGGTTACACACTTAAGTGTGAAAAAACAGGCAGAATATTGTTTAAGTGGTGATATATCAGAAAGTATAGAGGTACAAAGGGATCTAGGTGCCCTTATACACTAGTCACAGAAAGTAGACAGGCAGGTTTTGATTGGTTTTATTGTAGTCACGTACCTAAGTACAGTGAAAAGCTTTGTTTTGAAAGCAGTATAGGCAGATCATAGCAAACAAGGGCATACAGATCATAATGTGCTTAGACAGAGTGAGGCATGCAAGGTTACAGCTACACAGGAGATGTGCTAAGCAAGATCAGCATTAGTAAGATCAGCATTCTTTGAAGTCAGAGAGGTTTGTTGAGAAGTCTAATAACATCAGAGAAGAAGCTGTTCTCGAATCTGTTGCTGCATGTGTTCCAGCTTCTGTATTTTCTGCCTGATGAAAGAGTTGGAACAGAGAGGTGCAACAAGCAATTAGGAAGCCAAAAGGTATGCTGGCCTTCATTGCAAGAGGATTTGAGTTCTGACATAAGGATGTCTTATTGCAGCGATGCAGGGTTTTGTTGAGACCACACCTGGTATGCAGGTTTGCACCGAAGAAAGGATGTACTGACAGTCAAACAGGGGTTTCATCCTCACATTTGTTCACAGGTCAATTTGTACGCAATTGGGAACACAATGCAGGACAACATACAGTAGCCATTTGGAAGTCCAAGTAAATTATAGCCCTTTACGGGATTGCATTCATAGTTACAAGCATTCATAGAACATAACAGCACAGTACAGGCCCTTTGGTCCTCGATGTTGAGCCAACCTGTGGAACCAATCTGAAGCCCATCTAACCTACACCATTCCATTTTCATCCATATATTTATCCAATGACCATTTAAATGACCTTAAAGTTGGGAGTCTACTACTGTTGCAGGCAGTACGTTCCACGTCCCTACTACTCTCCAAGTAAGCAAAACTACCTCTGACACCTGTCCTATGTCTATCACCCCTCAATTCAAAGCTATGTATTTTGTGCTTACCATCACCATCCAAGGAAAAAGGCTCTCACTGTCTACCCTGTCTTACCCTCTAATTATCTTATTTGTCTCAATTAAGTCACCTCTCAACATTCTCTCTGACAAAAACAGCCTCAAGTCCTTTAGCCTTTCCTCTTAAGACCTTTCCTCCATACCAGGCAACATCCTAGTAAATCTCATCTGAACCCTCTCCAAAGCTTCCACATCCTTCCTATAATGCAGTGACCAGAACTGTACACAATACTGGTGTGGCTGCACCAGAGTTTTGAACAGCTGCAGCGTGACCTTGTGGCTCTGAAATACCTCTTTAACAACCCTATCAACCTGGATGGCAACTTTCAAGGATCTTACGGACATGGACACCGAGATCTCTCTGCTCATCTACGCTACCAAGAATTTTACATTTAGCTCAGTACTCTTTATTCCTGTTGCACTTTCCAAAGTAAATCACCTCACGCTTTTCTGCATTAAACGCCATTTGCCCCTTCTCAGCCCAGCTCTGCAGCTTATCTGTGTCCCTCTGTAACCTGCAACATCCTTAAGCACTATCCACAACTCCACCAACCTAAGTATCATTCGCATCCTTCTACACCCTCATCCAGGTCATTTATAAAAATGATACCCTAAGAATCGAGAAAGAAGAATTCGAGCAGTTGAAGATGGTGTCATTTTTCCCAAAACAGATCCTTGCAGTACACCACTAATAACAACTCCAGGATGAACATTTCCCATCAACCACCACCGTCTGTTTTCTTTTAGCTAGCTAACTTCTGATCCAAACTGCTAAATCACCCTCAATCCCATGCCTCCATATCTTGTGCAATAGCCTGTCATGGGCAACCTTATCAAAGGCCTTACTGGAATCCTTATAGTTGATTAGTTGATTGTTTGTAAATCTGGTTCTCTTTGTACTTGGAGCGGAAGTTCATTTGGCATGATACTGGAGATGGCAGCATTCTATGAAGAGCTATTAGTTGGACTGGTTCTGCATTCACTGGAATTTAGGAGATGAGAGGGGATCTGATTGAAATGTATAAAATATCAACAAGGTTCTCCAAATGCAGCAAGACCTGGACAATCTTCAGGTTTGGGTTGAAAAGAGGCAGGCAAAATTCATGCCACAAAAAACATCTCCAATTAGCAATAATCTAATGTCTGCCCCTTGATATTCAATGGCTTTTCTTTCGCTAAGAATAAGACTGTCTTACTGAAGCCTATTAGGTCCTAAGGCAAATGCAGGAAAAGTCTTCCAAAGAATGGTCATGGCACTCAAAATTAATTTGGTTTCTCTCCTTAGATGCTGCAGATAGGTTGAATTTCTCCGGCACGTTGGTTTTATTTCAGACCCAGCATCTGCTTTAATTTGATTTTATTACAAGGAAGATGTTTCCTCTTATGGGGAGACTAGAACTAGGAGCTCAGTTTCAGAGGTCAGTCTTTTTAAGACAGATGAGTTTTCTATTCTCTCAGAAGATTGTTGATCTGTGGAATATTCTTCCCCTGAGATAGTGAGGCGTCAGTCGATGAACATATTTAGATTTTTGATCAAGAGTTGTAGATGTTTATGATGCACATATAGGAATGGTGGTGTTCAGGCCAAAATCCTATCAATCATGATCTTGCTAAATGGTCTAATTCTGCGCCTAGGTTATGTATTCCTAAAGATTTTATGAATGTTTCAGGAAAAATTACAAGTCAAGAGCAACATAGTCCCTTCAAGACTAATAATAGTTAAAGTGGAAATAGGAATGTGGGCATCTGAATAATTACTTAGCATCAGTATTCACAGTAGAAGAAAATGTTGTCATGTTAGATGACCCAAGTAAACTGTTGTTAAGTCAGTGACTGGGAATCACTAGTTCTGATATAGGTATTACTGCAGTATTGAAGAAATTAATGACCCGAAGGAGTGGCAGATCTTCAGGCCAACTGGTTTCCAACTAAGGATTTAAAAGCAAGTACTTTATATTTAGACGATGATTTCAATTAGTCTTCCAAAGTTGTCTTGACTTGCAAACTTTTCTTTTAGTTTGGAAAGTACTCAAAATGCAGTTGTGACAGGGCCACATAAGACAAATGGAGAGAAACACTTTGTTTGCTAGTTAGAAGTCTAGAAGGGGGGTGGTGCATGATTTAAGAACTAAAGCCAGAACTTTCTGGGGTAAAGGGCATTTGAAGTTTGGAGGTCTCTCAAATGAAAGTTGATAGATGTATTATCAATTTTAGCTTTAAAATTTATAAATAATTGTTAACCAAATATGCATAGGGATATGGGACAACAGTGTGTATATGGTGTTATTAAACAATTAAATTATCCCTATGTTGAACAACCAAGCTATCTTCATAAGTTATACACAAGTTTCATACATTTGTATAGTTAAATCCCTGTATGTAATGGAATATGATTAAATCGCACAGTGCTTGCATATTATATTTTATGTGGAAGCACACTAATTGTGATATATCGGTTTATTACTACCCTTACAAATTCCTGACAGATGCCCCTCAGCAGCCTGAAGAAATAGATGCTGCAATGCATGCACAAACACCTGTTACTACAAGTCCTTCTGCCTCCAGCACCACTTCATTCATGAGCAGCTCTCTTGAGGACACCACCACTGCTACTACACCCGTCACTGACACAGAAACTGTGCCTGCCTCAGAGTCACCCAGTGTAATGCCACTCAGCCTTTTACGGTATGTGTTGTCATGCTCAATCTGGTTTTAAGGGATTGATTGAAATTTATTCAGAACTGTTTCATTGATTTAGCTTAAACCTTATCACTTTTAAGCTAAATTTGGGAGTATGTAAAGAAAATTAAATTTGGTTTCTCATTTGGTTAAGAAATTTGTGATTGGTTCTGAGCATTATTGTACACAAGTACTGAATGTTTGCAGCAATATGTGATACCCTAAGAATCGAGAAAGAAGAATTCGAGCAGTTGAAGATGGTGTCATTTATGATCATGTTCATGTTGTTCCTGTGACCTTTAACGTGAAAAGACTTTTTTATCACTAATATTGTTCCCTTCAGTCAAATGTTCTCCAGTTACCCAACTACCACACTGCTGCCTAGTCGACGAGCACAGACCCCACCTGTTTCTTCTCTACCAACCTCACCTTCTGAAGAGGTGGGTAGACGACAGAGTCTCACTTCACCTGAATCCCAGCCCACTCGACCAACAAACCGAACAGGTACTGAAGTGACTTGAGCTTAGTTTTTGTTTTGTTTCTTTACATCAGCTGCCAGTTTATAAACTTGTAGAAGGGTCACAGGACCTGAAAGTTAACTTTGATTTCTCTTCACAGATGCTACTAGACCTGCTGAGCTTTTCCAACAACTTCTGTTTTTGTTTCTGATTTACAGAATCCGCAGTTCTTTAGGTTTTCACAAACTTCTGTGGTTTGCGTCTACCTTACTTCATGACAAGACATGAGAAACTTTCTTTCCTTCAAAGTTTTGAAAACAATACAAGCTTTCTGTTTTACACAGACTCCAGCAAGACCTTACCAGTTAGTAAATAAGACTTTTCATGCGTGGGGCTAAAAGAAGGAATGCTCTTCACCAATGGATAGTATATATCTTATAGCTCAAAGTTATTTAAGAGGTGTTCAGGTTGATCTTCATGCTACCACACTGCCCAAACCTCAATTACTTTCTTTTCTAGAGGCTTATTTTTCAGATTTTCCTCCTGGAAAGGAGATGGTGGCCATACCCCACCCAGCCACCTTAAATGAATAGTGTCCTTTTGTTCTAAAGAGTTATATAAAATCTATATGACTTTTGAATGCCCTAACCAAATCTCTTCTCTGCCTTCTTTCCTGAAAGGAAACAGAGTCCCAATTCTATCTTCACAATCATCATTCCTGAAACAAGGGACTTTTCTCATGAATATTTTCTGTGCTCTCAGTGCTTTCACATACATCCTAAAGTATGATGCCCAGACCTGCATACAGTACTCTAGCTAAGGCTTCACAAGTGCAACATATTCTCCTTGTTCTAGCACTCTATTAATAGTGCTGTTAACCTGTCATTCCATCTTCAGTGACTTCTGTGCATGTACACTGGTCCCTCTACTGCTGCAATCCCTTTAGAATTATTGCTTGTATTTGACATTACCTCTACATGTCCTTCCTACTGAAATAAGTCATTTCACACTTCTCCATGTTCAACTTCATCTGCCATTTGAATACCCATAAGTATTATCTCCTGTGCACCAAATAATATATTAGTATACATCATTAATATATATCAGAAAAAGCACGCGTTCCAACACTGGCCCTTCAGGATTTCCATTTCCCTTCAAGCATTCCCTTGGCTCGAAAACCTCCCATCAATTATTACTTTCTGCTTTTGATGAATGGTGAAAGAAATCTTGTTCGTGGGTACATGAGTAGACTGTTTAGAGTGTTGAGCAGCTTCCTCATTGTTGAACAACTTCCTCAATTCCACTTTCCTGCACTGTCTCCGTCTGCCTTAATGTCATTTATGTCTAAAGTATATCATCTCTATCTTGAACTTCCTCACTTTTGATTGAACTGGCTCAGCCCTTTTGGATAAAGAAGTCCGAAAACCCACCATCTTCTGACTGAAGAAATTCATCCTCATCTCAGTCTTCATTGGCCTACTCCTTATATTTGGATCATGAGAGAAGGTGACAGCCTAATAGTATTATTTCTGGACTGTTAATTCAGAGATCCAGGTAATGTTCTGGGGACCTGGATTCAAATCCTGCCACGGCCAATGGTGGAAATTAAACTTGATTTTAAAAATCTGGAATTAAGAATCTAATGGTTTGACCTAGATCCACAGCAATGTGGTTGACTTTTAAGTGCCCTCTTAAACAATCTGGGATAGACTAGACTCTTCTCCTCCCCGACCTCAAGGAAAGATCCTATATACATCTACCCTGTCTCATTTTCTAAGAATTTTTCAACATTGAAGGAGATCACCTCTCATTCTTCAAACCTCTGGGGAATATAGACCCAGTTTTATCAATTTCTCTTCAGAAGATATTCTGACCATCCCAAGAGTACACTTTGTGAATGGCAAGTAGATACACCTTAGAGTTGTAGAGATTGCTAGCTCAGGGAATGGTCCTTAAGCCCATTGTATCCACATTAGTCAAGAAACATTCACCCATTCATTCTCATCTTCTATTACTTGGCCCATTTTTGAGGGTGTCTGCCTCAACCACTTTTACAGGTAGAAAGTTCCAAATTTGTACCACTGTTTGGATAAAAATATTTTTCCTCATGTTTTATCTAAACCTAGGGACAGGCAATAAATGATGGACAACCAGCGATGCCCACATCCCACAAGTGACTTTAAATTTTACAAAAACCTTCTGCCTCTTAGATTAAATCTGTGTCCCATATCATTGATCCCTCTATCAAAGGAAAAAGTCTCTTCCTATATGTGCTGCCTAAACCACTTTATCTACCTATCCTGATACCTTAAGGAACCCAGTGTCTATTCCCTCTAAGGTCCTGCTGATCCTCAGTACTTCCTAGGATCAGACCATTTATCATATGTTGTCTTGCCTTGATAAGGTGATCAACACTATACACATTACTCCAGGTATGATATCACCAAGACATTATACTATTGTAGCAAAATATTTTTTGTATTCTAATCCTCTTACAACGAAGACCAACATAACATTTGCCTTCTTCATTAATGAGCTGTACCTGCATGCTAGTTTTTATTGACTCATGAAGAGTATCATGCAGGCCCCCTTTGGATGCCAACACTTCTCAGCCCTTAACCATTATATACTTGGGTTTTCTACCAAAGTAGATAACTTAACTCACTTTATATACTACCTGCTCGCTGACATAGCCTATGTAAGTCTGCTTGAAGCAATCTTGCATTTTCCTCACAGCTTACATTTGTACTAAGTGTTGTGTCTTCAACAGAAGTTGTAAATATTACTATTTAACCCCAATTTAAAATCACTTAAATGGCTAAGATCCTAGCACTGACCCTTGTGACACCCCACCAGTGACAGCCTACCATTCTGAGAATTAGATTAGATTAGATTACTTACAGTGTGGAAACAGGCCCTTCGGCCCAACAAGTCCACACTGCCCCGCCGAAGCGTACCCACCCATACCCCTACATCTACCCCTTACCTAACACTACGGGCAATTTAGCATGGCCAATTCACCTGGCCTGCACATCTTTGGACTGTGGGAGGAAACCGGAGCACCCGGAGGAAACCCACGCAGACACGGGGAGAACGTGCAAACTCCACACAGTCAGTCGCCTGAGGCGGGAATTGAACCCAGGTCTCCGGCGCTGTGAGGCAGCAGTGCTAACCACTGTGCCACCGTGCCACCCACAAATGATCCATTCGTTCCATCAGATTGGTCAAATATGATATCCCTTTCATAAATCTATGTTGATTGTGCCCAATTTTGCATACTCTGTTATACCCTTTATAGCAGATTCTAAAATTTTCCCTTCTACAAACTTCAAACTAAGAGGTCTGTAGTTCTCCCTTCTCAAATTGTGATGTTGCATTTGGTACTTCTCAGTCTGTAGGGACCTCTTTGAAAGAGAATGCATCCGCTATCCCTGTTGCTGCTTAACTATGACACACTGGAATGCAGCTTATCTGGTCTGGGGTATTTATCAATCTTCAATCCAGTTAGATTTTCAAGAACTACTGCTTTACTAACACAGAGTCATTTGGTGATACAGAACTGTCAATCATCATTAACTGGTGTACTCTTCACGGCAAGGCTTCAACCAATCAGAGTTCACTTAACACCTAATAATACTGTTGTCTCGTTTACTATAAATGTCGATTTTCCCCTTAAATTTTTGTTATAAAATGTCCTAATTGTCGAAAATATGTTCTTTCTCAACAAAACTCTTTACAAATACTAATTTCTTTTGGTTCCTCAGTTTCTCCCAGTTGGTTACCTAGTACCTCTGGGAGATTTTCTGTATTAGAACATAGAACATAGAAGAATACAGCGCAGTACAGGCCCTTCAGCCCTCGATGTTGCGCCGATCAAAGCCCACCTAACCTACACTAACCCACTATCCTCCATATACCTATCCAATGCCCGCTTAAATACCCATAAAGAGGGAGAGTCCACTACTGCTACTGGCAGGGCATTCCATGAACTTACGACTCGCTGAGTGAAGAACCTACCCCTAACATCAGTCCTATATCTACCCCCCCTTAATTTAAAGCTATGCCCCCTTGTAATAGCTGACTCCATACGTGGAAAAAGGTTCTCACTGTCAACCCTATCTAACCCCCTAATCATCTTGTACACCTCTATCAAATCACCCCTAAACCTTCTTTTCTCCAATGAAAACAACCCCAAGTGCCTCAGCCTTTCCTCATAGGATTTTCCTACCATACCAGGCAACATCCTGGTAAACTTCCTCTGCACCCGTTCCAGTGCCTCCACATCCTTCCTATAGTATGGCGACCAAAACTGCACACAATATTCCAGATGCGGCCGCACCAGAGTCTTATACAACTGCAGCATGACCTCAGGACTCCGGAACTCAATTCCTCTACCAATAAAAGCCAGTACGCCATATGCCTTCTTCACTGCACTATTTACCTGGGTGGCAACTTTCAGAGATCTGTGTACATGGACACCAAGATCCCTCTGCTCTTCCACACTACCAAGTAGTCTACCATTAGCCCAGTAATCCATCTTTTTATTACTCTTACCAAAGTGAATCACTTCACACTTAGCTACATTGAACTCCATTTGCCACCTTTCTGCCCAGCTCTGCAGCTTCTCTATATCCCGCTGTAACCTGCCATATCCTTCCTCACTGTCTACAACTCCTCCGACTTTCGTATCATCCGCAAACTTGCTCACCCAACCTTCTAACCCTTCCTCCAGGTCATTTATAAAAATGACAAACAGCAATGGTCCCAAAACAGATCCTTGCGGAACACCGCTAGTGACGGCACTCCAAGATGAACCTTTGCCATCAACTACTACCCTCTGTCTTCTTCCAGAGAGCCAATTCCTAATCCAAACCTTCAACTCACCCTCTATGCCATATCTCTGTATTTTCTGCAGTAACCTACCATGGGGGCCCTTATCAAACGCCTTACTAAAATCCATATATACCACATCTACCGCTTTCCCCTCATCTACCTCCTTAGTCACCTTCTCAAAGAATTCAATAAGGTTTGTGAGGCACGACCTGCCCTTCACAAAACCATGCTGACTATCCTTGATCACATCATTCTTATCCAGATGTGCATAAATCCTATCCCTTACAATTCTCTCTAAGACTTTGCCCACAACAGAAGTGAGACTCACTGGCCTATAGTTACTAGGATTATCCCTACTCCCCTTCTTGAACAAGGGAACCATGTTTGCTAGCCTCCAGTCCTCTGGCACTACTCCTGTCGACAAAGAGGACACAAAAATCAAGGCCAATGGCTCTGCAATCTCCTCCCTTGCTTCCCAGAGAATCCTAGGATAAATGCCATCAGGCCCAGGGGACTTATCTATTTTCACCCTTGCCAGAATTTCCAACACCTCTTCTCTACATATCTCAAAGCCATCCATTCTACTTATTCGTGCCTCAGTATTCATATCGACAACAATGTCCTGTTCCTGAGTGAATACTGACGAAAAGTATTCATTCAGCGCCTCCCCAATCTCTTCAGACTCCACACGCAACTTCCCATTACTATCCTTGATTGGACCTATTCCTTCCCTAGTCATTCTTTTATTCCTAACATACCTATAGAAAGCCTTAGGGTTTTCCCTAATCCTACCAACTAAGGACCTTTCATGTCCCCTCCTTGCTGCTCTTAGCTCTCTCTTCAGGTCCTTTCGGGCTACCTTATAACTCTCAATCGCCCCTATTGAACCTTCACGCCTCATCTTTACAAAGGCCGCCCTCTTCCATTTAACAAGGGATTCCAACTCCTTATTAAACCACGGCTCCCTCACACGACCCTTTCCTCCCTGCCTGATAGGTACGTACTTATCAAGGACACTCAATAGTTGCTCCTTGAACAAGTTCCACATATCAATTACGCTCTTGCCTTGGAATCTACTTTTCCAATCCACACATCCTAAGTCATGCCTCAACGCATCATAATTTCCCTGCCCCCAGCTATAACTCTTGCCCTGTAGTACACACTTATCCCTCTCCATCACTAGAGTAAAAATCACCGAATTGTGGTCACTGTCCCCAAAGTGCTCACCTACCTCTAGTTCTAATACCTGGCCTGGTTCATTACCCAGAACCAAATCCAGTATGGCCTCACCTCTTGTTGGCTTATCTACATATTGTGTCAGGAAACTCTCCTGCACACATTGCACAAACACTGACCCATCTAACGAACTTGAGCTATAGCGTTCCCAATCAATATCAGGAAAGTTAAAGTCTCCCATAACAATCACCCTATTACTGTCACTCTTCTCCTGAATCATCTTCGCAATCCTTTCTTCAACGATTCTAGGACTATTAGGAGGCCTGTAAAAGACTCCTAACAGGGTGACCTCACCTCTCCTATTCCTAACCTCAACCCAAACTACCTCAGATGGCAAATCTTCGTCCATCTTCCTTTCCTATTCTTCTTTGTGAAGGCAATCTCAAAATAATAAAATAGTTTCCCCAGTAATTCCCTTTCCTCCACTATAAACAGCTCTTGTCTACCTGGAATAGACCCATATTTGTCCTGGATAATATTTTAATATTTACTTGCCTAAAGTAGCTTTTACAATCTGCCTTTGATTCTCGCCAGTATTCATGTTCTCCTTTTCTTTCCTTTCCAGTTCCTTGGTCATTTGTATTGTATTCTAAATTGCTCACAAACATTAGGCTTACCACTTTTTCTGGCATGCTTATAACCCACTTCCTTTGATTTAATACAATATTTAACTTGTCGTTAGCAGTAGTTAATTTACCTTTTCCATTGGATGTTTGTACCTCAAAAGAATGTATATAGTTTCCCTTGTTCAAATTTAAGACCTAGCTTCAGAGTGAACTGTATTGCATTTGAACAATGTGAAATTCTATTTAATTATGGTCACTATTTCCCAACGACTCCTTTCCAGCAAGGTTATTTGGAATTGGAATCATTACAGTGTGGAGACAGGCCCTTCGGCCCAACAAGTCCACACCGATCCTCTGAAGACTAAACCAACCAGTCCCATTGCCCTATCTTATATTTACCCCTGACTAATGGACCTAACCTGCACATTCCTGAACACTATAGGCAGTTCAGCAAGGTCAATAACCTGCACATTTTTGGATTGTGGGTGGGAACCAGAGCATGCAGAAAAAACTCTCACAGACACAGGGAAAATGTGCAAAACAGTTGCCAGAGGATGGAATCGGACCTGGGTCCCCAGCGCTGTGAGGCAGCATCGTTAACCACTGAGCCACGGTGCTGCCCCACAGAAAATATTTAGGGGTCTTCAGAAACATGACAAGTAAGTGCTGTGACACCCTGGACAGGCACTCAGAGGAATGAGAATATTAAAATGTAAGTGTTACCACATCAGTAAACCGGGTAGTTCACGGGGTGATGGGTGAATGGGTCTCGGTGTGAACTGCGGGACAGACAGCTGAATTGCATTGCAGAAATTGCAGCTCAAACCTGGAAATTCATGTGGTACGTAGATCACAGCTGGACAGAAGGAGAATTGTATTCAGTTACAACCTGTAACGTTTTGTCCAGTCTAATCTTTCAGTCTATTATTCCCATTATCGGATCGATGTTTCATTGACGATTGTGGGTGAATATACTAGAGTCAGAACCATGTGTACCTCAAACTGATGACAATCCATTTAAAGCTATCACACTGGCTACTGTACTTACATTCCAAACAGCAGGACTAATATTTGATAGTGAGGGCAAAATGATTACAAAGCAAACAGATCAGATCGAAGCTCTGCAGTCCTGGCACCTCCATCAGAAATGGAGTTGAACCATGGAACAACTGACGAGAGAAAAGGACTCCACAAAATATTATTTGAAAACAATGTTCATTGGGATTAGGGCGTCACTTACTAGGTCAGCTATTATTGCCCAGAGGACTGTTAAAAGTCAATAACATTGCTGTGTGTCTGAGTTACATGTGGGCCAGAGCAGGTATGGATGGCAGTTTCCTTCCCTAAAGGACACCAGTGAACCAAATCGATTTCTCCCACAGTCAGCAATCTATTCATGATCATCATTAGCCTCTTAATCCCAAACATTTATTGGATTTGAATTCCATCATGTACTGTAAAAGGATTCGAACTCAGGTCACCAGATCATTCCTGGGGTTGTTAAACTAACGTATCTGCTGCAACACCACTCAGCTAGAGCTTGACCATGCCCCGAAAAAGATGGAACATTCCTGCACATCAGTGTAAAAGACAATGATGCAGTGTATATACCATCCTCAGCCAGAAGTGTTGCTTGGATGATCCCCACAGAAGCACAGATGCCAGACTTCAAACAATTCGATTCGCTGCATGTAACATGAAGAAACAGCTGAACACAGTAGATACGACAAAGGGAATGGGTCCTGACACCATTCCTGCAATAGAACTAAAGACTTGTGCTGCACAACAAGCCGTGTCTCTGTGGGAACTGTTTCATTCCAGCTCCAACTCTGACATCTCCCTGGCAATGTGGAAAATTACACAAAAGTGTCCTGACCCTAAGAGGAGAATAATTACAATCTGACCAATTACCACCCCTTCAGTCCCATCATGATAATCAAATTGGTGGGAATTTTTTGACGGAGCTGTCGACCAGCACAGAAATAACGTGCACGGTGCTGTGTCCGATAGGCCCCCATGTGGATCACACCTTCTTGTTACATAATACTAAATCTAAAATTTTGTTGTTTGTTGTTGGTTGTTCAATGCATTGCTTTGGAACCTATCACATACATACTGCAGAAAACCATCCTCCACAGCAGTAGTGTAGATTAGTTTTAGCCAGTCGATATGTAAATTGAAGTAACCAATTTTTATGGTATTATCCAAATCATAATCACCTTTAATTTCTTGATTTCTACCATGCCCAACATTACTTCTACTGTTGGTTATGAATATCTCCCTCCAATTTTTCTGACACTTTGCTGTTCATCAGCTCCACCCAAACTGATTGTACATGTTTCTCCCTTTGATATGAGATCATTCCTCACTCATCCCATCCCTTACTAAGAGCACTACCCCACCTATTTTTCATCTTTTCCTATCCTTCCAAAATGAGAAATACCCTTCATTATACAGTTCCTAAGCTTGGTCACCTAGTAGCCATGTGTTTCGAATAGCATTTAAATCATATTATTTACATCAATTTATGTCTTAAAATCATCTTGTGTACTCATGCAATCCTCTTGCATTTAGTTCTTTTATTTTTATGATCATTATTCCGCAGTCTGATATAATTTGATGCCAGCCTTAGACCCAGCATTCTTCTAGTGTCACTTACTATCTTTTTGCTTCCAGTTACCACTTTTGCTTTCATTCAATATGAAGAAAAAAGTTTTTATCCAGAGGATGGGGGAGGGGGATGGTGACAACCTCACAATCTTTACAAATCTCAGCCAAGTACTTTTCAATGTCATATTATTCAAGAGTATGGACCTACATGGTAAAGTGGGACAAGTGTAGGTGGAGTACTTTATGGCAATGCAGCTTCAAAGGGCTGACTGACCTCTTCTGTACTGTATGATTCTACAAGCTCCCTATTAATTTCATATTTCCTGGTCGATCCTTTTCCAACAATTGTAAGAGACCTTTTTTTGGGAATATCCCATCTTGCTTATTGGGATAACCAATCTCCCCTGCATCATCTACATTTTAATTAGTCAGCTCTCCTGTTCCTGTGATTGCTAGCACATTGTACTCCAAGTGCTCTGTGACATATTGATGCTGACAGTTGGGAGGCATCATATCATTCTCAAGTCAAGTCTATGGCCGGAGAAATGCTTGTCTGTTCCCCTAACTAAAGAATTTCCTGTTCTTCTACTTCTTCCTCTCTCCTTTGACCATGTGAACTGCCCATAGTCATTGGTTCTGACTGCACTTCTCTGAGAAAACATTACCTTCACCAGAATCCCAAACAGAGAGCTGATTAGCAAATTACATTGTCTTGGAAACTCTGCTGGCAATCTGAAAGTGGGCATACTTCCACCTCCTCAAGCATGTTATTCATATGGCTCTCTTTCTCGCAGATGGTCCACAATGCCTCCAAAGCCTTATCTTCACTATGCATATCCAATCCCTGTACACCTCCATCCCCCATCATGAAGGACTCAAAGCCCTCCGCTTCTTCCTTTCCTGCCGTACCAACCAGTCCCCTTCCACTGACACCCTCCTTCGACTGACTGAACTGGTCCTCGCTCTGAACAACTTCTCTTTCCAATCCTCCCACTTCCTCCAAACCAAAGGAGTAGCCATGGGCACCCGCATGGGCCCCAGCTTTGCCTGCCTCTTCGTCGGATATGTGGAACAGTCCATCTTCCGCAGCTCCACTGGCACCACCCCCCACCTTTTCCTCCGCTACATCGATGACTGTATTGGCGCTGCCTCGTGCTCCCACAAGGAGGTTGAACAGTTCATCCACTTTACTAACACCTTCCACCCCGAACTCAAATTTACCTGGACCGTCTCAGACTCCTCCCTCCCCTTCCTTGACCTCTCCATTTCTATCTCGGGCGACCAAATCAACATGGACATTTACTATAAACCGACCGGCTCCAAAAGCTACCTAGGTTACACCTCCTCCCACCGTGCCCCCTATAAAAACACCATCCCATATTCCCAATTCCTTCGCCTCCGCCGCATCTGCTCCCTGGAGGACCAATTCCAGGACAGAACCTCACTGGTCCTCACCTACCACTCCACCAACCTCCAGATATATCGTATCATCCTTCGTCATTTCCGCCAAAAAGACCCCACCACCAAGGATATATTTCCCTCCCCTCCCCTATCAGCGTTCCGGAAAGACCACTCCCTCCGTGACTCCCTCGTCAGGTCCACACCCCCACCAACCCAACCTCCACATCCGGCATCTTCCCCTGCAACCGCAAGAAATGCAAAACTTGCGCCCATATCTCCCCCCTCACTTCCCTCTAAGGCCCCAAGGGATCCTTCCATATCCGTCACAAATTCACCTGCATCTCCACACACGTCATTTACTGCATCCGCTGCACCCGATGTGGCCGCCTCTACATTGGGGAGACAGGCCGCCTACTTGCGGAACGTTTCAGAGAACACCTCTGGGACACCCTCACCAACCAACCCAACCGCCCCGTGGCTCAACACTTTAACTCCCCCTCCCACTCCGCCTTGGCCTCCTCCATCGCCAGACTATGGCAACACGACGGCTGGAGGAAGAGCGCCTCATCTTCCGCCTAGGAACTCTCCAGCCACAAGGGATGAATGCAGATTTATCCAGCTTCCTCATTTCCCCTCCCCCCACCTTATCTCAGTCCCATCCCTTGGACTCAGCACCGCCTTCCTGACCTGCAATCATCTTCCCGACCTCTCAGCCCCTACCCCCTCTCCGGCCTATCACCCTCACCTTAACCTCCTTACACCTATCTCATTCCCAATGCCCCTACCCCAAGTCCTTCCTCCCTACCTTTTGGTTGCTTGGCGCACCAACTTCATTCCTGAAGAAGGGCTTATGCCCGAAACATCGATTCTCCTGCTCCTTGGATGCTGCTTGACCTGCGCTTTTCCAGCAACACATTTTTCAGCTCTGATCTCCAGCATCTGCAGTCCTCACTTTCTCTACAATGACTGCTCAAGTTCTGAAACTTGCGCAATTGATAATACCTCTTGGAGATGGATCTGAAAAGAGAGTAGAGGGAGTTAGGTTGGAAGTTAGAAGGTAGGACGAGAAGCTTAGTAATCTCAGGATTGCTATCTGTGCCACGGGCTAGTGAGGCTAGGAATAGAGAGCGAGTATAGCTAAACATGTAGCTGCAGGGCTGGTTTGGAAGGAGGGCTTCAGATCTGTGGATCATTGGGATAAGTTCTGGGGAAGGTCGGATATGTACAACCTGTCCTCCTTGTACCTGAACTGGAGGGGCACCAATATCCTGGGCAGGAGGTTTGCTAGAGCTCTTCGGGAGGGTTTAAACTAAATTAGCAGATGGGTAGGAACCGGAGCTATGGATCAGATGATGGAGTAGGAGTAAACAGCCAGACACAGCAAGCAGAGAGTCTGTGAGGAGGGATAGGCACCTGATAGGGCAAAGGTTTGATAGGTTGAGGTGTGCATATTTTAATGCAAGAAGTATCAAGAATAAGGGTGACGAACTCAGAATGGATTAGTACTTGGAACTATGATGTTGTGGCAGTTACAGAGACTTTGATATCACAGGAATGGTTGTCGATGTTCCAGAGTCTAGATGTTTCAAAACAAATAGAGGGGGAGGTAAAAGAGGTGGACAAGTGTCATTGCTTATTATGGATAGTATCACAGCTGCAGAAAGGGAGATCATCAAGGAGAGTTTGTCTACTGAGTCATTATGGGTGGAAGTCAAAAACAGGAAAGGAGCAATCACTTTATTGGGAGTTTTCTACAGGCCACCCAACAGCAACAGAGACACGAAAGAGCAGATTGAGAGGCAGATTTTGGAAAAGTGCAGAACAAATGTTGTTTTGGGTGACTTTAACTTCCCTAATATTGATTGGAACCTACTCAGTTCAAATAATTTGGATGGACTAGTTTTTGTCAGCTGTATCCAGGAAGGATTCCTGACACAATATGTGGATAGGCCGTTTAGAGGGGAAGTCATATTGGATTTGGTGCTTGGCAACGAATCATGCCAAGTGTCAGATCTCTTGGTGGGAGAGCATTTCAGTAATAGTGATCACAACTCCCTGACCTTTACTCTTGGAGAGGAATAGGAGCAGACAGTATGGGAAAGTATTTAATTGCGGAAGGGGGAATTACCATGCTATTAGGCAGGAATTGGGGTGCCTAAATTGGGAATATAGGTTCTCAGGGAAATGCATGACAGAAATGTGGAGGTTGTTTAGGAAACACTTCCTGTAGTGCTGGACAGGTTTGTCTCACTGAGGTAAGGAAGAGATGATAGGTTGAAACAACCTAGGGTGACAAGGGATGTGGCACATTTAGTTGAAAGGAAGAAGGAAACTTACTTAAGGTTGAGGAATAAATGATTGTATAAGGCTCTAGAGGGTTACAAGGTATCCAGGAAGGAACTGAAGAATGGATTTAGGAGATCTAGAAGGAGGCATGAAAAAGCTTTAGTGGGTAGGATTAAGGAAAACCCTAAGGTGTTCTACACTTTTGTGAGGAACGAGGATGACCAGAGTGAAGGTAAGGTCAATCAGGGATAGTGAAGGGAACTTGCACCTGCAGTCAGAGGAAGTAGGGAAGATCCTTAATGAATTCTTTGCTTCAGTATTTATTACTGAGAGGGACCTTGACGTTTCTGAGGACATCACAAACAGACTGATATGCTAGAACAGGCTGATGTTAGGAAGGAAATGTGCTGAAAGTTTGAAAAACATAAGGATAAATAAATCTCCTGGGCCAGATGGGAGATATCCAAGGTTGCTATAGGAAGCAAACAAAAATATTGCTGCGCCTTTGGGATCTCTGCATCCTTACTGTCCTCTGCAGTAGTACCTGATGATTGGGGGGGTGGCAAATGTTATTCCCTTGTTCAAGAAAGGGAATAGGAATAACATTGGGAATTACAGACCAGTCAGTCTTATGTCAGTGTGGGCAAAGTATTGAAGAGAATGCTGAAAGTCAGGATTTATGATTATTTGGAAAACTATACTTTGATTAGAGATAGTCAGCATGGCTTTGTGAGGGGCAGGTCATGCCTCACAAACCTTATTGAATTCTTTGAAGATGTGACCAAACACGTTGATGAAGGTAAAGCAATGGATGTGGCATACATGGATTTTAGCAAGACATTTGATAAGGTTCCCCTTGACAAGCTTTTTCAGAAAGTAAGGATGCATGGAATAGAGGGAAACTTGGCCGTCTGAATACAAAATTGGTTGGCCAATAGAAGTCAGAAGGTGGTGGTAGGTGGAAAGTATTCAGCCTGGAGCTTGCTGACCAGTGGTGTTCTGCAGGGATCGGTTCTGGGATCTCTACACTTTGTGATTTTTATAAATGACTTGGATGAGGAAGTGGACTGGTGGGTTAGTAAGTTTGCCACTGACACGAAGGTTGGTGGAGTGGTGGAGTTGTGGATAGTGTGGAAGGCTATTGTAGGTTGCAACGGGACATTGACAGGATGTAGAACTGCACTGAGAAGTGGCAGATGGAGTTCAGCCTCGAAAGGTGTGAAGTCATTCACTTTGGATGGTTGAATTTGAATGCAGATTACAGGGTTAATGGCAGGTTTCTTGCCAGTGTGGAGGAACAGAGGGATCCATGTCCATAGATCTCTTATTTGCCATCCAAATTGATAGGGTTGTTAAGAAGGCACATGGTGTGTAGCTTTCATTAACAGAGGATTGAGTTTAAGATCCACGAGGTTATGGTGTAGCTCTATTAGAGCCCTTGTTAGACCACACTTGGAATATTGTGTTCAGTTTTGATTGCCTCATTATAGGAAAGATATGGAAATTTTAGAAAGGGTGTAGAGGAGATTTACCATGATGCTGCATGGATGGGAGGGCATGTTTTATGAAGAAAGATTGAGGGAGCTCGGGTTTTTCTCACTGGAGTGAAGAAGGATGAGAGGGGACTTGATAGAGGTATACAAGATGATGAGGGGCATAGATGGAGTGGATAGCCAGAAACTTGTTCCCATGGCTGAAATGTCTATCATGAGGGCGCTTAATTTTAATGTAATTTGTTAAAAGTTTAGGGAAGATGTCAAGAGATAGGTTCTTGACACAGTGGTAGGTGTATAGAATGCACTGCCAGCAGTTGTAGTAGAGTCAGATACATTAGGGACATTCAAGTGACTCTTGGAGAGGCACATTGAAGGATAGTTCGATCATAGAGTAGGATAAAAGGCTGGGAACACATTAAGAATTGAAGAACCTGTATTGTTCTATGTGTGTCCATGACTTCCCACATGCTGCAACTGTATATTTCACTTAGCAAAGCTGCCCTACTAAACCTTATTTCTACAGGCTGTGTTATAAGTAGAACAGTTTGTAAAACTTGCTATTCAGCACTTCTGTGTAAATGTAGGAACCAAATACTGGACAGTTTTGAAAAAAGGTAGATTGAAAAGTAAAACAAGAACACTTCTTTCATCATCTGTCACTGACCTTGCCAAACTCATACGTGATCACTCTGCTTCTTACTTTTTATGAAAGCTTCAAGCTTCAAGGGCTAAATTCATTTATTCCTGTTTTAACATTGAGGTTATTTGGTTTCGACTTTTGATCTTTCTCAAGTTCTCAAGAAAGAACAGATCTTCGTCCCAGGTTGCATTTCTTGTAGAGTTTTTGAAATATAATTTTGTTCAGATAATTTCATAAGTTTAGATTTTTGACACGTCTCAATGATTGATAATTACACAGAAATGGGCAGCACGGTGACTCAGTGGTTAGCATTGCTGTCTAACAGCACCAGCTGGAGTTTGCACATTCTCCCACTCTGTGTGGGTTTCCTCCCACAGTTGAAAGATGTGCAGGTTAGGTGAATTGGACATACTAAATTGCCTGTAGTGTTCAGGGATGTGTAGGTTAGGTGCATTAGTCAGGGGTAAATGTTGGGTAGGGGAATGGTCTGGATGTGTTACTCTTTGGAGAGACAGTGTGGAAGACACTGTTTCCACACTGTAGGGATTCTTAAAAAATACAGAAATAGCCTGACGAAACTGATGTTTAGCTTGAGATTAACTTGTTGATACATGATTTCATCCTTCGTAGCTGTCAACTGACAGAGGGAATCTTCTCTTGGAAACATCCACGTTTATTATTCAGATGAACTTTTTCTTCTTATGCCAGTTACATCCAGCTTTTGGCTCACCATCTGGTCAGAAAATAAATTGGTTTGTTAGTTTGAAATTTCACTCTTGTTGCTTTATTTTGTTCAGTCTGTAGTACACCAGACTATTGTACAGCTCCTTTCTACAAAAGCCTTACAAACTTCTTACAATGTCAAAAAGGGGCATAGAGAAGAAGAAACGTGAAATCAGACTTTACATGCAGAGAATGGGTTTTATAAATGTTCCTTGGGTATTTTTAATCAACCTGCTGTGTAATAACACATCTCTGGAGCAGACTGAACTTGAAACTAGTTTCCTGATTTGGTGTGGATATTGCCAATGTGCAACGAGCGCTTAAGTCTTATAACAATCAGTCAAGTTCATTGCATGTCCGAAGTTTCTTGTGAAAAACTTAAAACACTCAACTAAGCTGCATCATCTGAAGCAAATAATGTTCCCTTAAAGATAGCAAACATTTGTACCAAGCCATATTAGAAACTAGTAATTAAATAATATGTTTAAACTGTCACCAACTAATTAAATTTTGCTTTATTTGCTAGCTTCTTCTGATCCTAGTAGCAGACTTTCAACTTCACCACCACCACCTCCAATTGCTGTGCCTCTTTTGGAAATGGGTTTTTCACTGAGGCAGATTACAAAAGCCATGGAAGCCACAGGTAATTAATTTTAATTCATACAATAATGAGCACATAAAACACTTAAAACCAAACTGACAATTTTGGAATGGAAGAAATTCTGGATTAGAAAAAGGCAATATGCAATGTACTAGATCCATGAAAGGGAGGAGGACCTAATTTGCTGTTCACCATTCAGTTACTGAACTTCCATCTACAGTTTGATAGCCCAGCATTTCAAATCTGGGTCATTTCCTCCAGGGAAAACAAGCTCATCTGACAATTTCTCCTTATCATACATCTGCATACTAAAGGCATCCTTTTTGTAACAATCTCCAATGTGATATTGTCTCAAAGGGACACAAAGTATTCTAAATGTGGCTTCTCAGTGAACCAGACAAGGTTTACATGCAGGTTAAACCCTTGTTGATATTATTTGGTTATTGCTTCATGTTAAGAGGGTGGCGAGAGTTACAGATAAGGCCCTGTCCTTACTTAGAAAGCTAACAGTTCAAAAACCAATGGTTAAAAAGGAGTGCTTCATTCTGAATTTCAAGGATCACTCACAGTCCAACCAATAGCAAAAATAGGGTGTTATTAGGATTGCACACTTTGACATCTTTGTGGAATGATGCCTTCCTTTATAAACAAGCTTTATCTTATGCCACTCTTTTGCTTATTATTAATCAGCATTATGTTTGGCTTATTTTTTAATCTCTAGTTATCCTGCCCTATCCCTCCCAAATCCCTCCATCTTACCTTTCCATTCAAACCCCTGAAATCTATTGCTCATTACATAATCTACTGCAGCTCGTCTCACATTCTGCTTCCAATTTCTGGGATATCTTCCAACTGTACTTAATTCTGTATTGATTCCAATACTTTAGACTTGCTTAGAATATCTGTCTGTGGAACTCTGTAGAATTCTTTCTGAAAGAAGCTTTGAATTAGAATTGAGTGAGAATCTCTGTTACAGTCAGCACTGGCCATATTTGAACTGCAGTTTTGCAAATTTCCATGGCTCTAGCACTAAACTTCTTGCTTAGAGGAGGCATGTAGCTGGTGACTGGCATTGATGTTGCTATTGCTGTCTCTATCTCTCCCATTTCCCCCCTGCCCCAACCCTCCTCCGCCTGGTCTAGACCACATTTTCCATTAGACCTTTGGATGATGGATGGTTTGGAACTATGTGTTGAATGCCATTTGACTTTAGGAAATATTTGAATATTTCCAGGAGACCCTGGCCACCGGATATAGCTTCTTGCAAACATCTTCATCTTGAAAACCTAAGCTAATATCTGATGGTGACCTTTACTCAGGACAATCACCCTTGCTCCCCATTGAACTTTGCTGTCCTGTACAGTGAACTGGTCTCGCTGGGTCCAGAAAGGTTTCAATCCTGGTTGCGATGGCTCATTACCACCAGCTCTTTTAGTTTTGCGAGGATAGGATCTTTGTGTCCTCAGTTGGATATTATCGACGATAACTGGAAGGGTATCCAGGAAGTTTAAAACCAAAGTGGACTCTTCCAGGGGTGTCATGATTTGGAGGTGCTAGTGTTGGGGTGTACAAGTTAAAAATCACACAACATCAAGTTATAGTCCAACAGGGGGTTTATTTAGAAGCACTGGCTTTCAGAGTGTCCACAGCCATCTGATGAAGGAGCAGTACTCCTAAAGCTAGTGCTTCCAAATAAACTTGTTGGACAATAACCTGGTGTTGTGTGATTTTTACTCTTCTTCCAGGGGAGGCAGCACCAGTGGAGTACTTGCCAATGGAAAGTGGTTCAAGGCATCTGCATTAGCCACTTGGTTTCCTCGTCAGTATTCTACCTTGTACTTGTACACACTGAGAATGAGGACCCAACACTGAATTCTACCAGAAGCTATGGGCAGCACTGCCTCATCTTCCTTCAGTAGTACCAGCAGCGTTTTGAGATCTGTTACTATGTCAAATTTTCATCTGTAAAGATACTGGTGGACCTTCCTCATACCAAAGATGACTACCAAACCTTCCTTCCCTATCTGGCATATTTGCATTCGGCATCAGCCAAAGTCTGGGAAGGATACATTCCCCTCTGTTGGGCCACCAGTGTGTCAACACTACCCGGATATCACAGATGGAGGCATCTCATGTTAGCACTGCCTCTTGCTTCAGGTCATTGTGGGCCAACACTTTAGAAGATGATAGTTCTCTACAGGCTACTTCTTGGCAATGCAACCATTTCCAAGGCTGACCTTTTTTCAGTAGCAGATGTAAGGGTGTCAAGATGGAGGCCAGGTTATTTTCCATAATAATTCAGTAACCCAAGGGAAGACTTAAGCTTCCATACAGACGTCAGAGCCAAGGCTCCTTTGATCACTCTCACTTTATTTTCCAATGAGTGGAGACTAGTTTTGTCAACTCTGTAACCCAAGTTGGTCATGTGGGGTGCCTGGCATACATTTTTCCTTTCTAAGGCACACGCCCGTCTTGGAGAAACGTTTAAGCACTATGTACAAGTTCACCGAGGTCTATTTGTTTATCCATCTTCCCAGTGATGAGTACATCATCCAGATTATTACGACGCAGAGGTTGGACCGTTCTGTTAATTGAATGAAACAGCCAGAAAAGTGCCCCCTACCTCATAATATGTTAAAGTATGAGTGACCGAGAACTCCTAAATTCCACTATTTAAAGAAAAATAATTTATTTTCTTAACTCTAATAGTGAACACTAAACAACAGCTATTCACAAATCCAAGAAATCCCTTTTCTTAACTACCTACTATCTAACCCCAACTGTATTTAAAAAAAAATGCTCTTCCAATACTCACTCATTATGCATTATATTACATTTATCTTTGAAAGTTGCCACCCAGGTAAATAGTGCTGTGAAGAAGGCATATGGTGTACTGGGCTTTATTGGTAGAGGAATTGAGTTCCGGAGTCCTGAGGTCATGTTGCAGTTGTATAAGACTCTGGTGCGGCCTCATCTGGAGTATTGTGTGCAGTTTTGGTCGCCATATTATAGGAAGGATGTGGAGGCATTGGAACGAGTGAAGAGGAGGTTTACCAGGATGTTGCCTGGTATGGTAGGAAGATCATATGAGGAAAGGCTGAGGCAGTTGGGGCTTTTCTCATTGGAGAAAAGAAGGTTTAGGGAGATTTGATAGAGGTGTACAAGATGATTAGGGATTTAGATAGGGTTGACAGAGTGAACCTTTTTCCGCTAACGAAGTCAGCTGTTACTAGGGGACATAGCTTTAAATTAAGGGGTGGTAGGTATAGGACAGATGTTAGGGGTAGATTTTTTACTCAGCGGGTTGAGAGTTCATGGAATGCCCTGCCAGTAGCAGTGGTGGACTCTCCCTCTTTATGGTCATTTAAGCGGGCATTGGACAAGCATATGGAGGTTATTGGGCTAGTGTAGGTTAGGTAGGCTTCGGTCGGCGCAACATCGAGGGCCGAAGGGCCTGTACTTCGCTGTATTTTTCTATGTTCTATGTTCTAACTTAACCTCAAGGCCACACAGTCTCTGTCTTCTCCACTGATGTCAATATTCCAACTGCTGGTCTCCCTGGTTTTTTTTACTGTAAGTAAGCTTTACATCTTTGATAAAGAGAGTTTTCTAATTTCTTTGAGAGCAGTTGGTTCTCCAGTGGTTGTTCGATCTAATTTTCAAAATGTCTGCCTGTTTTATACACCCCAGTGATACATTACCTTCATATAATTTGTTTGGTTTCCAGGTATCAAAACATTAAATTCTTATTTCTTCATAAGGTCTTATGAAAAAAGGCTGAGGGAGTTGAGGCTGTTTTTGTTAGAGAGAAAAAGGTTGAGAGGTGACTTAATTGAGACATATAAGATAATCAGAGGGTTAGATAGAGTGGACAGTGAGAGCCTTTTTCCATGAGGGGCCATAGCTTTAAATTGAGGGGTGATAGATATGGGACAGATGCCAGAGGTAGTTTCTTTACTCAGAGAGTAGTAAGGGTGTGGAACAATTTGCCTGCAACAGTAGTAGACTTAAAGATTAGATTCCCTACAGTATGGAAGCAACCATTTGGCCCAACAAGTCCACACCGACCCTCCAAAGAGTAGCCCACCCAGACCCATTACCCTACCCTATATTTACCCCTGACTAATGCACCTAACACTATGGGCAATTTGGCATTACCAATTCACCTAACCTGCACATCTTTGGACTGAGAGAGGAAACCGGAGCATCTGGAGGAAACCCACATAGTCACAGGGGGAATGTACCCGGGTTCCCTGGCATTGTGAGGCAGCAGTGCTAACAACTGAGCCCACTCACCAACTTTAACGGCATTAAAATAGTCATTGGATAAACACATGAATGATAATGGAAAAGTGTGGGTTAGACAGACTTCAAATTGATTTCACAGGTCTGCGCAACATCGAGGGCCGAAGGGCTTGTACTGTGCTGTAATGTTCCATGTTCTGTGTTCTATAAATTCAAACCAATTGGGTTTTAGTATCCTGGGCATAATTTAAACTGTTTGGTTAAATTCGAATGGTTGTCAAAACAGCAACCAAATCTTAATTATCTGTTTAACAGGCATTTGCTACATGTATTGATTTTGGAAAAGCTAGTCTCCCAGCCTTTCCATTCGGGCACATAAGCCTGTACTTTAACTTTACTTCAAAGTTCAGAAAACGCTTTATATTTTGAAACAAACATAATGTCGTAACACGTCCGCCCTTAAGAGAAACTGAACCATCATAATGAAAAGATGCCTTCATTCTTTTTGTCTAATTATTAATACTATTACTATGAAATACTTATGTCATTAATCTAGGTTTTAATTCTACACACATGTAAAACATTGGAAATCGATATAGTCCAATCTTATGTACATCTTTCTTTTAAATCTGCGATAACGCATCTGCTATCACATTCTTATGACCAGCAACATGTGCAGTTTCTAAATTAAAAGTCTGTAATGTAAGACTCCAATGAAGTCTCATATTTTTGTCTTTAAATCTCTCAAAAACTGAGGGGGGGGGTTGTGGTCAATGTACACAACCATATGCCAGATATTGTTCATTATCTAAATATTAAAAGTTGTAAGGCCAGTATCAAACTCAATAATTCTTCTTTGATAGCAGGGTATTTTCTCTGGTGAATATTGAGTGTTTTTTTTCCTGAAAAAGTTGGATGTTCGATTCCATTATCATCATCCTGCATCGATACAGCTCCAACTCCCATATCAAAGAATCCCTACAGTGTGGAAACAGGCCCTTTGGCCCAACAAGTCCACACCGACCCTCCGAAGGATAGCCCATCGAGACCCATTCCCCTACCCTATTATCCCATATTTATCCTTGACTAAAGCACCTAACTACACATCCCTCAACACTATGGCTAATTTAGGTAAAAACAAGGACTGCAGATGCTGGAAACCAGAGCCTAGATTAGAGTGGTGCTGGAAAAGCACAACAGGTCAGGCAGCATCTGAGGAGCAGGATATCTCTCTACTCCGCAGGCACCCTGCCTCTATTCCTGATAAAGGGCTTTTGCCCGAAACATCAATTTTCCTGCTCCTCGGATGCTGCCTGACCTGCTGTGCTTTTCCAGCACCACTCTAATCTAGACTCTGGCTAATTTAGCATGGCCAATCCACCTAACCTGCACATCTTTGGAAGAGGAAACCCATGCAGACCACAGGGAGAATGTGCAGACTCCACGCAATCACCCGAGGCTGGAATCGAACCCAGGTCCCTGGCGCTGTGAGGCAGCAGTTTAACCACTGAGCCACCATGTTGCTCATTTGCTTTGATTGCAACTTTGAAGGGTTTCAAAAAATGTGCTGCAGCTAAAACTGTTGTGGTGGTGAAATGCGACTTAAATTCTCAAATGCCTCCTGGCATCATTCTTTCCACTGAAATTTTGTGTTCTTCAGTAAATCTGTCAGCAGAGACACCATGCAGCTGAATTTCGAACAAACTTCCAGTAGAATCCGCTCAGTCCCAAAAATCGAAGCACCTCTTTCTTCAAGGATGGTCCTGGAAATTCCTCAATAGCCTTTGTCTTCACCTTCCTTGGGGCCATCCATCCAAGACCAGTGTTAAGTCCCAAGAACATCATTTCTGCCTTCGCGAATTCTGTTTTCTTTAAGTTTATTACCAGATTTGCTTCTCGTAACCTTTCAAAGAGTGCTGCCAACTGTACCATGTGATCTTTCCATGACTCACTAAAGATCACGACATCATCCAGATAAACTGCACAATTTATTAATCTGGCTCAACTCTGTTCATGAATCTTTGGAATGTGGTGGGTGCACTTTTCATTCCAAAGGGCATAATTTTGAATTGATATACCCATTTGGGGTTACAAACACAGAAACCTCTTTCATTTTCCCTGATAAAGGTACCCACCAATAACCGTGCAATAAATCCAACTTTCTCGACAGTCCTCCAACCTTGGTATAGGATAGGAGTCTGTTTTAGTTACTGCATTGACCTTCTGATAGTCCATACAAAATTGTTGAGTCCCGTCGTGTTTGGGAACTAACATGATTAGCAGATTCCACTCTGACTCTGTTCAATGATATCTTTGTTGAGCATCGCATCCACTTCCTTCTGGACCTGTGCGGCTTTGAGAGGATTATGCCTGTAGGGGTGTTGTTTTATCGGGTAACATGTCAGAGAGAGTGCAAATACTTTCATCTCTTCATATTAGAGACTAATTAGCTTCTGTATCTCTCAAAATTGTAACTTCTTTCCCTTCTTCACCTGTTATTCCTGTAGAAACTTTACTTGCAGAGGTGAAGTCTTTATAGAGATCAGGCACAAACTCCACACCCAGCCCCTGCCTAGGCTGTGCACTGTTCTGCAGCTTCTCAACTTTTTTTGATGTTTCCTTTATTACTTTCACTGGCTTAGCCTCTTTTATCACATCTTTTCCCACAGTGCCTTTCTCTAGCGACCACCACTATGTGTGCCACCTTGCCACAGTGGAAACAGCTGAGGCCTTTCACCTCCTTTTCACCCTCTTGGGTATCTTTTTTCACCTGTGGTAAACTATTCCCAGTGTGCTGTACTTATTGTTTCGTAGTGAAGGATCTCCCCTTCTCCAAATTTCTATTCCTCACGGGATGAAATTCTTGCCGGAAGCTAAATTTCACCTTATGCGACAGTGAATATTCATCTGCCATCTCTGCCACTCTTCTCAGTTCTTGAACTTTCTGTTCTTTCACATAAGTTGTTATCATGATGGAAGTACATTTCTCAACTCATTTAGCAGAATAATCTCTCTTAGAGCCTCCTTTATGTTATCTATTTTAAGGCCTGCACGCATCTATTAAAATTGCTCAGTTTAATTCTTTCGAACACAACATAAGTCTGACTTGTTTTGTTCTTTATATTTCTGAACTGCTGTCTATATGCTTCTGGAACCAATTCACTTGCACTAAATGTAGTCTGTTTGACGTCTGCACAATCTCTTGACACCTCATCTGACAGCGTTGTATATACCTCACTAACCCTGCCTACCAGCTTAGTCTGAACTAGCATTACCCACAAGTTCTTTGGCCACTCCATCTGTCTATCCAGTGTTTCAGATGAGATAAAGAAGGCTTTGACATCTTTCTCAAAATGTGGCAATGTTTTCACACACATCACTACTTTCTTCTTCCTTGATCTCCATCCTGTTAATTTGATTTTCCTGACTAATTCACAACTTCTGAAGTTCAAATTCTCTTCTCCCCCCCCCCCCCCCCCCCCCCGCCGTCTCTGTCTGTCTGTCTGTCTGTCTCTCTCTCTTCCCCCACCCCCCACCCCGTTTCTTCTCTCTGTCTTTTTGCTCAGCTAAGAACCTTCACTCGCTTTCATTTTCCCCTCTCTCTTTCTTCTAACATGGCTCTTCTTTCCCTTCCTTATCTTCTAATTCCATTTGCTTCAATTGCAATTAAAGTTTTTCTAACTCGACTGCACTTGTTTGTTTCTCTGATACACCTAAGTACTTGACCAACCCCATTACAATTTCACCCTTCCTTTCATTCCTGGTTAAACCCAATTCTAACCTATTTGCTAATTCTAAAAATATACCCTTCCTCTGTCTTTCTCAACTTTCTTGGCAGATTTGAGAAGCATCTTCAAACCCCAGAGCCCTTTTTAGTAACGTTAAGAGCCATTTCCTGCTGTTTAAATTTAACGAACCACAAGTAACCGAAATTAAACAAATTTTCTCACCTCAATTTTATTTAAAGATTTGGGATACTAATTACTAAATGTTTAAATCTGCTGGGATCTTTGGTACCCCAAATCTGTTTAAATCTGTCCAAATCCCTGACTGGATCTGTCCAAACCTGTCCAAATCCTGGACAACGAGCACCCAAAGTGTTGCAATGTGGAGGTTGAACTCCTCTGTTAATTAAACCCAACGCTCAGAAAAGCTTCCCCCGCCTAATAATCTGTTAAAATATAAGAGACAGAACTCCTACATTTCAACTAATCAAACTAAAATAACAATTTGTTTTCTTAACTCTGAACACTCAACAGCTAATCACAAATCCAAGCCCCCCACCCCCCTCCACTTTCAGCTGTAGATCTCCCTGGGTCATCTTTCTGTTTTTTTACTGTGAGTAGTTTTTACATGAAAAGGTACTTTGATAAGAAAGTGCTTTCTAATTTCTTTGAGAGCAGAATGTTAGTTCTACGGCAGTTGTTCACTCTAATTTTCAAAATACCCACATACAATTTAATTGGTTCCTGGGTGTCAAAACAATAAATTAAAACTCGATTGGGTTTTAGTATCCTGGGCGTAATTTAAACTGATTGGTTAAATTCAAAAGGTTGTCAAATCAACACCAAAACTCAGGTATCCATTTAATAACCATTTGCTACATGTATCTATTTTGGAACAACTCATCTTCCAGCTTTTCCATTTCAGCAACTTAGCCTGCACTCAAGTTTACTTTAAAATTCAGAAAACGCTTTCTGTTTTAAAACGATGAGACAGACTTTCAATCATGGGGTAAAACTTACAAAATGTTCTGCTGAAAAAAGCGTATGCTAATGAAACCCCAAATGGCAGTGTTGTATGTTGATATAAACCCATGTGGGTGTTAATTGAAGTACACTCTGTGACTCCTCATCCAGTCACACCTGCAGGTAGGCATGGCTCTTGTCCAGTTTCATAAAGGACAGGCCCCCAGCCAACTTTGCGTATACGTCCTCTAAGCGAGGAACCAGCTATGAGAAGCGGTGTACCATTTTCTTAAAAGCCACACAAAGGCAAACTGAGCCATAAGGCTTCACAATCAGGACAACTGGTGCTGCCCATTCTGCAAACGACACTGGTTTGATAATTCCTTCGCTCTCTAGCCTCCTGATTTCCATCTCTACAAAGCAAATTGCACTGGATGGGCCTTGCAAAATCTCGAAATTGGATCTGGTCAACATGTGAAGTGGCTTTGGCCCCTTTGATAGTCCCAAGTCTCCTTGAAATACTTCAAGCAGTTCTTGAAATCTACTATTTCACTAGGACTTCACAGAGGCAGCCATTTTCTGCTGTTGGAAAATGTTGAGCAATCTAGGTGAATTTTTCTCAAACAATTCCACCCCAATAAGCTTGGGCCCAAGTCTTTTACCGCAATTTCCCCCCAGACGTGATCGACGATGTTCTCCACCGCATCTCCTCCACTTCCCGCTCCTCCACCCTTGAGCCCCGCCCCTCCAATCGCCACCAGGACAGAACCCCACTAGTCCTCACTTACCACCCCACCAACCTCCATATACATCGTATCATCCGTCGTCATTTCTGCCACCTCCAAACGGACCCCATCGCCACAGGGATATATTTCCCTCCCCTCCCCTATCAGTGTTCCAAAAAGACCACTCCCTCTGTGACTCCCTTGTCAGGTCCACATCCCCCCACCAACCCAACCTCCACTCCACATTCCCCTGCAACTGCAAGAAATGCAAAACTTGCGCCCACACCTCCCCCTTACTTCCCTCCAAGGCCCCAAGAGAATCTTCCATATCTGCCACAATTCACCTGCACCTCCACACACATCAATTACTGCATCCATTGCACCCGATGTGGCCTCCTCTATATTGGGGAGACAGGCCGCCTACTTGCGGAACGTTTCAGAGAACACCTCTGGGACACGCGGACCAACCAACCCAACCACCCCGTGGCTCAGCACTTCAACTCCCCCTCCCACTCCACCAAGGACATGCAGGTCCTTGGACTCCTCCATCGCCAGAGCATAGCAACACGATGGCTGGAGGAAGAGTGTCTCATCTTCCGCCTAGGAACCCTCCAACCACAAGGGATGAACTCAGATTTCTCCAGTTTCCTCATTTCCCCTCCCCCCGCCTTGTCTCAGTCCCAACCCTTGAACTCAGCACCACCTTCCTAACCTGCAATCATCTTCCTGACCTCTCCGCCCCCACTCCGGCCTATCACCCTCACCTTAACCTCCTTTCACATATCGCATTTCCAATGCCCCTCCCCCAAGTCCCTCCTCCCTACCTTTTATCTTAGCCTACTTGGCACATTCTCCTCATTCCTGAAGAAGAGCTCATGCCGGAAATGTCGATTCTCCTGCTCTTTGGATGCTGCCTGACCTGCTGCGCTTTTCCAGCAACACATTTTCAGCTATGATCTCCAGCATCAGCAGTCCCCACTTTCTCCCAAAGTCTTTTATACCATCCAGTGGTAACTGCACCAACTGTTTCTCAAAAGGGACCAGAACCAAAGTCGTACCTTTAACTTACAATAGTTCCACAGTGTAAGTTCTCCCCCTGGCTGAGGTCTTGCACAAACTTGAGAATTGGAATTCCAAACAAATCTTGTTAAAGACAGGTTCTGCAGCCATAGATACAGCTGCACCATAGGAACTATATGGGAACTGGGTGACTATTTAACCAAACATTAATTTTAACCGGATTTGGAGGTCACTAAGTAATTTAGTCTTTCTAACCCACATGTATGAGGACTTTTCAGGACCTTCAGTGCACACTCCTTTGGTACCAGCCCACGAAATTTCTTAGTTACGTCAAGCCTTATAGGACTCCTATGTTGTATCAAGACTATATACCGGCAGCAACTAAAGTGGCTTGCTGGCCCAGACCCTGAAGGAATATTTAGCCACTTGGCCAAGAATCGGCTTTGTTGTGGGTTATGTTGTGAACTGGCCCAGTATCCCTCTATTCAGGATATGCCCTGTATGAGGCTCTGCGATTGCCTACACTCAAGTGGTATTCCCCAAACTCAATCGAATAAAACTGGTAGCATCTCAGAATTAGAGGAGGTTTGGGGATGTAGTATTCCTTTCAGCAACTTGGTCAAATCTTGGAAGGATTCAGTGTCTGGTGCCTCTGGGAAAGGTAAGCCCCATATAATTGAAGATGCTGCAGGTCCACAGCAGTCAGAAGGATTACTCATTGCTTTACATCTGCCCCAGTGCTGTTTGCCAGGAAAAGGTATTGCATTCTTTCCACATACTGTGCCCAGTCTTTGACAGCAGGATCAAACGGGTCAAGCTTCCCAACTAAAGGCATGATGCCAGAAATGCTTATCCTAACTCCACGATGACCATTTCAAATGAATATTTTTCAGGCACGTCCAGTTTTTTCCTGTCATTATTAAATTAACTGCACAGAGGGCGATATCCCGTCACCAAGTCACCCTTTATTTACTTGTGCAGTACACTGACTGTGGCCAGCCAGCTCAGAGTTCCCTGAACTGAGGAGACTCTAAACTCCTGGTTATACCTATTTTTCTAATCAACCTGTTCAGCGATGTTTTTCCATACCTCTGGAGCAGATAGGTTTTGAACCCAAGATTCTCAGGCCAGCGGTATGAATACTACCGTTTTGCCACAGAGAAGGCTGATCTCCTGGCTATGCAGATCTCTTCTTAGTTTCAGAACAATAAGTTTGTCAGTGTAATTAATTCCTGCATTGCTGTCGAGCCAGGTAGCACTCAAATCTACAATCTCCTAATCAGTAGACAGGTGCATAATCCGTTATGCCACTTGCCCCATGCTCTCCTGTTTATATTGGTCAACCAGGGCGTTACTGATTAACGGAGGTTAACAACCCCAAATAGGATTTTGTAATCAACAAGATCCAGCTGGTTCCAATCACTACAACAAGCTAAGTATTTTAAAGTCATAGAGTCACAGAGATCTACTACGCTGAAAAAGGCACTTTGGCCCATGGGGTCCACCTCAATCAAAAACAACCCCTTAAACTAATCTAATTCCATTCTCCAACATTTGGTTCATTGCCTCCCTTGACTTTAAATTGCAAGTGCATGTCTAAATATTTGAATCATAGAGGTATACAGCATGGAAACAGGCCCTTCGACCCAACCCATCCGTGCCGACCAGGTTTCCTAAACTGGACTAGTCCCATTTGCTTGCATTTGGACGATATCCCTCTAAACATTTCCTATCCGTGTACCTGTTCAAATGTTTTCTAAATGTAGTTGTATCCCCCTGTTTTAGTTCCCCTGGCAACTCGTTCCATTTACGCACTCCCTTCTGTGTGAAATGTTATCCCGCATGTCCTTTTTAAAACTTTCCCCCTCACCTTAGACCCGTGCCCTCTAAGTTTAGACTCCCCTACCCTAGGGATAAGACCTTGGCTATTCATCTGAATATAAGCCTCTTGACCTTATAAACCTCTATAATGTCACCCCTCAGCCCCCTACACTCAAGGGAAAAATGTCCCAGCCTATCCAGCCTCTCCTTAAAACTGAAACCTTCCAGTCTTTGTAACGTCCATATAAATCCTTTTGCATCTTTTCCAGTGTAATAACATCTTTCCTATAGCAGGAAAACCAAAATTGTATGCAGCACTCTAAACGTGGCCTTACCAATGTTTTGTGTAGCTGTAACATGACGCCCCCTGCCAACTCCTATACTCAATGTTCTGACCAATTAAGGCAGGCATGCTAAATGCCACTTTCACAACCCTCTCTACGTGTGACACCACTTTCGATGAACTATGTACCTCCACCCTGGATCTCTCTGTTTGACAGCACTTTCCAGGGCTTGTCTATTAACTGTCTAAGCCTTGTCTCGTCAAAATGCAACACCTCACACTTATCAGCATTTGTGGCTGGCACGGTGACACAGTGGTTAGCACTGCTGCCTCACAGCGCTAGAGACCCGGGTTCAATTCCTGCCTCAGGCGACTGTCTGTGTGGAGTTTGCACATTCTCCCTGTGTCTGCGTGGGTTTCCACCAGGTGCTCCGGTTTCCTCCCACAGTCCAAAGATGTGCAGGTTAGGTGAATTGGTCATGCTAAATTGCCCATAATGTTAGGTGCAGGGGTAAATGTAGGGGAATGGGTCTGGGTGGGTTGCTCTTCGGAGGGTCGGTGTGGACTTGTTGGGCCAAAGGGCCTGTTTCCACACTGTAAGTAATCTAACTCTAAACTCCATCTGCCATACCTTGGTCCACTAGCCTGGTTGATCAAGATCCCATTGTACTCTGAGATAACCTTCCTCGCTGTCCACTATACCACCAATTTTGATGTCATTTACAAACTTATTAACCATGCCTCTTTTATTCTCATCCAAATTGTTTCTACAAATGATGAACAACAGTGGACCCAGTACCAATCCTTTTGGCACACCACACAGACCTCCAGTCTGAAAAATACTCCTCTACCATCAACCTCTGTCTCCAAATTCATAGATGATAGAACATTACAGCGCAGTACAGGCCCTTCGGCCCTTGATGTTGCGTCACCTTGTCATACTAATCTGAAGCCCATCTCACCTACACTATTCCATGTACGACCATATGCCTGTCCAATGACGATTTAAATGCATTTAAACTTGGTGAATCTACGACTGTTGCAGGCAAAAAATTCCATACCCTTACTACTCAATTGGCTAGCTCTTCCTAGATCCCATGTGATCAATTCTTACTAACCAGTCTACAATACCATACCTTCTTGAAGCCCTTCCATGTAGACAATATTTACTGCCCCTTCCTCATCTATCATCTTGGTTACTTCTTCAAAAAACTTCTCTTTGGCTTTTCCTTCAGCCTTTCTCAAATAATGGCACAACATTAGACACCCTTCAGTCTTTCAGCATCTTACCCATGGCTGTCGATGATAGAAATATCTCAGCAAGGGACCCAGCGATTTCTTCCCTAGGGAAGAAATGTCCTCTGATATACTTGATCAGATTTCCACGGATTTATCTATCTATGCGTTTTAAGGCTTCCAGCACCACCTCCCGCAATGTGGACTCTTTGAAAGACATCACTATTTACTTCCCTGGCTTTGTCTTTGTCCATGGTAAATGCTACTGAGAAATATTAGAACATAGAACAGTACAGCACAGAACAGGCCCCTCAGCCCACAATGTTGTGCCCACCATTGATCCTCATGTATGCACCCTCAAATTTCTGTGACCATATGCATGTCCAGGAGTCTCTTAAATGTCCCCAATGACCCTGCCTCCACAACTGCTGCTGGCAACGCATTCCATGCTCTCTCAACTCTCTGTGTAAAGAACCCGCCTCTGACATCCCCTCTATACTTTCCTCCAACCAGCTTAAAACTATGACCCCTCATGTTAGTCATTTCTGCCCTGGGAAATAGTCTCTGGCTATCGACTCTATCTATGCCTCTCATTATCTTGTATACCACAATTAGGTCCCCTCTTCTCCTCCTTTTCTCCAATGAAAAAAGTGCGAGCTCAGTCAACCTCTCCTTATAAGCCCTCCAGTCCAGGCAGCATCCTGGTAAACCTCCTCTGAACCCTCTCCAAAGCATCCACATCTTTGATTTAGGATTGCATCCATCTCCTGTGGCTCCATGCAAAGCAAACCTCATTAAGGGATTCTATTCTCTTATGCCCTTTACATACTTGTACAGAACAAAGAACAAAGAAAATTTACAGCCCAGAAACAGGCCCTTCGGCCCTCCAAGCCTGAGCCAATCCAAATGAACTGTCTAAACCTGTCTGTCAATTCCTAAGCATCTGTATGCCTCTGCTCCCCATCTACTCATGCATATGTCCAGACGCATCTTAAATGAATCTACCGTGCCTGCCTCTACCACATCTGGCAACATATCCCAAATGCCCACCACCCTCTGTGTGAAGTACTTGCTGCGTGTATCCCCCTTAAACTTTCCACCTCTCAATTTGAAAGCATGACCTCTCGTTATTGAATCCTTCATCCTGGGAAAACGCTTGTCTCTATCCACCCTGTCTATACCCTTCATGATTTTGTAAACCTCAATCGGGTCCCCCCTCAATCTCCTTTTCTCTAGTGAAAATAAACCTAACCTACTCAACCTCTCTTCATAGCTAACACCTTCCATACCAGGCAACATCCTCATAAAGCTTCTCCGCACCCTCTCCAAAGTGTCCACATCCTTTTGGTAATGTGGCGCCAAGAACTGTACACAGTATTCTAAATGCGGCCAAACCAATGTCTTGTACAATTTTAACATGACTTGCCAGCTCTTATACTCAATACCCCAGCCAATGAAGGCAAGCATACTATATGTCTTCTTGACCATTCTATCCATTTGTGCAGCAACCTTTAGGGTACAAGGACCTGCATTCCCAGATCTCTGTGCCAATCAACTTTTCCCAAAGCTCTTCCATTCATTGTATAATTTGCTCTAGAATTAGACTTGCCTAAATGCATCACCTCACATTTGTCTGGATTGAAAGCCATCTGCCACTTTTCCACCCAACTCTCTAGTCTCTGTATATCCTCCTGTATTCTCTGACAGTCCCTTATGCTTTCTGCTGCTCCAACCAATCTTTGAGTCATCTGCAAACTTGCTGATCATACCAACAGTGCCCTCTTCCAGATCATTTATGTATATTACAAACAACAGTGGCCCCAATACTGACCCCTGTGGAACACCTCTGGTCACCTTTCTCCATTTCTAGAAACTCCCTTCAACTATTACTCTCTGTCTCCTGTTGCTCAACCAGTTCTTTATCCACCTAGCTAAAACACCCTGCACACCATGTGACTTCACTTTCTCCATTAGTCTACAATGGGGAACGTTATCAAATGCCTTACTAAAGTCTGTGTATATGACATCAACAGCCCTTCCTTCATCTAACAACTTGGTCACTTCCTCGAAGAACTCTATCGCGAACTTCCCTGCACAAAACCATGTTTCCCATCACCAATAAGCTCATTCCTTTCCAAACATAAAGAGATCCTATCTCTCAGTACCCTCTCCAGCAACTTCCCCACCACCGATGTCAGGCTCACTGGTGTGTAGTTAACTGGAATATCCCTACTACTTTTCTTGTACAGAAGGACAACATGAGCAACCTTCCAGTCCTCCAGCACCTCACCTATATTTAAGGATGTCGCAAAGATATCTGTCAGGGCCCTAGCTATTTCCTCTCTCTCCTCCCTCAGCAACCTGGGATAGATCCCATCTGGTCCTGGGGATTTATCCACCTTAATAACCTCTAGCATACCCAACACATCTTCCCTACTTATGCCAATGTGATTCAGAATAATCAAACTTCTATCTCTAATCTCAAGATTCATTATGTTCCTCTCGTCAGTGAACACTGATGCAAAGTAATCATTCAGAATCTCACCCATTCTCTCAGGTTTGACCCACACAGCCTTCCTTCATTATCTTTTAGTGTACCGATCCTTTCTCTAGTTACCCGCTTCTTATATAAGAGTAATATAAGAGTAAAGAGTAAATATAAGAGTTAAGGGTTTTTCCTAATTCTGCTAGCTAAAGCTATTTCATGACCCCTTTTAGCATGTTTGATTCCTTGTTTAAGACTTGTCCTACCGTTTCGATATTCCTCCAGGGCCTGTTCTGTTCTCAGCTGCCTTATGGCTAGTCATACAATTTCTCCACGGTTCACAAATCTTGCCTTTCCTATCCTCTATCTTCAACGGGACATGCCTGTCCTGCACTACCATTAACCTATCCTTGAAAGCCTCCCACATCTCAAATGTGGACTTCTCTTCAAATAGCTGTGTCCGATCCACATTTCCCAGCTCCTGCCTAATTTTGATATAATTGGCCTTGGCCCAGTTTAGCACTCTTCCCTTAGGACGACTTTTCTTTATCTACGAGTATTATAAAATTTACAGAATTGTGGTCACTGTTCCCAAAGAAATCCCCTACCGCAATTTCTACCACTTGTCCTGGCTTGTTCCCCAATACCAATATAGCCCCTTCCCTCATTGGACTGTTGACATACTGCTCTTGAAACCTCTCCTGGACGCTTTGTACAAATTCTACTCCATCCAGACCTCTGACAGTAAGTGTATCCCAGTCAATGTTGGGAAAACTAACATCTCCCATTTCCATTACCCTATTGCCTCTACATCTATTCATAATCTGTTTATCTATTTGTTCTTCTACCTCACATTCACTGTTGTGAGGTCTGTAAGACAGCCCCAACAATGTCACTGCACCCTTCTTATTTCTCAGCTCCACCCATAATACCTCACTACCCAAGACCGCCATAGTGTCCTCCTTTAGCACAGCCGTGATATCGTCCTTGACCAGCAATGCAACTCCACCCCCTCTTTTACTTCCCTCCCTGTCCTGTCTGAAGCGTCTATATCCTGGAACATTCAGTTGCCAATCATCATGCCCTTCCTTCAACCAAGTCTCTGTGATTGCAATAACGTCATACTCCCAGGGATCAATCCAAGCCCTAAATTCATCTGCCTTACACACTATACCCCTTGCATTAAAGTAGATGCATTTCAAGCCACCAGTTCTTTTGCGCTCACCTGCTGTCTGCCTACTCTTCCCTTTATTAATGCTATCTTCATAACTCTTACAGTCTCCAGTCTCCACCTCGCTGCCTACTTGTTTTCTTGTTCCCAGTCCCCTGCCACATTAGTTTAAAACCTCCCTAACAGTGTCGCAAAAACTCCCCCAAGGACACTGATTCCAGTCTGGTTCAGATGCAGACCGTTCCTTTTATAATAATCCCACCTTCCCCAAAACAGGTCCCAATGTCCAACAAATCTGAACCCCCCTCCCTCCTACATCTCTCAAGCCACGTGTTCATCCAGCCTATTTTTTTATTTCTACACTGGCTAGCACGTGGCATTGGTAGTAATCCCAAGATCACTGCCTTGGAGGTCCTCCTCTTTAACTTCTCTCCTAGCTCCCTGAATTCTTCTTTCAGGACCTCGTCTCGCTGTCTACTTATATCGTTGGTGCCGACATGCACCAAGACAACTGGCTGTTTGCTCTCCCCTTTTAGAATCTCTACAGCCAATCAGTGACGTCCCTAACCTGAGCACCAGGGAGGCAACATACCCTCCGGGAGTCCCGTTTTCTCCCCTCACAATAGAATCCCCTATGACTATGGTCCCATAAGACTTTTTCCCGCCCTTCTGAACAGCAGTGCCTACCAGGCTGCCATGATCTTAACAACTGCTGCCCTCCCCTGGTGAGCCATATCCCCCCACAGTATCCAAAACGGTATACCTGTTTTGGAGGGAGATGACTGCAGGGGACACCTGCATTGCCTTTCTAATCTTTTTCTGCCTTTTGGTCACCCATTCACTGTCTCCCTCAGCAATTCTAAGCTGTGGTGTGATCAGTTCACTGAACATGCTATCCACAACGTTCTCAGCATTGCGGATGCTCCACAGTGAGTCCGTCCGCAGTTCCAGAGCCGTCATCGGTCAAACAACAGCTGCAGCTGGACACATTTCTTGCAAGTGTAACAGTCAGGAACTTCAGACACGTTCCTAAGGTCCCACATCAAGCAATAGTCACGTGCCACGGGTCTGAGGTCCCCTGCCATTGTAAGCTTAGCTTTATATGAACTAAGTAAAACCAAACAATGCACTTGAATAAATGAAAAAGAAAGATAAGAAATAAAAGCCTTACCTTACAGGGTCTTTTTCTTCCGGTTAGAAGAAGGGGGCAGGAGGGAGATACTACACGTGAAATATCTCTGGTTTAGCCATTGCCCAAATATAAATTAAGCCCTTACCATCCAGGCAGCTTCACTCCTCCTCCTCTCCTTGCCGCTCTGGCAAAATGGAGGCCCGACTCCCGAGATAAGCCCCTTTTTATGCGGGAAAACTCACCCTTTCCGACAGTCCTCACTGCTCTAGCAAAAAAACTCTCTTTGGATTCTCCTTTACCTTAACTGCCAAGGCTATCTCATGTTCCTCTTTTTTCACTCATGATTTTCCTGTTAGGTGTGCTCCTATGCCCCCCCCATACGCCTCAAGGGATTAATTTGATCCCAACTGTCTATACCTGACATAAACCTCTTCTTTTCTTTTGGCCAGAGCCTCAATATCTGTTGTCATCCAGTATTCCCTATTCCTGTCAGCTTTGCCGTTCACACTACATGTTGGCCCTGAACTCTTGTTATCTTACTTTTGAAAGCCTCGCATTTGCCAGACGTCCCTTTACCTGCAAACAGCCCCCCCCACCCCAGTCAACATGTGAAAGTTCCTGTCTAATACCATCAAAATTAGCCTTGCCCCAATTTAGAACTTTAACTTTTGGTCCCAACCTATCCTTTTCCATAACTATTTTATAACTAATAGAATTATGGTCGCTAATTCCAAGTGCTCCCCCACTAAACCGCAATTCATTTGCTTTGCCTGATTTCCCAAGAGCAAGTTGGGTTTTGCCCTTTCTCTCATAGGGCAATGTAATATTGATTGAGAAATTTGTCCTGAACATAACAAATCCTCCCCGTCCAAGACCTTAACACTATGGCAGACCCAGTCTATGTTCAGAAAGTTAAACTCCCCTGCTATTGCAATTCTATTATTCTTACAGCTATCTGCAATCTCCCTACATTGTCTTCAATTTTCCGCTGACTATTGGGGGTGCTTTTAGTACAAACATATCCAAATGATCACCCACTTATTATTTCTTGGTTCCACCCATATAGCCTTACTGGGCAATCCCTCAGGAATATCCTCTCTAAGTACTGCCATGATAATTTTCTAATCAGAAATGCCACTGTCTTCCTCCTCTTCTATCCTTCCTGTTGCATCGGTACACAGGAACATTGAGCTGCCAGTTCTGTCCCCCTCTCAACCACGTTTCTGTAATAGCTATGATATCTCAGTCCCATGAACTGATCCATGCTTTGAGTTCATCTGCCTTACCTCTTGCATTGAAATAAATATAGTTGAATTTGTGTCTTCCCTCGTTCCCTGCTATGCTCTTGCCTGCCTTATCAATTTAACTTGCTTTTTTTAAACATTTCTTGTGTCTCACTACTGTCTGTGATCCTAGCTCCCTGTCAGGGTAGTTTAAACCCTTCTGAATAGCTTTACTAAGCCTCACTCCAGGTTATTAGTCCACCTATAGTTCAGGTGCAACCTGTCACCTCTGCCCCAGAAGTGATCCCAATGATCCAAAAACTTGCCCTTACACTAGCTCCTCAGCCATTATCTGCCTTATCCTTCTATGCCTACTCTCACTAGCATGTGGCACCAGGAATTATATAGTGATTACTGCCCTCGAGGTCCTGCTTTTTAACCTCCTGCCTAACTCCCGATGTTCACTCTGCCAGACCTTATCCCTCTTTGTATCTATGTAAGTAGTAGCAATGTCTGCAAAGACCTCTGGCTACTCGTGCTTTCATTTGAGAAATTGTTGCAACCACTCTGAGACGTCCCTGACCCGAGCACCGGGGAGGCAACACAACACCCTGGAATCTCACTCATGTCTGTAGTAATGCCTGTCTGTGCCCCTGATGAGAGAGTTCCCTATCTCAATTGCTCACTTAGACTTTGCCATACCCTTAAGTTGTGATGACCCAGACCTGGCTGCTGCTGCTATTTCCCATAAGAGGCTATTTTCCCCAACAGTCTCCAAAACAGTATACTTGTTTGAGAGGGGGAAAAGCCACAAGAGACTCCTGCACTATCTGCCTATCTCTCTTGGCAGACATCCATCTATCTGACTATCTTTGTGACCACCTCACTGAAATTATTTCCTATCACACTCTGTGCCTCCTGTGTGTCCTCAGTGTGTCCAACTGCAACTCCAACCGATCCATGCAGCCTGAAAAGGAGCTGCGACCGAATACACTTCCTGCACACAGTCATTACTGCTCCCTGATCTCCCACATTTGACAGAAGAAGCTTACTACTCCAAAGACTGCCATCTCTGTCTCTTTGGCAACTGGTGCACTTAGAGAAAAAAAAGTCCTACTTTGCTCTTAATGTAATTCTGCTTATCCTCCTCAACAAAGTCCTTAAGTCAAAGTGCAGGCTTAGTTGAATTATCAACAGCGCTGTGTCTGCAAAGCAGCCCCTCTCTAGAATGGTTGATGCAAGTCTTGGTGGTCAATCGTGAAAGTAATTACTTAAATACTTGGAGGATTACTGCCCCTAACACCTTTAACAGACAGTGAGTTCCAGATTCCAACCACTCTCTGGGTGAAAACATTTTCCCTCTTTAAACCTTCTACCCATTCCCTTCAATCTATGTCTCTGCTCATTGATCCCTCCATCAAGGGGAAAAGTTGTTTCCTGTTTACCCTGTCTAAGCTCCTCATAATTTTATACATCTCAATCATTTTCCCCACTCCATCATCTTGGCTATAAGGGAACCGACCACGGTCTTCATATCTGAAGCTCTTCAATCCAGGTAGCATTTCCTCTGCAACCTAGTATGATTGCGTCCCTCTTACAATGTGGATTCCAGAACTGCGTATAGTATTCTGGCTGTGACCTAAGCAACGTGTTATACGTTTCCAGCATAACCCCCCCCTGCTGTTAAGTTCTGCACCTCAGCTTATAAAAAGGCATGAATTAACCACTTCTTAACCCCTTTATCTGCCTTTCCTGATAAGGAACTGATGTACATGCACAGTAAGCTTAACTACATAACTTGAGCAGGTGAGAGGTCTGATGTAAGCAAAATACTGCTTCAGGTAATAGTTATCACATTACCTTGTATGGCAGCATTGATTATCATTCAAACATAGATTATTGAATTACAAGGTTTTGAGGTTGCTATGATTTTTAGGAGGGGATTTTTTAAAATTCTAAGTTCTGTGTTTTGGTGTAAAAATTGGATTAGGTGCCAGAGGAGAAGCAGATGCCCAGAATATCACCGTGTTGGCAATGTGGATGATCGAACACCCAAGTACAGAAGAAGATAACGAACCACAGTCTGCAATCACTACAGATTCATGCCTTGGAGCAACTGCTTCAGGCAGTGGTGATAAGTCGAGAGATCAGGGCTATTTCCAGTCACCTGGAGAAATACCTTCTGTTGATGCCACAGAGCTGGAGGAAGGGTTCAGTGAAAGGTATGTTTGTGACTTTTGATATTTAAGGTTAGGTAATCTTAAAAACTTTAATCGGACAGTTTTATGGTTATGTCTTATAAAATTTGCTCTGAAAAGAGCATTCGGTACCTTAAGTGTTCTTTAGACAATTGATAAGCCTCGATGTTCAGATAAAATACTATGCCCACCATCAACTACATTTTGCAAAGTGTAACCTTAAAACCATATAATAGTGTTGATTCTTCTTAGCATAAAGATCTTCAACAAAATTTTAGAGACCTGCATAGGAACATGGGACCAAAAAGCAGGCTTTCAACGCTTTAAGCCTGCTCCACCAAAGAACAAAATCACTCATTCTTTTGGCCTTTGTCATGACCCATTAGACTATTAGACTAGCACTTAAGAGAATGATGAAGCCTTATTTCACATATCAAACAAGTTGAGTGTTCATTTACAATTATCTTACACTGAGCTCACTTGTATAAGATAATTGCATGCAAAGAGTAAATCCTGCAGGAGACATTTTTAACAGAATCTTGCTGAAACTTTGACATGTTTTTCTATAAGGATAAAAGCCAAGAATTACAATGTTCATTAAGTGTTTGGATCTCCAGTGAGTTATATTTTGTGTTTTGCAGCCCAAATCAATTGGATCAAGAAGAAAGTGGTTCATCTACCAATATACCTTCTTCCAGAAACCGTTCAACTGTAACTAGAAGGCAAAAGTTTGAGGTAGCAGCTCGAACTCTGTTAGCACGTGCAGGTGATTCAAACATTCATGCACCAAACCTACACCTTAAACAGAAGCATTTCCTGGTGTGCTTGGCTATTCCCTTTCTGAAGAATGCTGGCTAACGGTGTCAGTTAACCTAGAAAAGTTGAAGTACAGAGTACAATTTGATTGTTTGCATTTGTGACAACATGGAGGTGAACTTCTCTGTTAATTAAACCAAACACTCAGAAAAGCTCACCTCATTTCACAATCTGTTAAAATGTGAGTGACAGAGAACTCCCAAATTCCACTATTTAAAGAAAATAGCATCAGTTTATTCTTTAACTCTAAAAGTGAACATTAAACAACTTTTCACAACCCTTTCTCTTGACTGCTTACTATCTGCATGCATCTCTATAACAATATGCTGTTCCAATAAATCACTAATTGAAATTACATCAACTTAATTTTAAAACCACAGTCACTCTCTTCTGTTTTTGTTCATTCTTTTGGCTGAGATTCTCCCTAGGTGGTCGTCTTTTCTTTTACTGCGAGTATGTTTCACATGAAAAGGTACCTTTTGATAGAAAGTGTTGCCTAATTTCTTGGAGAGCAAAATGTTAGATGGGCAATTAGCTCTCTCTACAGCAGTTGCTGCTTGACCAATTTTCAAAATGTCCACATTCTTATACCCCCAACATCAGACCATGTCATTGGATCGATGTTGACAAAACATCGGTTTTAGTAGACTGGAGCATAATTTAAACATTGGTTAAATTTGAGTTCTTGTCAGATCATCAACTAAATCTCAGGTCTTGCCATTTCGCAGCCAAATGTTCCATATTTTCAATTTTCCAGTACATTCTGGAATTGCCATCTGCTGTAAGTTCACAGTTCAGAAAAGCATTCTGTCTCTCTTAAAGGTACAGCACATGCCTTCAATTTGAAACGCACTGCATATTCATTTGAAAGCCAAGATAAAATAAATACCTATTTTTATGCATTTTGTTTGTGAATCAATTATTTTCTGTTTGCACTGCATTAGTATGTAATAATTTGATAAAGCACTTCTCACTTTAAAATTGCAGCAGGATTGTACCGTTCAGTTCAGGCTCATCGAAACCAAAGCCGGCGAGAAGGGACATCGATGGCACAAGACCCAGCTGCTCTCTATGACTTTAACCTTGATGAAGAATTGGAGATTGACCTGGATGATGAAGCAATGGAAGCCATGTTTGGTCAGGACTTTGCAAGTGATAGTGATATATTGGGAATGTGGATTCCAGAGGTACTGGACTGGCCAACATGGGTGTGTGGTTGCAGCTTTTGCTGCTTTTGCTTACTTATTTTAAGCTTCTGCTCTAAGTTTGTTTTCACTATGGAAAATTGTTTGGCACTTGTTGATTGTCTTGGCAACTTTAATGTATCACAGACAGAATCTGAGTTTTAAAACAAATCTTTCCCTTTGTTCTCACCACGGGTTGTATCCTTATCCACGTGTCGGGAAGCCTGAATCCATGTCTCACCTGCTCCAGAGATGTGTCATAATGTCTCTGAACAGAATTATTAGAAAATAATTGCTTTTTAAGGTGGAATCAAAAGTCCAAAGTTGGGGTTAACAGTCTAAATTTCTTTTGTGAGGGTGTGTTGATTTGGCTAGCCAGCAACTGAGGAAGTGTAGACAGCTACTTCTGTTTAAAAGTCCCTTCAAAAGTGTTTTTTTAAATTATGGGATGTAAGTGTCACGAGCTAACATTAATGCCATCCCTAATTGCCCTTGATAAGATAGTGGTGAGCAGCCTTACTAAATACTGCTCACCACTATGACCCACAATGCCACTCAGGAGGGAATTCCAGGATTTGACCCAGTAACAGTGAAGAAATGGTAATTTGCTTCCAAGTTGGTGAGTGACTTAGATGGGAACATGCATATGGTGGTACTCCCGTGTATCAGCTGTCCTTGTCCTTGTAGACAGAAGTGGTGGTGGGTTTAGAAGGTTCTGTTTGAGGATCTTTAAATTTCTACAAATGCATCTCGTAGATAGTAGCAGAAGTGTGTGCTGAGCATCTGTGGTGGAGGGAGTGGATTGGATGTTTATGATGTGGTGCCAATCAAAAGGGCTGCTTTGTCCTGGATAATGTCCAACTTTTTTTTGTGTTTTTGAAGCTGCACCCATCCAGGAAAGAGGAGAATATTCTCACATTCCTGACTCGTGCGTTGTAGTTGATGGACAGGCTTTGGAGTCAGGAGGTGAATTACTTGTCACTGTATTCCTAACCTCTGACCTGCTTTTGTTGATGTGGCAGGTCCAGTTGTGTTTCTAGTCAATGGTAACCTCCATGACTTTTTTCGTGGGATATTCAATGATGGCAACACCACTGAATGTAAAGGGACAATGGTTAGGTGTTATTGTTGATGGTCATAGCCTGGCATTTATGTGGTGTGAATGTTACTTGTCACTTGTCAACCCAAGCCTGGAACTTGTTGCATTTGAACATAGACTGTTTCAGTGTTCGAGAAGTCACGACTGGCCCTGAACACTCTGCAATGATCAGCCAACATCCCCACTTTTGACCTTTATAATGGACTGAAAGTCATTGATAAAGATCAGCCTTAGACACTAACCTGAGGAACTCTAGCAGAAATGTCCTGGAGTTGTGAAGACTGGCAGTTGTCTGCCTGGTGTGACTCTAACCAGAGGAGAGGTTTTCCCCCATACCCATTATTTCCAGCTTCGTTAGGGATTGTTGATGCCAGGTTCGGTCAAATACAGTCTTGATGTAAAGTGCTGTCACTCTTAACCTCGCCTCTCAAATTTAACTATTTTAACAGTGTTTGACCCAAGGCTGTGATATGGTCAGGAACTGAGTGACCCTGGCAAAACCCAAACAGGGCGTCACTCAACAAGTTATTGCTGAGTAGGTGCTGCTTGATAGCACTGTTGATGACCACTTTGATCATTTTACTTGTGATCAAGAGCAGATTGATAAGGTATTTGTTGGATGGCTTAGATTTGTCCTGCATTTTAGGTACAGGATATACCTGGGCAATTTTCCACATTGTTGGGTAGATGACAGTGTTATACCTCCACTGGAAGAGCTTGAGTAGGGGAATGGCGAGTTTTGGAGCAAAAGTTTTTAGCACTTTTACCGGAATGTTGTCAGGACCTGTAGCCTTTTCAGTATTCAGTGTCTTCAACCATTTCTTGATATCGCATGAGCTAAATCGAATTGGCTGTAATGTTGGGAATCAATGGAGTAGGCCGCAATAAATCACCCACTTGGCACTTCTGGCTGAAGAATGCTGCAAATGCTTCCGCCTTATCTTTTACACTATTTTGTTGGCATCTTCCATCACTGAGGATGCGATATCTGTGATGCCTCCTTCTCCAGTGAATTATTTAATTGTCCACCACCATTCCTGACTGAATGTGGCAGGACTGCAGAGCTTAGATCTGATCCATTGGTTGTGGGATTGCTTAACTCTTATCAGTTGTTGCTTAAGCAGTTTGACATGCAGGTAGTCCTGTTTGGTAGTTTCACCAGGCTGAGACCTCATTTTTAGATATGTCTGGTACTATCCTGGCATGCCTTACTGCACTCTTCATTGAATCAGGGTCGATCCCCTGTCCTATGGATGGACATGCGATATGCCCAGCCATGGAGTTGCAGGTTGTGCTGGAGTACAATTCTACTGCTGTTGAGGGCCCATCAGAGCAGTCAGAGATGGGTAATTAAGATGACCAGTCATCAGATCTGTTTTACTGATTTCAACCTAGCTAGTGATGCCCACATCCCTGAACAAATGTTTTTAAAAAATCAGATTCAAGAAGTGCCAACATTTTTAAAAGTTTATGTTTTAGTTGGTTTTTCTTTATGAATAATTTAAAGAACCAGAAACCCCAAATTCTTCCACCAAATTTTCCACTCTTCCATAATTCCAGTTATAGCCACAAAGCAGGAGGAATTCTATGGCATAGAATTTCTCAGTAGAAGAGCAAACTATTTGGCATTCTTTACAGTCTCTCTGAAGTTCTCTTTCCCCAAGATTTGTTTCTTGAAAATCAGCTGATGTTTTTAAGCCGAGAGAATTGACACATGATAAGTCTGCTTATAAAGGTGCTAAACTCTGTGCACTTCCAAGCTGTCTGTTTCTGTTTATGAAGAGGCAAATCTTTTTGTTTCTTTCTAGTTGAATTTTTTGGAATTAAAAGCAAATTGGCAGAATTATTCCATCAGATTATGTGATTCTGCAAAAGAAATGAGACTGATTCTGTTATGTGTAACCAAGTTATTTAGTAGTGAAGTGACTGAAGCTTTCTGATTTGCCAGTTGTGACACATGTAAAATGCTTCTGCTGTAATATCACTGCTCAGTGTACAAAAGCAGCAGTTTTTGTTCATTGTATCGCAAATGGAAATGTGATCACAATACTCAATCTTCCTCTTCTGCCCCCTCCAGTTCTTTATTATTACTCGAGAGAATATGGTATCTAAGAATGCTCTTGGTAGAAGTATGCTGTAGCCTTCAAAAGGTCTTCAGTTACCATCATTTAAAAATGTCATTCACATGCCATAGAAATCAAATCTATTATTATAAACTCCAGAGAATCCACCACATTAATAATGATAAATAATTTGGGTTTATTTAGTCAGTTCCTTGATCTTATAATATCCCAAAAAGCTTCTCAGGAAATTAAGTACTTTTGAAGTTCTGGTTACTGTTAAACTTAGGAATCAGGGCAGTCAATGATATGAAATGAGATAAGTCATCAGATTTGTTTTGCTGGTTTCAACCAGTCGCATGTTGACTATTTGGTCATGAACTACACAAAATAGGATGGTGTACATTAATGCATGTCACTTCAAACATGCATAAATGCATCACATTACGAACTGGATTGGTTGTCATAAATTGGTTTCCAGTGTAATTCTTAGCACAGTCTCAATTATTTAATGTGAAACTGCTTTTGGAATATGTTTATTAAATAATTCGTACAAGTGAAAGAAGTCCTGGAATTTGCCAATCTTTGCTGCATTTCCATGGCAGCACCCTGGCCAATCACAGTTTAACCTGCCTGATTTGAGAATGAAGTTTTTCTGTTAATAATTCCTGCTACACTTCCTTGTCAACTGTGGCTTAACCAATCAGCAGCCTACAGTCATGTTGTCCTTTTTTCAACTGTAATTCTTGCATTCTTGTCCTGATGAACATAATGCGAAAAGTTTTGACATCTTATCTCCTTTTAGCAAGTTCCTCAAATCATTGTATTTGCAATGATTGAGTATCTTTGAATCTATGGGTTTTTTTAAAATGATTTAGTATTTGCAACACAAATTCCCAGCTTGGCGAACAGAACCACAATGAGCACCCGAGCTACAAATCTTCTCCCAAACTTTGAATGATTTAGTATTGTTGTTACTGGCTTTAGTTTTGGCATTCAGATCATTGAACTATATAGGCCGCATTTGATAATATTGTATTTAGGATTCAAACAGGGCCCTGTCAGCCTATTGCCTTGTATTTTACTAGAGCTAATAGAAATAGATCATCCATTCCATGATGAGAATGTTTATGGAAATCTAGTTTCTGGGTCTCAAACAAAGTATGTTTGAACACTCTTTTTTAATTTTTTTGCAACTACGCCCATCAGTTGTATCAATATATTACCCATGGAGCAGTGGATAAGAAGATGGTTGTGTGCATTCTATATTGCTGTCATTTTATAAAGATGACGCACAGGAAAAGGTGAAAATCAGAGGTTCTTATCATTCTACTTGTTCCACTGGTATTTCTTCGCTTTCTATTATCGAGGTTACAGTTCAATAAAGGTTACAAAACCATCTATCAAGAAATTAATTAAGATATATAATGTACATTTAATCAGGCTTGCATTCATCATATTATTTTTCATTCTACCCGCCATACCACACTATGCCATCTGATCCTGCACAGTCTAGGATTTCTGTGTTTTGAATTTGGCATACTAATGCAATTTAATTTCAAAAGTTAAAGAAGGCCCACATCTTCAATTAGTGACTTAACATGCAGTTGACAATATTACTGTGTGATGAGCAGTTAGTTCCTTCTGAATCGTTTGAGCCAAGTCTTACTCTTGTGGCATACGGATTGTGCGTATTGTTCAAACAACAAAGAAAACAGCATTCCAATTACTAACATTTGGCTTTTGCTTCTTTTTTTGCAATTGATTGTGGACTACCTTTAATCCTGGTGTATTAATTGAGTATTATCTTTGTAAATATTTCAGCCCATAACTGATTTGTTATATCATATTTGTTTGCAGCATATTTGTGAGTCTGATGAAAGAGATGAAATTGTTATCTGTGAACTCTGTGATGCAAATGTTGGTCAGTTTAATCACCACATGAAGAGAAACCATCCAGGATGTGGGCGTAGTGCGAACCGTCAAGGCTATCGCAGCAATGGGTCCTATGTGGATGGATGGTTTGGTGGTGAGTGCGGGAGTGGAAATCCATACTATCTCTTGTGTAGTGGCTGTAGGGACAAGTATCTGGCCATGAAGAGCAAGACAAAAGCCCCCATTTCAGAAAGGTGAGATGAGTTGTAAGTAGAAATTTTATTGCAGCATTCAAGTTTATTTAAAAATTCCCAAATCGGAACACATTGTTAATACTTTGATCGGTAGATCTCGGTGCAATTAATTCAAATTGTTTCTGTTGAAGAAATTGTTGCAAAACAAAGTTCACAATTTATAATTCATCCCTGGCATTTTCCTGTGTGGTAGCAAAGACTGCCAAAGCAGATGAACAGCTGTCCAAGCTTATAGATAAATTATCAATTGCGTGCTAAAAGTTAGTACAAAGAATGTTTCTATTTTGAAAACATCAAGGGTTTTACTGATTAGAATTATTTTTTGTCTTAAATGTACATTTTTTTAATGTTAATTTATGAATCAATTCCCGAACAGCACTTCAAAGATCGATTTTAACAAATTGTGCCTGTGAACAAACTCATTTTTAAATATTCCAGATTCCATTCTTATTTCTATTGGCACGCTTTAGCCTCTCAATCTCCAGTACAATAACCATAATAATTGAACCGGATTGAAAACTTGTACTTTTCAGTTCTGGCATAATGAGTTCCCTCTGGCAAAGAAAAATCCCCATTGCAGCATTTGTCGGTATAGATACATTATGAACCATGTATCTATCGGAAGAAGGATTTCACATTCTGTTTCAAAATAAGTTGAATTTTTTTTTATTTAAGTAATTATGCTCAAGATAGCTACAGTCATCTCAACTGTGGCTCGCTTTCTTACACCAACGTTTTTATTTCTATTCTATCACACTTTTCATCCTGTTTTACTCTTACAACTTATTTAAAACTCACTTCACACCTTTATGGCAGCTAATGAAAGTTGCTGCATGATATGTCATTGTGTTCTGTGAAAGGTGATATGTAACAGTCCAAATACAGAGGGAGGTTTGAGGTAAAAGTTATATAAAAAAAAATAAAACATGGAAAAGACATCTAACTTTATGTTGGCTTGAGCTTTTTTTTGCCATCTCAAGTGACCACCTGTAATATGGTCCAATATGTAATATGTAATATATCCTCCAGAATGGAGGATCCAATGGTAGTTTAGGACCTCTGGAAAGTTGTGTATCCCTAAGTGGAGTAAGCATCTGCTCTTCTCTACTCATCTTTGCCAGTACACCACTCTGCTCCTCTCCATCCAGGACCTAAAACAGTCCTTCCAGGTGAGACAGAGGTTCACCTGCCTCTCTTCCAAACCAGCTTACTGCATCAGGTGCTCCTGAGGTGGTCTTCTCTGTATTGCGGTGATCAAACATAAACTTAGAGAACGGTTCACCGAGCATTGCAGCCGGGCCCACGGGGCCGACCAGATCTCCCAATCACCGCCCATTTTAATTCCTCTTCCTCCTCCCTTTCCGACATTACCATCCTTGGCCTCCTCCATCGCCACAACGAACCACAGTGCAAGTTGGAGAAACAATAACTCATATTCCACCTGGGCAGCCTACAACCCGGAGGACTCAACATTGAGTTCTCCAATTTCAAATAACCTCCCTTCCCATCCCCTGACTCCCTTCGCAGCCCCTCCCCCTCCCCTCTACTCCTCCCAGCCACCAACTGGATTCATTCTTCCCATTGACCAACCACGTTGTACCCTCTGCCTGTCTTTGTTTATCCCCATTTTGCCACCCTGCTCCCACCACCCCCTTTTATCTGCAGCTCCCCCTACACTCACTCCCAGTCCTGAAGAAGGGTTACGCCCAAAACATTGACTTCTCCACTTTTTGATGCTGCCTGGCTTCCTATGTTCTTCCAGCCTCCTGCCTGAGTACTTTGGATTCCAGCATCTGCAGTTCTTTTTTGTCTCTAATCAACTCAAATGGATGCAAAAGCATTTCTCACAAATAATTCCCAACCTCCTTATGCAATCTGACCTTCCCCCTCGATAATCTCAACATCCCCTCAATTCCTACACCATCCAAGCTGAATGACATTGTTGGCACGATAAGTGAAACAGAACTGCAACTAAAGGGATGATTGATGCTTTCTGTTCACCCAAAGATTAAGATGATGTTCATGGAAATTTTTAATGGAGTACAAATTGAAGGAGAGCAAGAGAGCCTTAAACAAATAACATGGCCAGTGAAATATTGCCAAGACAGTCAGGCTAGTTATGCACTTCTCCATTTGATGCTTGTGGAAGCATGCTGACACCTGAGTAGCTACGTAATAGTAACAGCTCCCGAGGGAAAAGCTCTGGAGATTGAAGCTGGGATACATCTCTATATATTATGGGTGGCATGGTGGCACAGTGGTTAGCACTGCTGCCTCACAGCGCTAGAGACCCGGGTTCAATTGCCGCCTTGGGCGACTCTCTGTGTGGAGTTTGCACATTCTCCCAGTGTCTGCGTGGGTTTCCTCCGGGTGCTGCAGTTTCCTCCCACAATCCAAAAAATGTGCAGGTCAGGTGAATTGGCCATGCTAAATTGCCCATAGTGTTAGGTGAAGGGGTAAATGTAGGGGAATGGGTCTGGGTGGGTTATGCTTTGGCGGGTCGGTGTGGACTTGTTGGGCCGAAGGGCCTGTTTCCATGCTGTAAGTAATCTAATAATATCTTGTTAAAATAACTAAATTTGCCTGAGTATGTTATTTATGCTTTAAAGTTGACATCTCTTATTGGAATAATTATTGTTCATGTTTCAGATACAAAGGCCAGGCACCAGATCTGATAGGCAAGCAAGATAGCATATATGAAGGTATTTGCTTAATCTTTGTTTATTTAAGTAATATGATAACTTAAATTGATCAGATACTTACAAATATGCCTTTTAGTTTCTTTTTATTTTTTCTTGCAATGAGTGCATTTTTGGTTGGGCCTGCATTTATTGCCTATTCCTAACTGCCCATAAGGTGGTCATTGCCTGCCGCCTTAAACCACTGCAGCGGTGACAAAATTCCACGTCAGGTGAGTGGCTTGGACGGAAAGTTGCAGGAAATGGGTTTCCACGTATTTGCTGCCCTTGTCTTTCTGGATGGTAAAGATTGTGCGTTTGAAAGACAATGCCAAAGGCAGACTGATGAGTTCTACTGCACCTGTGGATGATGCAAACTATTGCATTTGTGGCGAAGGGCATGAAATGTTAAGGTGGCAAGTGCAATGCTGATCAATGGGCTGCTTTCTCCGAGATGGTCTTGGGTTTATTGAATGCTTTTGGAACTGTGTTTATCCAGGCCAGTGGAGAATAGTCCATCGCAGTCCTAACTTGTGCTGAGATGTTGGACAGGTTTTGGGGAGTCAGGAGGTGAGTTACTCAGTGCAGAATACCCAGGCCGTGAACGTTTTGTACCAATAATTTTGATATGACTGGTCTAGTGCAATTTCTGGCCAATGTTAACCCAGAAAGTTGAAGGTGAGTGATTCAGTCAAGAGGAGAAATGTTTAGATTTTCCCTTCTTGAAGTTAGTAATTGTGTTATGGAGTCAAAAGCATGTATGGTCACTTTAAGATAGCAAGTGTTTTTCTGAATTTAAAGTACAGCCACAGCTGCCAGCTAAGGTTGGGCTGTTCCAAATATCACAATCGGCTGTTAAATAGATACCTGAGGTTTAGTTGTTGTTTTGACAACAATTCAAATTTAATCAATTATGAGAGAGTGAGGACTGCAGATGTTGGAGATCAGAGCTGAAAAATGTGTTGCTGGAAAAGCGCAGCGGGTCAGGCAGCATCCAAGGAGCTGAAGAAAGGCTTACGCCCGAAACGTCGATTCTCCTGCTCCTTGGATGCTGCCTGACCTGCTGCGCTTCATCAATTATGCCCACGATACCAGTAGCCAATGTAATTTGAATTTTATTGTTTTGACACCTGGAAACCAACCAAATTATAGCAATTTAATTTGTCATTAAAGGGCATATAAACCTGGTTTTTAAAAATTAGATGGAGACCAACTGCTATCGAACAGCACAACAACTGCTGTAAAGCCAGAGATGTAACTGCCCAACTTGCTGTCAAAGGGATTATAAACACTTTTTAAAATTTTCTTTAAATAGTATAATTTAGGAGTTCTGTCACTCATATTTTAACAGATTATGAGGCAAGGTGAGCTTTTCTGGGTGTTTGGTTTAATTAACAGTGGGGTTCGACCTTTGTGTCATACCACTGGGGCTTGTGTGACACAAATGTCACTTGCCATTTATTAGCCCAAGCAAAATTCAGGCTCCACAACATACAGGCGTTGTTTTTTTTAAAGTATTTAAGATGAGTTTCTCTACTTACTCAATGATCTGTCTTTTTGCTTACATATGGTGTGCACCATGCTAAACTAGCACTGGTGATGCACAAAAGCATTTTTGAATAAAGAAACAGGGTTATATTATTCAGACCTTTGAACCTGTTCTGCAGTTCACTTAGGTTGTAGCTGATCAGCATCCAAGCTCCATCCATTCTCTTGGCTTCATTTCTCCTGAGTAGGAACAAACTATTGATCTCAGAATTATTAATCTTAGTTAAAATACCATCTGTTGTGTTTGTGGAAGAATTCCATGGTTCTCCAACCCTTTGTGTGAAAAGGTTTCCTGACTTCTTCCCTGCTTGGTCTGGCTCTAGTTTTAGAATCTAAGATAAGAGGACAAATGTTATCAGTGCAACAGGTTGATTTTTCCATATTTTCTTTATCAGCGAGAAAAGGGAAATAATTATAATTTCAGCTACTGCCTTTCCAAAGCTCATGTGATTTATGACCAGCGAGCTGGTCATTTAATAGATCAAATCAATTACTTTATTCCTTCATTTGATGCAGGAGTTGCTGTCGAGGCCAACATATGTTGCCCATCCCAAATTTCCCTTCAGAAGATGGTGGAGCCGCTCTTTTGAAGTGCTGCAGGCATGTTGTAAAAGTACCTAAAGCACCGTTAGGGAAAGATTTGGAGGATCCTGACCCATTGAAGGAATATCAATACATTTCCAAGTCAATGGATATGATTTGATAGTCATTACCCAGACATAGTTGTAAAGAGATCAAAACTGGGAATTTACAATTCAGGGATATTTGACCTTTCTGAAAGATTGGAAGGAAGATAGCGCTGTTATTAAGACATTAAATGAGTACAGTTATGAGAGATCATTTAAGCTTAGGTGAAGTAGATAGAGTTGGATACTGCAGATGCTGGCGATTAGAGTCGAGATTAGAGTGGTGTTGGAAAAGCACAGCAGGTCAGGCAGCATCCGAGGAGCAGGAAAATTGATGTTTCGGGCAAAAGCTGATGAACTTTGCCTGAAACGTCGATTTTCCTGCTCCTTGGATGCTACCTGACGTGCTGTGCTTTTCCAGCACCACTCTAATCTTGACCCATTTAAATGAAGCAGTGTCCATTTGGGTAGAGGTAAAAATCAGCAAGGGAAAAAAAAACATCAGTAGGAGTAGTGTATAGAACTCAAATAATAGCCAAACTGTAGGAAAGGGTGGACATGGACAAATAATAGAAGCATGGAGAAAGAATAATGCAATAATTGTGGGTGATATTAATCTTCATGTTGGTTGAATGAATCAAGTTGGGAAGGATAGCAACAACAATGACTTTATGGAGTGCATTAGGGATAGTTAGCTCAAACAACATACTGTGGAGCCAACCAGGAAACGGGCTGTCTTGGATCTAGAAATAGTAAGATGTAAGTAAAAGATTCTCCAGGATGTTGAGGTCAGAACATGACTTAATCAGTTTGAAAGTGAATAAACAACTGTTTACAAAAAATTGCGAAGAAATTAGGTTCATTAGCTAAAGTGGATTCAGCAGATAGATTAACAAGAAAATTAGTAAGCAAGCAGTGGCAAACGTTAAGGTGGTAATTCACAACTCTCAGCAAAATGTATACCAGTAAGGAGAAAAGATTCTTAGAAAGTGATAAGCCATCCATGACTAATTAAGGCACTCGAGGAGAGTATTAAGTTGAAAGAAAACCCACATTAAGAGACAAAAGTCAGTGGGTGGCACAGTGGCTCACTGCTGCCTCACAGCACTAGGGATCCAGGTTTGATTCCTACAATCCAAAGTTGCATAGGTTAGGCGAATTGGGCCATGCTAAATTGCCCATAATGTTCAGGAATATGTAGGTTAGGTGCATTAGTCAGGGTTAAATATAGGATAATAGGGTCAGGGAATGGGTCTGAGTGGGTTACTCTTCGCAGGGTTGGTGTGGATTTGCTAGGCTGAAGAGCCTGTTTCCATACTGTAGGGATTCTATCATGCTATGATAACGCTAAAGTTTGGTATAAACTCAGAATACAGCAAATGGGGACTAAAAAGATAATAAAGAGAGAGAGAAAATAAGTGAGGGCAAACTAGCAGGGAAAATAAAGTCTGACAGTAAGAGTTTTTTTAAATATACAAAAAGGATGAGAGACATCAAAGTGAACATAGAACTTAGAAAATGCACCTGGAGCAAAAGTTGTGGGGAACATGGAAATGGCAGAGGAGTTAAATAGATATTTATCACCAGCCTTTACAGTGTAAGATACATTGAATGTGTCATTACTATTAAAGAATACAGGGGGGAGGTGGAATCAATAGAGAGAAGAATAACTAATGGGGTTAAAGTTGGTAAACCTCCTAGCCCTGATGACTTCTGTCCTCGGATCATCAAAAGAAGCAGCTACTGATGAAGATGCTTTGGTCATATTATTCCAAAAATCTTTGGACTCTAGAAAAGTGCTGGAAGATTGAAAAACTACCAATGTCACACCCCTATTCAAAAAGGGAGGGAGGCAAAAAGTGGGTACATAGGCCAATTAGCCTAACATCTATTGTTGGAAAAATGTTGCAATCAATTATTAAGGAAGTAATACCAACATACTTATGAACTAATTAAGCAGAGACAGCATGGCTTCATTAAGGGAAAATCATGTCTGACTGATTTATTAGAAATTTTCAAGAAAGTATCAACCAGAGAGGATAAAGTGATTGTGTTGTATTTGGACTTCCGGAAGGCATTTGACATGGTACCTCACAAAGGTCAAGTCATAACATAAGAGCCATAAGGTCTAGAAGCAAAATTAGGCCAGTTGGTCCATTATTTCTGCTAAGCCAACTGACCATGGCTGATATGTTTCTCAACTCCATTCCCCAGCCTTTTCCCTAAATGGTGTTGAATCTTGGCATGAATAGAGATTTGGCTGATGGAAAGGAAGCAGTTAGTGGGAATAAAGGGTTCTTTTTTGGGTGGTTGACCTTTAATTAGTAGGGTTCCTCAGGGATCCTTGCGGGACTGCAGCTGTTTGTAATATATATTAATGACTTGGAGGAAGAAAGCAAATGTACTGAAGAAAAATTTGCAGGCAACAGAAAAATAGGTGGGGAAGCATGTTCCCTAAATTGGGAACAGATGTTCTCCGGAAAATGCACAACAGAAATGTGGAGGTTGTTTAGAAAACACTTGCTGATAGTGCTCTCTATAGGTTTGTCCCACTGAGGCAAGGAAAGGATGGCAGCGTGAAGGAACCTTGGGGTGACAAGGGATGTAGAGCATCTAGTCAAGAGAAAGAAGGAAGCTTAAGTAAGGTTGAGGAGGCAAGGATCAGACAGGGCTGGAAAGGGTTACAAGGTAGCCAGGTAGGAACTGAAAAATGGACTTAGGAGAGTGAGAAGGGCAATGAAAAAGCTTTAGCGGGTAGGATTAAGGAAAACCCTCAGGCATTCTACACTTACTTGAGGAACAAAAGGATGGCCAGTCAAGGTAGGGTTGATCAAGGATAGTGGAAAGAACTTGCGCCTGGAGTCAGAGGAGGTAAGGGTGATCCATAATGAATATTTTATTTCATTATTTACTGTGAGAGAGATTTTATCATTTGTGAGGACAGCATGTAACAGGCCGGTATGTTTGAACATTAAGAAGAAAGATTTGCTGAAAATTTTGAAAACCTTAAAGATAGTTAAATCCCCTGGGCTAAACGTGACATACCCACAGTTACTATGGGAAGCGAGGGACAAGATCGCTGTGCCTTTGGTGGTGATCTTTGTGTCCTCCTGTCCACTTGCGTACTACCAGATGATTGGAGATGGCAAATGTTATTCCCTTGGTCAAGAATGGGAATAGAGATAACCCTGAGAATTACAGTCTTAGGTCTGTGGTGGGCAAATTATTGGAGAGGATTCTGAGAGACAGGGTTTATAATTCCTTGGAAAACCATAATTTGATCAGAGGTAGTCAGCATGGCTTTGTGAGGGGCAGGTTATGCCTCACAAGCCTTATTGAATTCTTTGAGGATGTGACAAAACATATTGACGGGAGTAGAGAAATGGTTGTGGTATACATGGATCTTAGCAAGGCATTTGATCAGGTTCCCCATAGTAGGCTCATTCAGAAAGTAAGGAGACATGGGATACAGGGAAGTTTGGCTGCCTGGATACCGAATTGCCTGGCCCATAGAAGACAGAGGGTGGTAGTAGATGGAAAGTATTCAGCCTGGAGTTCAGTGACCAGTGGTTTTCCACTGGGTTCTGTTCTGAGACCTCTGCTCTTTGTGATTTTAATCAATGAGTTGGATGAGAAAGTGGAAAGGTGGTTTAGTAAGTTTGCTGATGATACAAAGGTTGGTGGAATGGTGGATAGTGTGTGGTAGGTTGTTGCAGTTTGCAACGAGGCTTTGACAGGATGCAGAGCTGGGCTGAGAAGTAGCAGATGGAATTCTACCTGGAAAAGTGAGAGGTGATTTATGTTGGAAGGTGGAATTTGAATGCAGGTTACATGTTTAAAGGCAGGATTCTTGGCAGTGTGGAGGAACAGAGAGATCTTGAGGTACATGCCCATAGATCCCTCAAAGTTGCCACCCAGGTTGATTGGATTATTAAGAAGGTGTATGGTGTGTTGGCTTTCATTAGCAGGGGGATTGAGTTTAAGAGCTGTGAGGTTATGCTGCAGCTCTGTTAGAGCCCTGGTTAGGCCACACTTGGAATATTGCATTCAGTTCTGGTCGCCTCATTATAGGAAGGACGTGGAAGCTTTGGAGAGGGTGCAGAGGAGATTTGTCAGGATGCTGCCTGGACTAGAGGGCATGTCTTATGAAGAAAGGAGCTAGGATTTTTCTCATTGGAGCAAAGAAGGGTGAGAGACGACTTGATAGAGGTGTACAAGATGATTAGATGCATAGATTAAGTGAATAGTCAGAGACTTTTTCCCCAGGGCAGAAATAGCTATTACAAGGGGTCATAATTTTAAGGTGATTGTAGGAAGGTTTAGGGGAGATGTCAGAGGTCGGCTCTTTACCCAGAGGGTGGTGGGTGTGTTGAATGTACTGCCAGTAATGGTAGTAGAGTCAGAAACATTAGGGACATTTAAGCAACTCTTGGATAGGCACATGGATGATAGTAAAGTGCAAGGTTAGTTTGATCTTAGAGTAGGATGAAAGGTTGGCTTCGCGTCAAGGGCCGAAGGGCCTGTACTGTTCTCTGTTTTATGTTGCAAGAGGGATACCAGCAGTTGACAAGGAGACAAAAATAGGCTAAGTAAGTGAGCAAAAATTTGGCAACTTGAATATAAAATGGGCAAACATGAAGCTTTTCATTTGGAAGGAAGAACACAACTATTGCGGAAAACTGCAACACAAAGGTGTACTTGTGAACAAACTATAGTGCTAGCACGCAGGAAGGGTAATTGAATGTTGACCCTTGTATCAATAAGTTGAGATTATAAGTTTCAAGAAGTCTTACTGTAATCGTACAAGATGCTAATTTGACCTGAATATTGTAAGCAGTTTTGGTCATAGAGATGTACAACATGGAAACAGACCCTTCGGACCAACAATGCCGACCAGATATCCCAACTCAATCTAGTCACACCTGCTAGCACCGGGCCCATATCTTTCCAAACTCTTCCTATTTATATGTCTCTTAAATGTTGCAATTGTACCAGCCTTCACCACTTCCTCTGGCAGCTCATACCATACACATACCACCCTCTGTGTCCTTTTATTGAGGAAAGGTATTATTTCATTGAACATAGTTTAGAGACCATTTAGTAGTATGATCCTCTATTTGGAGGGATTGCCATATGAATAAGGATTTTCCAGGTTGGGACTCTACTCAGAGTCAAAACGTGTGATGCTGGAAAAGCACAGCTGGTCAGGCAGCATCCGAGGAGCAGGAGAGTCGACGTTTTGAGCATAAGCTGTTCATCAGGAATGAGCTTATGCTCGAAACATCGATTTTTCCTGCTTCTCGGATGCTGCTTAATGGCTGTGCTTTTCCAGCATCACACTTTCTGACTCTGATCTCCAGTATCAGCAATCCTCACTTTCTCCTGGTTGATTATAACCTTACTGCAAAGCCTCTTCCAAGGATGCCTGCCTTGAAGAAGTTCTCCTCCTCCCTCTACAAGGATTGACATTCCTAATGAAGATTCTGGATTAGTGGTGCTGGAAGAGCACAGCAGTTCAGGCAGCATCCTGTTTCGGGTTTTGCCTGAAACGTCAATTTCGAAGCTACTTGGATGCTGCCTGAACTGCTGTGCTCTTCCAGCACCACTAATCCAGAATCTGGTTTCCAGCATCTGCAGTCATTGTTTTTATCTCGTTTTATTCCTAATGAAGAGCTTATGCACGAACCATCAACTCTCCTGCTCCTCGAATGCTGCCTGACTGGCTGTCCTTTTCCAGCACCACACCTTTTCACTTTGATCTTCAACACCTGCAGTTCTCATGTTCTCCCTGGGACTCTACTCACTGAGTTAAGAAGAATGAGAGGTGATCTCATTGAAACATACCAGATTCTTAAGGGACTTGACAGGCTAAATACTGAGAGGATCTTTCCTCCCATGGGAGAGTCTCTGACCAAAGGGCATAGTCTCAGAATAAAAGGTGTCAATTTAAGACTGAAATGAGAAGGAATTTCTTCTATCAGAGGGTTTGAGAGCCTTTGGAACTCCTTGGGAGAGTGTTGGGAGCAGAGCCCTTTTGTATATTTAAAGCTGAGATATTGTACATGGACTGCATTGGTCCAAAAAGGCAGCTCAGCACCACCTTCTCAAGGCTGCTGAGGGCTGAGCGATAAATGCTGGCTCAGCCAACCCCACATCCCACAGCTGAATGGCAAAAAAAAAGCTTCTTAATCAGTTTCAAAGGGAACGAACAGCAAAGTGGGCATGTGGAATGTCAGGAGAAAGTGAGGACTGCAGATGCTGGAGATCAGAGCTGAAAATGTGTTGCTGGAAAAGCACAGCAGGTCAGGCAGCATCCATGGAGCAGGAGAATCGCCGTTTCGGGCATAAGCCCTTCTTCAGCATGTGGAATGTCAGATCAGCCATGAATGGCAGAGCATTTTGAGGAGCCAAAAGATGTACACAAATTCTTGTTCCTTAATGTTTTATGGTTGTGGGTGGTGATGTTACCATTTGCCTACTGCCCTTGTTGTTCTAGGTAATGGAGGTTGTAGGCTTGGACGGTGCTGTTAAAGAAGCTTTAGTGAGTGCATCTTGCAGGTGGTATGTACTACTGCCTCCATGTGAAGGGAGTGGTGCATGGGGCAGCTTTGTCCCAGATGGTGTCAAACTTTCAAACACACAATTCTGTCCTTATTGATACCTCTTTATCTTACTCTTGCAGAAGACTGGGACATGTTAGATATTGATGAAGACGACAAGCTAACTGGAGAGGAGGAGTTTGAGCTGTTAGCTGGACCCCTTGGCCTGAATGAACGTAGAATTGTACCTGAGCCAGTACAGTTTCCTGACAGTGATCCTCTGGGAGCATCTGTTGCCATGGTAACAGCAACCAACAGTATGGAAGAAACACTTATGCAAATTGGTGAGTCCAACAAAGATCTACAGTGAAATAACATTGGAATTGTTTATAGTGTTTCATTAAATATATAAAAATTGGAATGTAGCCAAGCTAAATATCCAGAAGAATTGCAATCACATCAAAAATTAAAAGGAGCAAGATTTAGTTCTCTCCCCTGCTGCAGACTATTAGCGCTGTTTCAAAAATCAGTTTGTACATATATGAGTTTGTACACAGTCAATATATGAAAAGCACTTTTACTCTGGCTTAACATTTAACCAAATCAGTGCTTCAATTTGATCAGGGCATTTGTTCTTTTACCATTTTGTTCTTTTTTTTATTTTTCTTAAGTGTTTATAGCAGCAAGAGGAAGTTGAGTGTTCTAAGAAAGTGCATGAGACACTGTGGGACAAAGGGAAGATTTGCCTACAATGTGACCTTTCATGTTAGACATCAAAGAATGATAGATTTTATGGAAGAGTAGCTGATATCACTTCATCATAGCTGAAATAGCTACAGCCATAAACGATTAATCATTATATGATGGGTGATTTGCTTGAAAAGAAATAGCGAAACTGCGGGATGAAAGGGAATCAGTGAAATGGTTGGCAGTGAAATGGTTGGTAGTTTTAAAAAGGGGCAGCATGGTGGTTAGCACTGCTGCCTCACAGCACCAGACTCCGAGAGCTCTGGTTTCCTCCCACAATCTAAAGATGTGCTGGTCAGGTGAATTGGCCATGCTAAATAGCCCACAGTGTTAGGTGCATTAGTCAGAGGGAGATGGGTCTGGGTGGGTTACTCTTCGGAGGGTTGATATGGACTTGTTTGGCTGAAGGGCCTGTTTCCACACTGTAGGGGATCTCATCATTATCCCCTTGAATAGATCTCCTGACTCAAATGAATTTCCTTTCCCATTTCTGATTAGCAGTCATGGGGTCATACAGTACAGATGAGGCCCCTCGGCCCATCAAGTCTGTCTCATCAATACTATAATACTACCTGCACTGGTCCCACTTTCCTGCACTAGGTCCATAGCCTTGAATGTTAGGACTCTTCAATTGCTCATCCAAATATTTTTAAAGTTATGAATCTTCCAGCTTCAACTACCCTCCCAGGCAGTGCATTCCAGATCACTGTCACCCTCAAGTTTCTTCCTTAAAATTCTTCCCAATTTCTTGCCTTCATTTTAAAATTACAGGTCGTTCCACTATAATGCTCATTTCATTCATGTGAGTTGACTGTAATGTGATTGATGAATAGGAAACACTGTTTTTAAAGTGCAAACGTTTAAAACTTGTGTTGGCTATCAAGGAGTTGCATCACCAGCACTTTAAGTGCTATTTTTATTCCGCGATTTTTATATAGTGCGGGTTGCACAAGCATATAACCAGTGTATTGTAGAAGAACAACTTGTGTGCCACTCTTGTTATTGACCGTTTGACTAAGGCAAACAAAGGCTTTCTGTTCATCCTGTCCATGCAGCTCATAGTCTAGTAAACATCTACCAGGTCTTCCCCTCCACGTTCTCTGCTCCAAAGGAAACAGCTTGAGCTTATCCAGTCTGTCTCTGTCTCTATAGCTGAAATTTTCCATCCCAGGCAAGATCCTGATGAATTGCCTTTGCACCACTATTCCCCCCCCCCCCCCCCCCCACCAGCCCACACCTGTGTAATTCTACCTTCCTTTAGAATGAAGACCAGAATGTGTAATTGTATCCTTCCTTTAGTGTGAAGACCAGAACGGCACACAGTACCCTGGCTTTGGCCTAACCAAAATTCCAACATGACTTCCATGTTTTTATAATCTACTTTAGACTCACTAGTCTGTATTTCCTTGAACCATCTCTATCACCCTTGTAAAATTTCTTTTATTTATTAATTTATAGAATGTGGATGTTGCTGGCTGACCAGCAATTTTTGTACATGCCTGGTTGCCCTTGACAACATGGTGAGCTGCCTTCTTGAAATGCTGTAGTCCACATGCTGTGGGTTGACTCACAATCCTGTTAGGGAGAGAATTCCAGGATATTAACCCAGCGATAGTGAAGGAATTCCCATATATGTCCAAGTCAGAATGGTGAGTGGGCTTGGAGGGGATCTTGAAAATGGTGGTGTTGCCCTTGTCCTTCTAGATAGAAGTAGTCGTGTGTTTGGAAGATGCTAACTGAGGTTCTTTGGTGAATTTCTGCAGAGCATCTTACAGAAACTGCCGCTACTGAGTGGTGGTGGTGGATGGACTGGATGCTTGTGGGTATAGTGCCAGAGTTGAGAGTGTGGTGCCGGAAAAGCACCGCAGGTCAGGCAGCATCCAAGGAGCAGGAGAATCAACGTTTAGGGCATGAGCCCTTCATGACGATTCCTGATGAAGGGCTTATGCCCGAAACATCAATTCTCCTGCTCCTTGGATGCTGCCTGACCTGCTGTGTTTTCTGGATGAAGCCCGGATGTTGTCCAGATCTTGTTGCATTTGAGCATGGACTGCTTCAGTATCTGAGGAGTAGTGAATGGCGCTGAACATTGAGTAATCATTGGTGAACATCCCCATTTCTGATCTTATGATGGAGAGAAGGTCATTGATGAAGTAGCTGATGATGGTTGGGCCTAGGACCCTACTTTGACAAACCCCTCAGAGATGCCCTGGAGCTGAGATGACGAGCCTCCAATAACCACAGCCTATGTGCTTGTGTCAAGTATGACTCCAACCACTGGAGAGCTTGCCTTCCATACCCACTCATTTCAGTTTTGCTAGGACCCCTTGATGCCACAATTGGTCAAATGCAGCCTTGATGTCAAGGGCTGTAATGCTCATCCTCACTTCAGGCATTCAGGACTTTTGTCCCATGTTTGTTCCAAGGCTTAATGAAGTTAGGAACAGAGTAGCCCAGGCAAAACCCAAACTGGGTGTCACTGAGCAGATGCTGATGGATATTATCGTTGATGATGCCTTCCAACGCCATAGTGTCAAGAGTAGGCTGATATGATAGTAATTGGCTGAGTTGGATTTTTCCTACTTTTTATGTACAGGACATAGTTGGGCAATTTTCCACATTGTCAGGTAATTGCCTGTGTTGTAACTGTACTGGAACAGCTTGGCTCAGGCAGCAGCAATTTTTGAAGCACAAATCTTCAGTACTATTGTCAGAATGTTGTCAGGGCCCATAGCCTTTGCAGTATCCAGTGTCTCCAACAGTTCCTTGATATCATGTGCAGTGAATCGAATTGACTGAAGACTAGTATATATGTTGCTGCGGATCACTGGAAGCTGCCAAGATTCATCCATTCAGCACTTCTGGCTGAAGATTGCTGTGAAATCTTCTGCACCGGTGGTGCTGGCCTGTTCCACAAGTGAGGTTGGGGATATTTGTGAACCCTCCTTCTCCGTTCAGTCGTTGACCACCATTCATGATTGGATGTGGGCAGGACTGCAGAGCTTAGATCTGATCTGGTTGTGGGATCTGTGTATCACTTGCTGCTTATGCTGTTTGGCATGTAAGTAGTCCATTTTGGTGGCTTCACCAGGTTGACACCTTAACTTCAAGTATGCCTGGTGCTGCTCTAGCACTCCCCATTGAACCAGTTTTGATCCCCTTGGCTTGATGGTAATGGTTTAGTGAGGAATATGCAGGCCATGAGGTTACAGATTGTGCTGGAGTACAGGTTTGCTGCCAGTGGCTCATAGATGCCCAGTCTTGAGTTGCTAGATGTGTTCAAAGTGTGTCCCATATAGCACGGTGGTAGTACCACGCAACATGATGGAGGTTATTCTCAATGTGAAGGCGGGACTTTGTCACCCCATGGACTGTGCGGTGGTTGCATTTACCGATACTGTCACGGACAGATGCATCTGCACCTGGTAGATTGGTAAGAATGAGGTCAAGTATATTCTTCCCTCTTGTTGGTTCCTACATCACCTGCTGTAGACCCAGTATAGCAACTATGTCTTTTAGGACCCAACCAGCTCGATCAATAGTACGGCTGCCAAGCCACTCTTCGTGGACATTGAAATCCCCCCCACACCCAGAGTACATTTTGTGCCCTTGCCATCCTCTTACTACCTGATAGCATGGTTCAGCATGGAGGCGGCCAGGTCTGTCAATCAAAAGTTGGTGTGGATGCAGAGCGGAAGAGTCGGACATCGCACAGAGCCGTGGTAATAGGGGACTCCATAGTGAGAAGAACTGACCGGGGTTTTTGTGGCAGCAGACGGGACTTAAGGATGGTGTGTTGCCTTCCTGGTGCCAGGGTTAAAGACGTCACAGACAGAGTGTGGGAAATCCTCAAGGACGAAGGTGAAGAGCCAGAGGTGGTGGTACATGTCAGCACAAATGACGTCAGGAAGAAGAGGAGGAACATACTACAGCGGGACTTCGGAGAACTAGGAAGAAGGCTGAAAAGCAGGACGTCCAAGGTGGTTATCTCCGGTTTGCTTCCAGTTCCTCGGGCTGGTGAGGCCAGAAACAGGGAGATAATGGACTTGAACGTGTGGCTGGGGAACTGGTGCAGGAAGCAAGGATTTAAATTCTTGGATCACTGGGGTATGTTTGTGGTAAGCATAAATCATATAAGAGAGACGATTTGCACCTTAATAGATTGGGGACCAGCATTCTGCCAGGCAGGTTTGCTACTGCAACACAGCGACATTTAAACTGAGTAGCGGGGGGAGGGGACAAACTGGATATTTAAGAAAGAAATTGAAGGGAAAGTTAGAACAAGGGAAGTCAAGAAAGATAACTGTATCAATGAGGCAGAAAACTCAAAAAGGGATCATGCTGTAAGGTTGAGTGAAATAGGAGTTGATGGGAAGGGTGAGGGCAGTAACAAATTAAAAATACTTGACGTGAATGCACGAAGCATTAGAAATAAGGTGGATGAACTTGAGGTGCTTTTGAAAATTGGCAGATACGATATTGTGGGGATAACTGAGACGTGGCTTCAAGTGGACAGGGCCTGGGAAATGAATATTCAAGGCTACATGTGCTATCGTAAGGACAGACTGACTGGCAGAGGGGGTGCGGTGGCCATGTTGGTAAGGGATGATATTCAGTCCCTTGCGCGGGGGGGACCTAGAATCAGGAGATGTAGAGTCAGTGTGGATATAGCTGAGAAATTCCAAGGTTAAAAAGACCCTCTTGGGAGTTATCTACAGGGCCCCAAACAGTAGTCTGGATGTCAGATGTAAGTTAAATCAGGAGTTAAATTGGCCTTTCACAAAGATGTTACAAAGTTGTTATGGGGGATTTCAACATGCAGGTAGACTGGGGGAATCAGGATGGTATTGGACCTCAAGAAAGGGACTTTGTGGAGTGCCTCCGAGATGGATTCTTAGAACAGCTGGTGCTGGAGCCTACCAGGGAGAAGGCAATTCTGGATCGGGTATTGTGCAACGAACCAGAATTGGTCAGGGACCTCGAAGCGAAGGAGCCATTGGGAAGTAATCTGCGATTTGAGAGGGGGGAGGGTACAATCGGACATGACAATATTTCTATTGAATAAAGGGAACGATGGAGCTATGAGGGAGGAGCTGGCCAAAGTTCAATGGTGCAATACCTTAGCAGGGATGACAGTGGAGGAACAAAGGCAGATATTTCTGTGTGTAATGCAGAAGATGCAGGATCAGTTGATTCCAAAAAGGAAGAAAGATCATAGGATGAGACATGGATGGCCATGGCTGACAAGGGAAGTTAAGAAACATATAAAGTTAAAAGAGAAAAAGTATAACATAGCAAAGATAAGTGGGAAAACAAAGGACTGGGAAGCTTTTAAAGAACAACAGAGGGTTACTAAGAAGGAAATACGCAGAGAAAAAATGAGGTACGAAGGTAAAAATATAAAGGAGGATAGTAAAAGCTTTAGGTATGTGAAAGGCAAAAAAATGGTTAAGACTAAAATTGGGCCCTTGAAGACAGAAACCGGGTAATATATTACGGGGAACAAAGAAATGGCAGAAGAATTGAATTGGTACTTCAGATCTGTGTTCATTGGGGAAGACACAAGCAAGCTCCCTGAGTTAACAGTGGCTGAAGGACCTGAACTGAAGGGAATTTATATTTGCCAGGAATTGGTGTTGGAGAGACTGTTAGGTCTGAAGGTTATAAGTCCCTGGGGCCTGATGGCCTAGATTACTTAGTGTGGAAACAGGCCCTTCGGCCCAGCAAGTCCACACCGACCCGCCGAAGCGCAACCCTATTTCCCTACATTTGCCCCTTAACCTAACACTACGGACAATTTAGCATGGCCAATTCACCTAACCTGCACATTTTTGAATTGTGGGAGGAAACCGGAGCACCCAGAGGAAACCCACGCAGACACAGGGAGAATGTGCAAACTCCACACAGTCTGTTGCCTGAAGCAAGAATTAAACCCGGGTCTCTGGCTCTGTGAGGCAGCAGTGCTAACCACTGTGCCACCGTGCTGCCCTACATCCCAGGGTACTGAAGGAGGTGGCTCGAGAAATCGTGGATGCGTTGGTGTTTATTTTCTAGAGTTCGATAGATTCGGGATCAGTTCCTGCGGATTGGAGGGTGGCTAATGTTGTACCACTTTTTAAGAAAGGTGAGAGAGAGAAAGCAGGAAATTATAGACCAGTTAGTCTGACCTCAGTGGTGGGAAAGATGCTGGAGTCTATTATAAAGGATGAAATTACGACACATCTGGATAGTAGTAACAGGATAGGTCAGAGTCAGCATGGATTTATGAAGGGGAAATCGTGCTTGACTAATCTCCTGGAATTTTTTGAGGATGTAACTCTGAAGATAGACGAGGGAGATCTAGTAGATGTAGTGTACCTGGACTTTCAGAAAACTTTTGATAAAGTCCCACATAGGAGGTTAGTGAGCAAAATTAGGGCGCATGGTATTGGGGGCAAAGTACCAACTTGGATTGAAAGTTGACTGGCTGACAGGAAACAAAGAGTAGTAACAAACGACTCCCTTTCGGAATGGCAGGCGTACTAGTGGGGTACCACAGGGATTAGTGCTGGGACCGCAGCTTTTTACAATATATATTAATGATATAGAAGATGGTATTAGTAATAACATTAGCAAATTTGCTGATGATACTAAGCTGGGTGGCAGGGTGAAATGTGAGGAGGTTATTAGGAGATTACAGGGTGACCTGGACAGCTTAGATGGCCTCCTTCTTTAGAGACCGCAATTTCCCTTCCCACGTGGTTAAAGATGCCCTCCAACGCATCTCGTCTACATCCCGCACCTCCGCCCTCAGACCTCACCCCTCCAACTGTAACAAGGACAGAACGCCCCTGGTGCTCACCTTCCACCCTACCAACCTTTGCATAAACCAAAACCAAATCATCTGACATTTCCACCACCTCCAAACAGACCCCACTACCAGGGATATGTTTCCCTCCCCACCCCTTTCCGCCTTCTGCAAAGACCGTTCCCTCCGCAACTACCTGGTCAGGTCCACGCCCCCAAACAACCCACCCTCCAATCCTGGCACTTTCCCCTACCACCGCGCGCACACCTCCTCCCTCACCTCTATCCAAGGCCCTAAAGGAGCCTTACACATCCATCAAAGTTTTACTTGCACATCCACTAATATCATTTATTGTATCTGTTGCTCCCGATGCAGTGTCCTCTACATTGGGGAGACTGGGCGCCTCCTAGCAGAGCGCTTTAGGGAACATCTCCGGGACACCCGCACCAATCAACCACACCGCCCCGTGGCCCAACATTTCAACTCCCCCTCCCACTCTGCCGAGCACATGGAGGTCCTGGGCCTCCTTCACCGCCGCTCCCTCACTACCAGACGCCTGGAGGAAGAACGCCTTATCTTCCGCCTCGGAACACTTCAACCCCAAGGCATCAGTGTGGACTTCAACAGTTTCCTTATTTCCCCTTCCCTCACCTCACCCTAGTTCTAAACTTCAAAAAACTCAATCAAGTTTGTGAGACATGATTTCCCATGTACAAAGCCATGTTGACTATCCCTAATCTGTCCTTGCCTTTCCAAATACGCGAATGTTTTAAAAAGCATTAAAGTAGGCAAGTCCCCAGGACTTGATACATCCCAGAATGCTAGGTTAGGAAATTGCTGGGATCTTGTCTGAAATCTTTGTAAGTTGTTCAGACACAGAAGAGATACCACAAGATTGGGGAATAGCCAACGTTGAACGTTTGTTTAAGAAGGACAACATGGATAGTTATGGCTAGTGAGCCTTTCGTCAGTGGTAGTTGAATTTATTGGAGAAGATTCTTAGGATTTACTTACGTTTGAAAAAATATGGACTTATTAGCGATAGGCAACATTGCTTTGTGCGGGGAAGGTAATATCTCACAAACTTAATTGGGTTTTTTGAAGGTGTTTCAAAGATGATTTGCGGAGGCAAGGCAGTAGATGTTGTTTGAAGGACGTCAGCAAGGCCTTTGACAAAATCCTTTGCAACAAGATGCTGTTAAAAAAGAAGTGACATGGGATCCATGGCGAGCTGCTAAGATGGATACAGAACTGTCTTAGTCTTAGAGGTAGAAGGGTGTTTTTCTGCCTGGGGATCTATGACCAGTGGTGTTACACAGGGATCAATGCTGGGACTTCTGTTATTGTAATTTATAAAAATAATTCAGAGGAGAAAATGAGTGACCTGATTCAGAAGTTTGCAGTCAATATGAAATTGGAGGAGCTACGGATAATAAGGTAGATTGTCAGATAATACAACAAGATATGGTTAGGCTGGAAACGGGTAGAAGGGAGTATATACTAAATGGCAAAACCCTTAGTCACATCGACATACACAGGGATCTTGGTGTACAGGCCCACATTTCCCTGAAAGTGCCACACAAGTGCATAAGGTGATCCAGAAGGTATAGAGTATGATCGGTTTTATCGGTCAGGGCAAAGTGTGTGAAAATTAGCATGTTGTGTTGCAGAATTTTAGTTAGGCCATATTTAGAGTATTCTGTACAGTTCTGCTTACCATGCTACAGGTAGGATGTGGAGGCATTGAAGAGGGTACAAACACTGTTTACCGGGATGTTGCCTGATTTAGAGGGTGTTAGCTATGAAGAGAGATTGGACAAACGTAGTTAGTTTTCACTTGAATGTCAAAGGATGAGGGGTGATCTGACAGAAGCTTTACAAATATGGGAGGCATAGAATCAAGTCGGAAGTCAGAGTCGTCTTCTCAGGGTAGAAATGTCAATTACGAGGTGACATAGGGTTAAGTTAAAAGGGGATGAGTTTAACGTTTGAGAGGCAAGTTTTTACACCGAGGATGGTAAGTGCCTGGAATGTGAAGCCAAAGGAGATGGTGGAGGCAGATACAGTAACAACATTTAAAAGGCAACTTGACAGAAATGGATAGAAGGGAAAGAAATTGATATGAACCATGCAAAGGAAAACGTTTTTAGTTTAGAAAGATGTAGTCTTGGTTGGCAAAAGGACCTGTTCCTGTGCTGTACCACCTTTTGCCCCTCCAACCCTGCTCTACCATCCACTATGATCATGGCCGATCCTCTATTTTAAAGCCATATTCCTATTTTCTGCCCATACAGCTTAATGCCGTTTAAAATCTAAAAACGTTTATCTCTCTTTCTTGAATATATCCAGTGATTTGGCCTTTTGTAGTCGAGAATTCCACAGGTTCATACCCTTTTGAGAAAAGCAATTTTTAACATCTCAGACCTAAATGGCCTGTCCCATTATCCCGAGACTATATCCTCGGTTCTAGACTCCTAAGTAGCTAAAGGAACACAGCAAACCAGGCAACATCAGGAGGTGGAGAAGTCGACATTTTGGGTATAACCTTTCTTCAGGAATGGAGGTGGAGGGTAGGGGGAGCTGCAGATAAGTGGGGGACGGTTATGGTTAAGGAGAGGGTCAAAGTAGTGAGGTAATGATGGGTGAATACAGGTGGTAAGTACAACCTGGTTGGTCAATGGGAGGAATGAATTCAGATGGTAGCTGGAAAGAAGGATCAGTAGTAGGATTGGAAGGGAGGAGTCAGGGTTGGAAAAGGCTTTAAGGGATGGGTGGAAAGGTTATTTGAAATTGGAGAACTCAGTATTGAGTCCTCCTTCTGCCTAGATGGAAAATAAGGTGTTGTTCTTCCAATATGCAGTCTGATTCACTATGGCAATGAAGCAGGCCAAAGATGGACATATCAGAGAGGGAGTGAGAAGGGGAAATGAAACGGGCAGTGACCAAGAGGTCAAGCTGGCTCTTAAGGGTCCGGCTGAGACGCTCAGCGACATGTTCCCTTAGTTTATGGTTTGTCTCACCGATGTCGAGAACACCACGTCAGGAGCACCAGATGCAGTAAACTAAGATGGAGGAGAGGCAGGTGAACCTCTGTCTCACCTGGAAGGACTGTTTGGGACTCTGAAGGTGAGGGAGGTGGTGTGCTGACAGATTTTGCATCTTTTATGGTTGCAGAGGAAGGTACTGAGGGGTTAGTGAGGAGAGTGACATGAACCAAGGAGTGACAAAGGGAATGGTCCTTGCCAAAGGCAGAGAGGAGGGGAAGATGTTCTTACTGATGGTGTCCGGTTGGAATTGGCGGAAGTGTTTGAGGAAGATACATTGGATGCAGAGACTAGTGGGGTGGAAAATGAGGACAAGGAGGAGCAGTTTGGACAGTGGAGCGGGGAATGGAGGAGATGTGATGGTGGGCTGTTGGTTAACAGTGTGGGGAAAGCACATTGTTTAAAATGGGTGGATATTTGGGATGCATGGGAGTGGAACATCTCGTCAGAGCAGATGCGATGGAGGCAGAGGTATTGGGAAAACAGGATGGAGTTTTTGCAGGATATGGATTGGGAGGAAGTGTAGTCCAGGTAGTTGTGAGAGTCTGTGGGCGTATATTAAATGCCACTCCATAAGTTGTCAGCGGAAATGGAAACGGAAAGGTCAAGAAAGTGGACGGAGGTGTCCAAGATAGAGGAGTGAATTTGAGGGCCGGGTGAAAGTTGTTGGCGAAGTCAGTGAATTGCTCCAGTTAACCCTGGGTGCAGGATGCAGCACCGATGCAGCCATCGATGTCCGGGCAGAAGAGTTGGGGAACACTACGTGTGCACATACTGAAGGGGGACTGATCGATGTAGCCGACAAAGATGCAGGGTAGCTAGGGCCCATGTGTGTCCCCATAGCTACCCCCTGGATTTGGAGGAATTGAGAAGAGTTGAAGGAAACATGATTGAGGATGAGGTCTGATTCAGCAAGGCACAGGAGGGTATTGGCGGAGGCGGACTGGATGGGTCTGTTCCTTGCCATTAGTCTGTCAAGCCTGTTAGGATTTTGTACATTTCAAGCAGATTCCCTCTCATCCTTCTAAACTCCAGTAAGTAAAGGGTATAGATAAGGTGAATGACAGGTATCTTTTCCCTGGGGTGTGGGGGGTCGGGGGCGTGGAAGTCTGATTTCAAGACTGGGGGTATATTTTTAAGTGGAGAGGAGAAAGATTTAAAAAAGAAATGAGAGGCAATTTTTTACAGAGAGAGTGATTCACGTGTAGAATGAACTTCCAGTGGAAGTGGTGAATGTGAGATTTTAAAAAACATTTAGATAAGTACATGATTAGTAAATGTTTGGCGGGAGATGGGCTAAACTCAAGCAGATGGAAATAATTTTGTTTGGGATCGTGGTCAGCATGAACTGGTTAGACTAAAGGATCCGTTTCCATATTGTTTCACTCTATAATACAGGCCCAGATGAACCAATCTTACCTCATAGGACAATCCTGCTTTCCAAGTACCAGATGAGTGAATCTCTGCTGCACTCCCTCTATGTCAAGTATAATTTTTCTTGGGAGGAAACCAAAACTGCATGCAATACTTCAGATGTGATCTTGCCAAAGCCGAGTATGACTGCAGTAAGATCTCCTTACTTTTGAACTCATGTCCTGTTGCACTGAAGACCATACTGTTTGCTTTCCTAGTTGTTTGCTGCACTTTTTTTATTTATTAGTGGCATAAGGGCATTACTGGCTGGCCAACATTTGTTAACCAACATGTTGCTCTTGAAAATGTGATGATGAAGTGCTGTAGTTTTCATGCACATTGCCCTGCCAAGCAGCGAGGGAGGGAATTCCAGAATTTTGGTCAAGTGACAGTGAAGGAATGGTGATAGATTTCCAAGTCAGGATGGTGAGTGGCTTGGAGAGGAACTTGCAGGTGGTGGTGTTCCCATGTCTGATGCCCTTGTCCTTTTAGATGTAACTGTCTGTGGATTTGGAAGGTGCTTATTAAGGATCTTGGGTAAAGTTCAGAAGTGCATCTTGTCGATGAGACTGTGCATCTGTGGTGGAGGGAGTGGATGTTTGTGGATGTGGAGCCAATCAAACAGGCTGCCTTATCCTAGATGGTTTCAAGCTTGTGTGTTGTTGAAACTGCATCCTTCCAGGCAAGTCGGAGTATGCCATCACACTCCTGTCTTGTACCTTATAGATAATAGAGAAACTTTTCAGGAGTAAGGCGGTGAGTTAGTCACTGCAATATTCAAAGGCTCTGACCATCTCTTGTTGTCACTGTGTTTATTTGGGGAGACCTACTGAATTTCTAATCAGTGCTAACCCCAAGGATGTTAATAGTGGGGGATTTAGTGATGGTAGTGCCATTGAATGCCAAGGGGCGATAATTATATAGTCTCTTATTGGAGATTGTCATTGTCTGGCATTTGTGTTGGATGAATGGTGCTTGCCACTTATAAGCCCAAGGCTGGAGACTATCCAAATCTTGTTGCATTTGAGCATGGACCACCTTAGTATCTGAGGTGTCGCGAATGATGCTGAACATTGTGCAACCGTCGGCAAATATCTCCACTTCACACCTTATGCTGGAGGGAAAGTGAGAGATGAAGCAGCTGAAGATGGTTGGAGCCCAGGACACCATTTTGCAGAAGTGTTCTGGAGTTAAGCTGACTGACCTCCTACAACCATAGACATCTTGCTATGTGACAGGTATTACGCTAATCAGCAGAGAGTTTGCCTGCTGTTTCCCACTGATTCCAGTTTTGCTCAGGCTCCTTGATGCCATACTTGGTCAAATGCAGCCTTGATGTCAAGGGCTGTCACTCTTACTTCACCTCTCAGATTCAGCTATCTTGTCCATGTTTGAACTAAGGCTGTAATGAGGTCAGGAACTGAGTGGTCTTGTTAGAATCCAAGCTGGACATCACTGAGCACGTCATTGCTGAGCAGATGCTTCCTGATAGCACTTTTGATGACACCTTCCATCACTTTACCTGCCTGTCGACTTCTGTTGACTAACTGGTGTGCAAGGGCACCCACATCCCTTTGTACTTCAACAGTCCCCAATGCATCACCAGCGAAGTAATGCTCTTCCTTCTTATTTTTCTCACTGAAATGTATAACTTAATTTAACTGCATCTGCACACTCTCTCAACTTGTCTAAATCACCTTGAAGTCTCCTTACATCCTGCTCACAACCACCATACAAGGTAACATCATCAGTGAGGCTCTGCTTTGTCCGGAGGATCACTGAAGATGTTACCTGGTAGGGTGACGAAACATCTGAAAATGAACCTTCTAGCTCAACGAGCAAACTTACATCCAGAACCTCAACCTGAGCTATGGTAGAGTTCATTCTGTAGTTTGAAAGGCAAAATCTGATGTAATGGTGTTACAGTTAAACAAAGGTAATTATGAGGGCATGAGAGAGGAACTGACGAAAATCGACTGGAAGCAGAGTCTCGCAGGGAAGACAGAGCAAAAATGACAGGAGTTTGTGGGTATAATTGAGGACACAGTACAGAGGTTCATCCCTAAGAAAAAAAAAGATTATCCGGGGAGGGATTAGACAGCCATGGCTGACAAAGGAAGTCAGGAAATGTATCAAAGAAAAAGACAGATCCTATAAAGTGGCCAAGAGCAGTGGGAAATCAGAAGATTGGGAAGGCTACAAAAACAAACAGAGGATAACAAAGAGAGAAATAAGGAAGGAGAGGATCAAATATGAAGGTAGGCTAGCCAGTAATATTAGAAATGATAGTAAAAGTTTCTTTCAATACATAAGAAACAAACAACAGGCAAAAGTAGACATTGGGCCACTTCAAACTGATGCTGGAAGGCTAGTGATGGGAGATAAGGAAATAGCTGGAGAACTTAATAAGTACCTTGCGTCAGTCTTCACAGTGGAAGACATGAGTAATATCCCAACAATTAAAGGGAGTCAGGGGGCTGAGTTGAGTATGGTTGCCATTACAAAAGAGATAGTGCTAGAAAAGCTAAAAGGTCTTAAAATTGACAAATCTCCTGCCCCCGATGGGCTACATCTGAGTTCTGAGGGAGGTGGCTGAGGAAATAGTGGAGGCATTGGTTGAGATCTTTCAAAAGTCACTGGAGTCGGGGAAAGTCCCGGATGATTGGAAGATCGCGGTTGTAACCCCCTTATTCAAGAAAGGATCAAGACTAAAGATGGAAAATTATAGGCCACTTAGCCTAACCTCGGTTGTTGGTAAAATTCTAGAATCCATTGTTAAGGATGAGGTTTCTAAATTCTTGGAAGAGCAGAGTCTGATTAGAACAAGTCAACATGGATTTAGTAAGGGGAGGTCATGCCTGACAAACCTGTTGGTATTCTTTGAAGAGGTGACAAGTAGGTTAGACCAGGGAAGCCCAGTGGATGTGGTCTATCTAGACTTCCAAAAGGCCTTTGATAAGGTGCCACAGGGGAGGCTGCTGAGTAAGGTGAGGGCCCATGGTGTTCGAGGTGAGCTACTGGCATGGATTGAGGATTGGCTGTCTGATAGAAGGCAGAGAGTTGGGATAAGAGCTTCTTTTTCAGAATGGCAGCCGGTGATGAGCGGTGTCCCGCAGGGTTCAGTGTTGGGGCCACAGCTGTTCGCATTATATATTAATGATCTGGATGAAGGGACTGGGGGCATTGTAGCGAAGTTTGCCAATGATACGAAGTTAGGTGGACAGGCAGGTAGTACTGAGGAAGTGGGGAGGCTGCAGAAGGATCTAGACAGTTTGGGAGAGTGGTCCAGGAAATGGCTGATGAAGTTCAATGTGAGCAAATGCGAGGTCTTGCACTTTGGAAAAAAGAATACAAGCATGGACTACTTTCTAAATGGTGAGAAAATTCATAAAGCCAATGTACAAAGGGATCTGGGAGTGCTAGTCGAGGATTCTCTAAAGGTAAATGCAGGTTGAATCCGTGATTAAGAAAGCGAATGCAATGTTGTCATTTATCTCAAGAGGGTTGGAATATAAAAGCACCATTGTGCTACTGAGACTTTATAAAGCTCTGGTTAGGCCCCATTTGGAGTACTGTGTCCAGTTTTGGGTCCCACACCTCAGGAGGGACATACTGGCACTGGAGCGTGTCCAGGGGAGATTCACACGGATGATCCCTGGAATGGTAGGTCTAACATATGAGCAACGGCTGAGGATCCTGGGATTGTACTCATTGGAGTTTAGAAGGTTAAGGAGAGATCTAATAGAAACTTACAAGATAATACATGGCTTGGAAAGGGTGGGCGCTAAGAAATTGTTTCCGTTAGGCGGGGAGACTAGGACCCGTGGGCACAACCTTAAAATTAGAGGGGGTCAATTCAGAACAGAAATGCAGAGACATTTCCTCAGCCAGAGTGTGGTGGGCCTGTGGAATTCATTGCCGCGGAGTGCAGTGGATGTCTTCAAGGCAGCGATTGATAAATTCTTGATGTCACAAGGAATTAAGGGCTATGGGGAGAATGGCCTTACTTCCACTCCTATGTCTTATGGTCTTATGGTCTAAATCTTCTCAAAACTCGCTATCAATCCCAACTAATTTTGTGTCATCATCAAACTTGGAAATATTGCATTTGGTCTGTTTTATCCGTTGTCAAAAATGCAAATAACTGGTCTTAAGCATTGATCTTTGCAGTACTGAATTAATCTTTGCCTGTCACTCAGAGAAAGACCCCTTTATTCTCCCATTCTGCTCCCTGTCTGGACAATGTATTGCCCTCTATCATTGTGGCATGTTGGCTCAATGATAGCACTGCTGCCTCACAGCACCAGGAACCTGAGTTCGATTCCAGCCTCGGGTGAGAGTGTGGAGTTTGTGTCTGCGTGGGTTTCCTCCGGGTGCTCCGGTTTCCTCCCATAATCCAAAGATGTGCAGGTTAGGTGAATTGGACATACTAAATTGCCCATACTGTCCAGGGATGTGTAGGTTAGGTGTATTAGTCTGGTAAATGTAGAGTAATAGGTTGGGGAATGGCTGACTGTGTGGAGTTTGCACATTCTCCCCATGCCTGCATGGGTTTCCTCCAGATGCTCTGGTTTCCTCCCATATTCCATAGATGCTAAGTCGTCCGTAGTGTCCAGGGTTGTAGGCTAAGTGGATTAGCGATGGGAAATGCAGGGTGACAGGGATAGGGTAGGAGGGATGGATTTGGGTGGGATGCTGTTCAGAGGGTTGATGTGCATTTGATGGGCCAAATGGCCTGCTTCCGCATAGGGATTCTATGATGTAATGTGTTTTAATTTTGCCCTTTAAACCTCATATTTGTCTTAGAGTATGGAATGTTTTGAACAGTTGAACCAGTTGCTTAATCTTCTGACAGAAGAGTCAATAATTGGTTTGACCAAAGGGAAGTGCAGGGTATTAGAGAGAACACAAGGTTGTAGGAGTTCATCTTATCAGCTCCTGTTTTCTCATCATGTCCCATGTTGTCTTGTGCCTGATGCTGTTCCATCCTCCCTAACTCAGCTTGCCACATGATCCTTTTCTTGTGCAGTAACGAGGTAATTTGGATGTTCTTTTAAGGTTGCTTTGGATCTGTAGATAAACATTCATCTGGTAGAGTGACACTTGGAGAACAGGCAGCAGCCCTGCACAATCCACATGACCGAGTTATGGCCTTGAGGAGAGTGACTGCAGCAGCACAGGTCCTTCTAGCAAGGACCATGGTCATGAGAGCTCTTTCACTACTGTCTGTCAGGTAGGAGGATATTTAATCTTTTAATAACTGTTATTTTATATTTGTTCATAGGATGTGGGTATCTAAGCTAGCATTTATTGCCTAACCCTAATTGCACAGGGTGATGATGCTGCTCCTTTTACAGGGTTATGGTGTCCTTGGCTTTTTTCACAGAGAGGTGAAAACCAGCAATTCCAAAAAGTCGAGGTTTGAAGGGTTTTGGGGCCAGTTTGATTAAAGCTAACAGATAATGCCTCAGGAAAAAAGGCTTTCAGGTTTTGAAAACACTTGTGCATCGAAACAGGAGTGGCCAGTTCTCCCAGCTCAGCTTTTCTTTCATTTGGTCTTTAGCTGTTCACTCAAAACAGGCAGTCAGTGTGAGACTACTGGTCCAAGAAAAGAGCTACATGGAAGAAGGTGTTCCGTGCTGAATCTCTCTGCCATCTCTCTCTTTCGTGTAAAATCCTGTGTTTGATTTTACCTGTTGTGTCAAGGAGTGTTTATGGGGATTGTAGCAGGTATTTGGAACAGCATAATTAAATTGGGATAATCTGTTAGGTTTTCGGATAGGTTAAGTTATTGTCTATTCTGTTCTCTTCTGTTTGTGTTTCATTTGGTAGTATTGCAAATAAATTTTGTTTTGTTTAAAACTAAGTGGTTGGGCCAGCTGCATCCCTCCTGGAATATCCAATTTTCACCTGCTTAAAACAACTAGCAAAGTTAGGGTCCGGGCTACTTTCTTGAAATGTTTTGAGGAGCTCTGGCCTGCTCCATAACAGATTGGGAGCTCTTTGCGGGATTTGTTCTGTAGTTCCACTTTGGGATTAGGGTTGCTGGGCACAAAGGCAGTGAGTGATATGTGTTGAATTTGGTTGTTTCAACAGCGCTTTGGAGAGTAATGGCTCTTTCAGGTTGAAGAAATGACTTTGAGGTTCATGTTGTCAGTTAGCTTGCTGAGCTGGAAGGTTAGTTTTCAGATATTATGTCACCGTGCTAGGTAACATCATCAGTGAACCTCCAGTGAAGTGCTGGTGTTATGTCCCGCTTTCTATTTATGTGTCTTGGTTTGTTAAGGTGCGTGATATAAATTCCGGTTCCTGTTTTTTCTCAGAGGCTGGTAGGTGGGGTCCAAATTGATGTGTTTCTTGATGAAGTTCTGGTTTAAATGCCAGAGCTCTAGGAATTCATGTGCGTGTCCTCGGATGGATGTGTTGTCCCAGTCGAAGTGGTGTCATTCTTTATCAGTAGGTAAGGATACTAGCGATAATGGGTCATGTCTTTTGGTGGCTAACTGGTGTTTGTGTATCCTGGTGGCTAGTTTTCAGCCTGTCTGATGTAATGTTTGAGCTACAACCTGAGCTACATGTCTTCTCAAAAATTACTTTAGGGGTTTTGCAAAAGGTGACTAAGGTCAAGCTGCTGGAATTAGCAGACAAGGTGGAGCTGGAGCTGCCTCCTTCTGTGTGGAAAGGAGAGATAATTACAGTAATAGCTCAGCATTTAAATTTGCTGGAAACGCCATCAAAATCTGAGTTGGCTAATGTTCAATTGAAAATGAAGCAACTTGAGTTTGAGACAAAAGACAAGGTAAGGGCAACAGAAATGAAACAGTTTGAATTATGATTAAAAGCGGAGGAGAGAGAAAAAGAATGAGCAGAACAGGAAGAAAAGTAGAGAGAAAGAAGGGAAGAAAAAGCAGAGAGATGGCAGAGGGATTCAGCACGGAACACCTTCTTCCATGTAGCTCGCTCTTGGACAAGCAGCCTCACACTGACTGCCTGCTTTTAGTGAACAACCAGACTGCTAAAACCAAACTAAACTGAAGAAAAGCTGAGCTGAGAGAACTGGCTGTTCCCCTTTCATTGTACATTGTTTTAAACTTGAAAGCCTTTTTTCTGAGGCAGTATTTGTTAACTATAATCAAATTGGCCCTAAAATCCTTTGAACCTAGACTTTTCAGAATCACTGCTTTTACGACCTTTCTGAGAAAAAAGCCAAGGACAGTATGACCTTGTTAAAGGAGCAGTATCATCACAACAGAAGGCAGTTGTGATTCAAACTTATTGCAGTGGATCTGGTGTCATTGTAGGCGAGAAGGTAAGGATGGCAGATTTTCTTTCCTAAAAGACATCAGTGAACCAAACAGGTTTTTATAACCATTAACTGTGGTTGTACAGTTGTCATTTGTCATCTGTAATGGTGGAATTTGAGCCCATGTCCCCAAATCGTTGAACTCAGCACTCTGGATTACTGGTTCAGTCACTTTACCTCCAACCATCACCTTCCTGAGACGAGTCTAGTACTGTCTAAGAACTGTTAGAATACGACAGTGAACCCTTCTGTTAATTAAACCAAACACCCAGAAAAGCTCACCTTCACCTCATAATCTGTGAAAATACGAGTGACGGGGAACTCCAAATTCCATTATTTAAAGAAAATGATATAAATTTATTTTTTAACTCTAAAAGTGAACTTTAAACAACAACTATTCACAACTCTCAACCCCCATTTCTCTTAACGGCTTATTAACCGCCTCCAACTCTATAACAATATGCTGTTCCAATACGATACTTATTAAAATTACATCAACTTAATTTCAGACTCACACAGTGGCCTTTGTCTTTGGTGTTTTTCTTCTTCCAGCTGAAAATCTCCCTGTGTCATCTTCTTTCTTTTTACTGCGCGTATGTTTCATATGAAAAGGTACTTTTGACAGAGGGTGTTTCCTAATTTCTTGGGTCTCTCTCGATGGCAGTTGCTGTGTCTCCATTTTTCAAAAAGCCTGCATTTTTATACTCACAACATCAGATTATCTCATTGGTTCGATGTTGGCAAAATAATAAATTCAAGCTCAGTTGGATTTTAGTATCCTGGGCATAATTTAAACTGGTTAAATTCAAATTGTCAGAACAGCAAGCAACTCTGGTATCCGTTTCACAGCTAAGTGATATCACAGGTGCTTGTAAGCTGTCAATTCAGAACAGATTTCACTCTCTTAAAGGTACTTCAATTTCATAACAGAACTATTTCTGCAAGGCCATTTTTGGAATAATGCAAACAGTTCTGGTCTCCTTCCTATTGGAAGGATGTTGTGAAACTTGAAAGGGTTCAGAAAAGATTTACAAGGATGTTGCTAGGTTTGGAGGATTTGAGCTATAGGGAGAGGCTGAATAGGCTGGGGCTGTTTTCCCTGGAGTATTGGAGGCTGAGGGGTGACCTTATAGAAGTTTATAAAATCATAAGGGGTGTAGATAGGGTAAATAGACAAAATACTTTCCCTGGGGTGAGGGAGTCCAGAACTAGAGGGCATAGGTTTAGGGAGAGAGGGGAAAGATGTAAAAGGGATCTAACAGACAACTTTTTCACGCAGAGGGTGATGTGTGTATGGAATGAGTGATTTTAGATTTCTTACAGTGTGGAAACAGGCCCATCGGCCCAACAAGTCCACACCGACCCTCCGAAGAGCAACCCCGACCCAGACCCATTATTTACCCCTTCACCTAACACTACGGGCAATTTTGCATGGCCAATTCACCTAAACTGCACATTTTTGGACTGTGGGAGAAAACCAGAGCACCCGGAGGAAACCCACGCAGACACTGGGAGAATGTGCGCACTCCACACAGATAGTTGCCCAAGGCGGGAATTGAACCCGGGTCTCTGGCGCTGTGAGGCAGCAGTGCTAACCACTGTGCCGCCCACGACTGCCAGAGGAAGTAGTGGAGGCTTATCCAATTGCAGCATTTAGAAACCATCTGGATGGGTAAATGAATAGGAAGGGTCTGGAGTGAAATGGGCCAAGTGCTGGCAAATAGGACTAGATTAGGTTAGGAAATCTGGTTGGCATGAACAAGTTGAACCGAAGAGTCTGTTTCCGTACATCTCTATGACTCTATGTAAATTCCCAATTGAAAGGAGTTATTCAATTTTGGTCTGATTTCATTGAGGCTTTAGAAAACTGTGTTTACATGTGAACGTCACTTCAAAATGCTTTCAAAAATTCTGCAAAAGGAAACTTTGAGCTATGTCTTTCCTTAACCCTTTCCCACTTTCATTATTCTGAAAATGTCTCATGAGCCTAATGTTTAATTTGAGATATGCTATGCAGTTAAAAGATATTCCAGGCGGTCATCTTGTCATAGATAAAGTGGATTAAACACTGGTTAGAGTTACATTGAACAGTACAGCACAGGAACAGGCCTTTCTGTCCATGATGTTGTGCCAAGCATGACGCCAAGTTAACATAATCCTTTTTGACTATCCTTAGTCCATTTCTCTCCATTCCTTGCCTGTTTCTGTGCTTGTCTAAAAGTCTCTTCAACACTCTTGTCATAAACTGCCTCCTCCATCACTCCGGCAGCACGTTCCAGACTCTCAACACTCTGTGTTAATAAAAAACTTGCCACTCACATCACCTTTGAACTTAACGCCTCTCACCTTAAATGTATGCCTCCTAGTATTAGACATTTTAACTCCAGGGAAAAGGATTCTGACCATATGCCCTATCTACTCATCTCAATTTTATAGACTTCTATGAAGTCTCCCCTCAGCCTCTGCCACTCAAGAGAAAACAAACTAAATTTTTCTAGCCTCTCCTGGTACCTCATACCCTCTAATCCAGGCACCCTCTCCATAGCTTCCATATCCTTCATTTAATGTGCTGATCAGAATTGAATACAGTACTCTTAAGTGCGGCCTAACCAAAGCCTTATAAAGCTGCAACCAATAAAGGCAAGCATGCCATGTGCCTTTTTTACCACCTTGTCTATTTGCCTGGCCACTTTCAGGGAGCTATGGACTTGAATCTCAAGATCCCTCTGTCCATCAAAGCTGTTCAGGGTCCATCAATTAACTGTATACTTTGCCTTGATATTTGATCTCTGAAAGTGCAGCACCTCTTGCCTACCACGATTAAACTCCATCTGCCATTTCTTCTTCCATTTCTGCAACTGATTTCTATCTTGCTTTATCTTGCTTTGACATCCTTCTACATGATCCACAGCTCCACTCATCTTTGTGTTGTTTGCCAACTTCCTAAATGATGTGGAGGAAGGTACAGGTGGTCTGATGAGCAAGTTTGCAATTGACACTAAGATTGGTGAAGCAGTAGATAGTGAAGGGGACTCTCAGAGAATGCAGCAGAATGTAGATAGTTTGGAGAGTTGGGCAGAGAAATGGCAGATGGAGTACAATTAGGGTAAATGCTAGGTGATGCATTTTGGAAGATCCAATTCAAGTGCAAACTATGTGGTAAATGTAAAAGCCTTGGGGAAAATGGTCATACAGAGAGATCTGTGTGTTCAGGTCCATTGCACCCTGAAGGTGGCAACACAGGTCGATAGTGTGGTCAAGAAGGCATATGGCATGCCTTCCTTCATCGGACGGGGTATTGAGTACAACAGTTAGCAGGTTATGTTACAGTTGTATAGGACTTTAGTTTGGCCACATTTGGAATACTGCGTACAGTTCTGGTCCCCACATTACCAGAAGGACCTGAATGCTTTGGAGAGGGTGCAGAGGAGGTTCACCAGGATATTGCCTGGTATGGAGGGCGCTAACTTGACGGATTTACATATCAAAGAACAGAAACCAGCGTTTCCCATTATAAAAGATGAAAGTTTTAATTGAAGATTTTTTACTGTATCACATCTTCATGACAATAGGCTTCTTTGGTTATAATTCTGTTAGCATGTTCTTAACCTCCACAACCACCTGATGAAGGAACAGCACTCCGACAGCTAGTGTTTCCAAATAAACCTGTTGGACTATAACCTGGTGTTCTGTGATTTTTAACTTTGTACACCCCAGTTCAACACTGGCATCTCCAAGCTATGAAGTGAGGTTGAGTAGGTTAAGATTATTTTCATCAGAAAGAGGAAGGTTGAGGAGAGACCTTTTTTGAGGTCGACAAAATCATGAGAGGTATAGACAGGGTGAATGGCAAGAAGTTTTTTTCCCCCAGAGTGGGGGGCTCACTCAGAGTGGGGGGTCACGAGTTCAAGGTAAGAGGTGAAATGTTTAAGGGAGGTATTCATGGAAAGTTCTTTACATAGAGGGTGGTGGGTGCCAGGAATGCTTTGCTCCCAGTGGTGGTAGAGGCGGGCATGATAGTTAAGTTAAGATGTATCTGTACAGATACATAAATGGGCCAGGAGCAGAGGGATATAGATCATTAGAAAATAAGTGACAGGTTTAGATAGAGGATCTGGATCGGCACAGGCTTGGAGGTCTGAAGGGCCTGTTCCTGTGCTGTAATTTTCTTTGTTCTAACCTACCCGTCCACTATCCAAAGTCATTTATACATACCACAAACAGCAGAAATCCAAGTATGAATCCCTGAGGAACACTTTCTCATCACAGACCTCCAGCCAGTAAAACACATTTCCACTACTACCCTCTGCCTTCTATGGGCAAGTCAATTCTGAAATCACACAGCCAAGTCACCACAGATCCCATGCATTTTAATCTTCTGGATGAGCCTTCCATGAGGGACCTTTGTCGAAAGCCTTACTAAAATTTATTTAGACAGAGACGGCACGGTGGCTCAGTGGTTAGCACTGCTGCCTCACAGTGCTAGGGACCCAGGTTCGATTCCTGCCTCAGGCAATTGTCTGTGTGAGTTTGCACATTCTCCCCGTGTCTGTGTTGGTTTTCTCCAGGTGCTCTGGTTTCTTCTCACAATCCAAAAATGTGCAGGCCAGGTGAATTGGCCATGTTAAATTGACCATAGTGCATTAGTCAGGGTAAATATAGGGTAGGGGTCTTGATGGGCTACTCTTCAGAAGGTCAGTGTGGATTTTCTGGGCTGAAGGGCCTGTTTGCATACTGTTGGGAATCTAATATAAAAACATCCACTGCTCTGCCCTCATTGATCACCTCTGTTACCTCCTTGAAAAATTCAACTAAGTTAGTCAACCATGACCTGCCTTGCATAATGCTATGCTGGCTGTCCCTAGTTAGGTCATGCTCTTCCAAATATGTGTACATCCTATCCCTAATGTTTCTCTCCAACAGCTCCCCAACTGCTTATGTGAGACTCACTGGTCTGTAGTTTCCTGGATTATCCCTATTTCATTTCTTGAACAGAGGAACAATGTTAGCTACTTGCCAGTTCTCTGGGACCTTTCCAGGGGCTAGCGAGCATACCAAGATCCTGGTCAAGACCCAAGCAATCACCTCTCTTGCCTCTCTCAATAACCTAGGGTGGTCTCCACCAGGCTTCAGGGGTTTACCTAACTCTTCAAGAGAAGCACCACTTCTTCCTTGATCTCAAATGCTGTAGCAGATTAGCATGCCTCAACACTTAATCTAATTCTGCTCTGTATCCTTCTGTTGGGTGAATACCAATGCAAAATATTCATTTCAGACCCTGCCCACACCCTCTACCTCTAAGCATAGGTTTCCTCCTTTATCCTTGAATGGCTGAGTTAGTTATCCTTAGTTCTCTTATTTTTAACGTATGTATAGAATACCTTTGGATTCTCTTTAACCCTACTTGTCAAGGTCATTTCATGGCCCCTTCGTGTTCTCCTAATTTCCTGCTTGAGTATTTTTCCTGCTTTTCTTTATATTCCTCATGGGCCCTGTCTGGTTTTAGCTTCCTAAACCTTACATATGCTGCTTCTTTCTCTTTTGACTACATTCACAACCTCTCTTGTTACACAGGGCTCCCTTACTTTGCCACCCTTTGTCCTTCATCCTCACTGGAACATGTAGGTCCTGAATGCTGATCAGTAGGTCCTTAAGCAATAGCCAAATGTCAGGTGTGGACTTGCCTGATAACAGCTTCTCCCAGTTAACATTCCTAGTTCCTGCCTAATACGGACATAATTTGCCCTCCTCCAATTTTGTGCCTTTCTGCAAGGTCCTGACTTATCGCTTATCCATAGCTACCTGAAAACTTCAGGAGTTGGAATCGCAGTTTCCAAAATGCTGTCCCACTGAAAGGTCAGCCATGTGGCTGGATGCATTAGCCAATACAAGGCCCAATATGGCCCCTCCTCCAGTTGGGAGAAAGTGAGGACTGGAGATGCTGGAGATCAGAGCTGAAAAATGTGTTGCTGGAAAAGCGCAGCAGGTCAGGCAGCATCCAAGGAGCAGGAGAATCGATGTTTCGGGCATAAGCCCTTCTTCAGGAATTCCTGAAGAAGGGCTTATGCCCGAAACTTCGATTCTCCTGCTCCTTGGATACTGCCTGACCACCTCCAGTTGAACAACCCACATGGTGTTTCAAGAAACTTTCTTAGGTGCACTAAATAAATTCTGCCCCATCTAAGCATCTTGCTGTAAGGGAGTCCCAGTCAATATTGGGGAAGTTAAAGACATCCACTATGACAACCCTGTTGTTGTTGCATCTTTCCACAATCTGCCTACATTTCTGTTCCTGAATGCCTCGGTGGCTCTTGTGAGGCCTATAGTATAATCCTTTCAGAGTATTGCCTCCACCTTATTTTTGAACTGTGCCCATATCCCTTCGTGGGTGAGGCCTCCAGTATATCATCCCTGAGTGCACATGTTATATTCTCCCTGATTAGTCAAGTAAATCCTTCACCTCTTTTATCTCCCTTTCTATGTCATCAAAAACAACGAAACCCTGGAACGTTGAGCAGCCAGTTCTGTCCCTCCCTCAGCCAAGCCTCTGTAATGACCACTAGATCATAGTCCCATGTCCTGATTGCGGCTCTAAGCTCATCTGCTATAATACTCTTTGCATTGAAATAAACACCCTTCAGCCTATTAGTCCCATCTTGTTCATTTATCTGGCTCTGAGTGTCCTTCATTTCTGACTTACGGTCCTAACATCTATCTTCCCCTCATTCTTCCACTTACTGCTGTGCTTCTCAGCCCCTTACCACTCTAGTTTAAACTGTGCCGAGTAACACTAGTATACCTCCCTATGAGAATATTGGTTCCCATTCTCTCTTGTACAGGTCACCCCTGCCCCAGAAGAGGTTCCAATGATCCAAGAACCTGAAACTCCCCCCTGCAGTGGGCCCTTAGCCACACATTCATCTGTCATATCTTACTATTCCTTGCCTCACAATACTTGGTACTGGTAGTAACTCAGAAATTAGTAACCTCTTCAACCTCTTTCCTAACTCCCTCTACTCACTCAGCATGACTTCATCTTCTTTCTACCTGTGTTCTTGGTTATGAATATGGACAATGACATCTGGCAGCTCCCTTATAAATTTCATGCCACCGCTCAGAGACATCTTTGGACCTGGTATCAGGGAGACAATGCACTATCTTAGAGTCTTGAATGCAGCCACATAAACACCTGTCTGTGTCCTTAATTAGCAAGTCTTCTACCATTGTCACTTGCTTGGACTTCACCTGACCCTGCTCTACAACAGAGCCAGTTGTGGTGCCACAAGCCTAGCTGACGCAGTTGTACTCCCCTGAGAGGCTTCCTCCCACCAACAGTATCGAGAATGGTACACCTGCTGGACAGGGTAATAGCCACAGGAGACTCCTGTACTACCTGCCTGCCTCTCCTGGCAGTCACCTATCTCCTGACTGAACCTGTGGTGTCACCATATCCCCGTAATTCATGTCTATCACACTCTCTGCCCCCTTTATGCTCTTTAGTGTGTCTGACTGCAGCTGCAGCCAAACCACATAGTCTGTGAGGAGCTGCGGTCAGTCACACTTCCTGCAGGCATCGTCATCAGGGACACTAGACTGCTCCCCAATCTTCCGCATCTGGCAGGAGGAGCACACCACTGCCCTTACAGCCATCTCTGACCCTTTACGTTTAGAAAGATAAAAGAATCTCGCCTAAGGCCACACTTACACCAACGGCACTTCCATCACACAACCCCTCAAACTAGTTGTTGCTAATTTCTAATAAACTGGTTACTTAACTTACAATGCAGTTTTTCCCGTCCCTTAACACTGGATTCACCCGTGATACGCTGTTCAGTTGTGGTCACTGAGCCGCCTTGTCCCAGAATGTTCTTTCATGAAGTCTCTCTGCCATCCTCAGTTTTTATTCCTGCTTACTGTAGTATATGATAGAATTTCATTATTATTTTGAGATTGAATTTTATTTTACGGTTCTTTATAAAACAATTGTATGTCTCTTACAGAATATTGTTGTACTGCAACAGAAATCATTTTCGTTTTTATTTGCAGTGTGTCCAAATTGCTTTTAAAATGACACCTGTGTTTTCTTTAATGATTCACATTTATGTAATAGAAAACTGTGACGGTGTGTGCTTCACCTTTATCCAAAACATGATAATAGAATTTGCATTATTCTTTAGTTGTAAAAACCAGTAATAAATTCTTACCAAACAGAATTCATGTGTTCCATTTTTCTATTTTATGTTGCTTAGAACTACGTCTGCCAAGAAGCATCTTGCTTTATCATAAAACTTAAGTCACTTTATTCACGTAATCATCTTTTAATCAGGAACAATTATTTTCCTGATGAGAAATTTTGAGTTATAAATTATATCATTTATGGAATACTGTGATAGGTTTTGAGAATTTTCTTTGGTGTCTCAAGAAATGTTATGCTATCTCATTCCTAACCTTTTGTTGCTTCTAGTGGTTCTAGTTGCAGTCTGGCAGCAGGTCTAGAGTCTTTGGGATTGACTGATATCAAGACATTGGTTCGGTTGATGTGTCTGGCTGCAGCCAGTAGAGCAGGTCTTTCTCCGTGTCCGGGTGCCATCAGCACTTCAGATCGTCCTCGTGGAGTTCATAACAAAGTTAACAAACCGATTTCCTGCCTAGCCTACCTAAGCACAGCAGTGGGCTGTTTAGCTTCTAATAGTCCAAGTGCCGCAAAGCTACTTGTTCAGCTGTGTACACAGGTAAAACGTCTGAAAACTGTATAACTAATATTGTGATATCCTGAGGAAAGAATTTCAAGACATTACAATTTGAGTGGAACATGAGGGTGATGGAAGGTGAAAGCAGCAAGCAGGAGGAGACATGAGTGGTTGGCAGAGTCAGTACGTGATGCAGGAGGGAATGTTTAACAGAAAAACAGGCAGCCTGTGCAATTGCAGTCAGAAAAGAACAAAGAAAATTACAGCTCAGGAATACGCCCTTCGGCCCTCCAAACCTGCGCTGATTCAGATCCTCTATCTAAACCTGTCGCCTATTTTCCAAAGATCTGTATCCATCTGCTCCCTGCCTATTCATGTATCTGTTTAGATACATCTTAAATGATGCTATATTGCACATTTGTATGCCCATCCTCTACCATCTTCGCTGGCAAGGCGTTCCAGGCACCCACCACCCTCTGCATAAAGAACTTTCCGTGCATATTTCCCTTAAACTTCTCCCCTCTCACGTTGAACTTGTAGCGCCTAGTAATTGAGTCCCCCACTCTGGGGGGAAAAAGCTTCTTGCTATCCACCCTGTCCATACCTCTCATGATTTTGTCGACATCAATCAGGTCTCTCCTCAAGCTCTGACATTTCTTGCCAGTAACTGTGCTAAATGAAAGTTATTCTGGTACATTGCCTCAGTTACAAGCCATGCTAAAACAAAATTCACAATACTAGATGTACTTTAAATGTGGATAACTATATTAATGCTTCAAACTTGCTCTTCAGCTTAACTTGTGGTTACTTGTGTAAACTTTGACAAAATGTATTTTTTATTGAGCCTTATTTTTGGTTAATTTTTCAGCGAGTGAAATCTGTACACATACAATAGGCATAACATCTGGAAAAGAAAGGGATTTATCCATTATTATACCATCTTTGCTTGTCTCCTCAGAACTTAATCTCAGCAGCCACAGGTATGAATCTCACTACCATAGATGATCCCATTCAGAGGAAATTTCTACCCAGTTTCCTTAGAGGTATTGCTGAGGAAAATAAACTTGTGACATCTCCAAACTTTGTTGTAACTCAAGCATTGGTAGCATTACTTGCTGACAAGGGAGCCAAACTGAGACCAAATTATGACAAGACAGAGATGGAAAAAAGAGGTATGTGCTGTCTTTCAAGTTGTTACATGAAAGCTGCCATGTGAACCTTTCTCATTATGATGAGAAGCCACATAAAGTTATTAGGCTTAAAATACTTGCTTGGTATTTTCTTTCATAATGACTTTTCCAAAGTTGTTCTTTTCTATTATGCAATTTATCTACATACTGAGACAATAAACAGTGGGTCAAAACTTGACTTCTGATTGATCTGTATTATTTGACAAGTAATATGCTTTTTATTGCTAATTTGAAGATTTAGAGGTAAAATTTACCTTAATTTTGGTAAAGTTTTTGTAACAATTTATTATGTAACAATTGATCAATTTTGAGTTTTTAGAAAGGTGAGTACAATACCATTGCTTTGTTTTCTTGGCCATCATTCACTGGGGATTGTCTCACTGTTTTGTTTAAGCAGGTTTTATTGCCCATTTGTATGCCCATCCTTCCTATGATCCTTCTGCTGTAGGCCCTCTGGAACTGGCTAATGCCTTAGCAGCTTGCTGCCTCTCATCTAGACTGTCTTCCCAGCACAGACAATGGGCTGCTCAGCAGCTTGTTCGGACTCTTGCAGCACATGATCGTGATAACCAAAGCAAACCACAGACTTATGCTGATATGGCTGGGGACCTACGGAAATGTCCATTCACCAAGCTTGAAGCACACCAGAATAGGGTAAGAAACACACTTCCACACTAAGTCTGAACTGAGAGGATTATTTTGCAAAATATTGCAACTGCGTTAGCTCACAATAAGCCAGAGGTGAAGATCTCAGGCTGTAAATATTTGGTGTTCAATACCTTACTGTATGGACTTACTTAGATCATCAATTGCTTGGAAGTGAATTGTGGTCTTGGTTTGGACAGCGTCAGAAAAAATATTGGTCATTGGGGGAGCACTTTGGGGCCAGTGAGCATAATTCTATTAGTTTTAAAATAGTGATGGAAAAGGAGAGACAGCATCTAAAAGTTCAAGTTCTAAATTGGAGGAAGGCCAATTTTGATGATATTAGGCAAGAACTTTCAAAGTTGATTGGGGATGGATGTTCTCAGATAAAGGGACAGCTGGAAAATGGAAAGCCTTCAAAAATGAGATAACGTGAGTCCAGAGACAGTATATTCCTGTTAGGATGAAAGGCAAGGCTGATAGGTATGGGGAATGCTGGATGACTAGAGAAATTGAGGTTTCGGTCAAGAAAAAGACAGACCCGTATGTCAGGTATAGACAGCAGACATCGAGTGAATCCTTAGAGTATAAAGGCAGTAGGAGTATACTTAAGACAGAAATCAGGAGGGCAAAAAGGGGACACGAGGTAGCTTTAGCAAATAGGATTAAGGAGAATCGAAAGGGATTTTCAATACATTATAAAAGGGAAACTAGGGAGAGAATAGGGGCCCTCAAAGATCAGGAAGGCAGCCTATGTGTAGAACCGCATAAGATGGGAGAGATACTAAATGGGAGAGAAGTACGTGGAAGGTGTAGAATATGAGGAAACAGATGGTGACAGCTTGAAAAATGTTCATATTACAGAGGAGGTAGTACTGGTTGTCTTAAAACACATGGTGTGCCATAGGACTCTGTGGCAAGCTAGGGAAGTGATTGCTGGGCCCCTTGCTGAGATATTTCTATCATCAATGGCCACAGGTGAGGTACCAGAACACTGGAGGTTGGATAACATGGTGCCACTATTTAAAGAAGGTGGTAAGGAAAAGCCAGGAAACTATAGACTGGTGAGCCTGACATCAATGGTGGGAATCCTCAGGAACAGGATTTACTTGTATTTGGAAAGGCACGGACTTTTTAGGAATAGTCAATGTGGCTTTGTGAGTGCAACAACATCTCACTAACTTGACTGAGTTTTTTGAAGAAGTAACAAAGAGCATTGATGAAAGCAGAGCAGTGGACGCAATCTACGTGGACTTCAGTCAGGCGTTCAACAAATTTCCCCATGGGAGCCTGGTTATGAAGGTTAGATCACATGGAATACAGGTAGAACTAGCCATTTGGATACAGAATTGGCTTGAATGTGATGGTGGAGGATTGTTTTTCAGACTGGAAGCCTGTGACCAGTGGTGTGCCACAAGGATCGGTGTTGAGTCCACTACTTTTCATCATTTGTATAAATGATTTGGGTGTGAACACAGGAGGTATAGTTAGTAAGTTTGCAGATGATACCAAAATTGGAGGTGTAGTGTTTACCAAAGTAATTTACCACAGAGTACAACAGAATCTTGATCAAATGGACCAGTGTGCTGAGGAGTGGCAGTGGAGTTTAATTTAGATAAATGTGAGGTGCTGCATTTGGAAAGGCAAATCAGAGCAGGACTTATACAATGAATGGTAAGGACCTGGGGAGTGATGCTGAACAAAGAGACCTTGGAGTGCAAGTTCACAGTTCCTTGAAAGTGGAGTTGCAGGTAGATAAGATAGTGAAGAAAACATTTGATATACTTTCCTTTCTCTGGGTAAAGAACCCACCCCTGACATCTCCCCTATACCTTCCACCTTCACCTTAAATTTATGTCCCCTTGTAACACTCTGTTGTACCCGGGGAAAAAGTTTCTGACTGTCTACTATGTGGATGTACCTACTAGAGAAGGAGTAATACGTGACATTTTTTGGGAAATAAGGCAGGGAAGTGACTGAGGTGTCAGTGGGGGAGCACTCTGAGGCAAGCGATCATAATTCCGTTTCTTTTAAAATAGAAAAAGGATAAAATGGATCAGAAGTTAAATTGGAGAAAGGTCAATTTTGACAGTATTAGATAGGAACTTTCAAAAGTTGATTGGGGGAAGTTATTCGCAAGTAAAGAGATGGTTGGAAAGTGGTAGACTTTTGAAAATGAGATAACTAGAGTCCAGAAATAATATATTCCTGTTAGTGTGAAGGGCAAGACTGGTAGATGTCAGGAATGCTGGATGACTAGAGAAATTGAGTCTCTGGTCAAGAAAAAGGAGGAGGCATATGTTAGGTATAGACAGCTGGAATTGAGTGATTCCCTAGAGGTGTGTAAGGGCAATTCGAGTATACATAAGAGAGAAATTAGGAGGGCAAAAAGGGGACATGAGATTGCTCTGGCAAGTAGAGTTTCTTTGAGTATGTTATGGAATAAAAAGTAATTAGGGAGAGAGTGGGGCCCTGTTATGGAACAGTCCAGTTCCCCTCAAAATATATAAAGGAGATAGCCTAGACTCCAACATTTTGTTATTTTAAAGGTAAATGTGAGGTGATGTGTTCCAGATGCAATTCAATTGATCAAACTACTCGACATTAGTCAAAATAGTTTATTCAAACACTATGGGCAGCATGGCCAGAGACCCGGGTTCAATTCCCGCCTCAGGCAACTATCTGTGTGGAGTTTGCACATTCTCCCCGTGTCTGCGTGGGTTTCCTCCAGGTGCTCCAGTTTCCTCCCACAGCCCAAAAATATGCAGGTTAGGTGAATTGGCCATGCTAAATTGCTCGTAGTGTTAGGTGAAGGGGTAAATGTAGGGGAATGGGTCTGGGTGGATTGCTCTTCGGAGGGTCGGTGTGGACTTGTTTCCAGGGCCAAAGGGCTTGTTTCCACACTGTGAGCAATCTTATCTATAGTTAAAATACAACAAAAGACAAAGGAGCTTGTAATAACTCTATTGAAAAATTGTTTGACTACAAAATATTAACTATTCCAATATCGTAACATCCCATAAACACACCCATTGAAAAAGGCAAATTCACAGACAACTCCTTTAGTGGGCAGAGAACCAGCAGCTTTTGGCTGTAACCAAGTGAGCTTTCATTTTAGATTAGATTAGATTAGATTACTTACAGTGTGGAAACAGGCCCTTCGGCCCAACAAGTCCACACCGCCCCGCCGAAGCGCAACCCACCCATACCCCTACATTTACCCCTTACCTAACACTACGGGCAATTTAGCATGGCCAATTCACCTGACCTGCACATCTTTGTGACTGTGGGAGGAAACCGGAGCACCCATTTATTCAAGATCCCAAAAACCATAAGGGTGGCTAAAATTACACTATGAGTCGGAAGGGTTTGGAGGGATACGGGTCAAATACTGGCAAACGGGACGAGGTAAGATTGGGATGTCTGGTCAGCACAGGCAAGTTAGACTGAAGGTCTGTTTCAAACTGTGTAACTTTATGATCCTGATTCCCTAAAGTGGGACCAAATGTCGAAACCTCTGACTCAGAGGTGAGAGTGCTTTTAACTGAACCACAGACATTGTAAGTCATGCATTCTGTACATCTAGGATAACATTAACTGAAAACCAGTCCTAGATTGTGGATATAAAGAAAAGTTGCTAAATACATTTTTTTTTTCTTCTGGTTCTGATTGCTCTGTTCATCTCAGAATTGCGCTTTAACCACGATGAATTTTTACACCTGTATTTGATGCTCCTTGAGCTGGTTACTCAGCAGATGCTGATACATGTGGTCCAGTAAACCTCCTCTACCACCAGAATTGCTTTTTAATCAGCTACCTTTGGGGAGGTAGTGTGTCTTGGTAGAGACAATGACTTATTCAAGTCATAGTGCTACTATATGCATTGTTGCTTCTGATGGAGTAGATTAGATTAGATTAGATTACTTAGATTAGATTAGATTAGATTACTTACAGCGTGGAAACAGGCCCTTCGGCCCAACAAGTCCACACCGACCCGCCGAAGCGCACCCACCCACACCCATTCCACTACATTTACCGCTGCACCTAACACTATGGGCAATTTAGCATAGCCAATTCACCTAGCCTGCACATTTTTTGGACTGTGGGAGGAAACCGGAGCACCCGGAGGAAACCCACGCAGACACGGGGAGAATGTGCAAACTCCACACAGTCAGTCGCCTGAGGCGAGAATTGAACCCGGTTCTCTGGCGCTGTGAGGCAGCAGTGCTAACCACTGTGCCACCGAGTAGTTATGCATCACAGAGTTACAGGCATATTTAGTGAAAGTACTCTAATTGCTTTAATGTAAAAACATCTCTAGAATAGTTTCTCTTAAATTTCTTCAAAGGTGATCACATGTCAGTGGTGCAGTAAAAAGGGTCTCCTAGCAACAAGTGGCAATGATGGGACTGTTAGAGTGTGGAGTGTCACTAAAAATCATTACATCTTACAACAAACATGTGTCTTCAATAAAACGTGAGTAGCTCCTTTTTTAATTTAAGATTATTTTAAGTTAACATGAATGTGGTACATTAAGTTTCCACAGCTAATGTTCAAGATTGCACTAACTTTTTCTGTCAATAGAGAAATTATTTCAGAAGACTTGGGCAGTCTGGGCTCTCCTTGTGAACCAAACTTGTCTCTCATTTGTTGGAGCATTAGTGGCAAATATATTGCAGCGGCACTAGAAAAAGTGGTGAACATTTGGCAAGTTACTGGTAAGGCACTTGATATTTTTGTATTTTTTAAAGTGCAATTCATATTGTTACCCATCTTGATTAGAATGTAAAATAATGTGATAGTAAAATGGTACAGCAACGGTGTCCCTTTGATTTTCTTTTGTCACCATGAATTGTTTGTTAGCTAATGGTACTAAAGGCTGAGAAGTCCCCTGAACATAATGGCATCCTAGCACCTTAAACAAAATAGCTGTAGCGCTATTTGTTATATTTCCAAAATTTCATAGATTTTGGAAAAGTCCCAGTGGTTTTGAAAGCCACAAGTGAAACATCTCTATTCAAGAAACGATGTTTCAGACAGCAGGATATGACATGTGAGTTAGCGAAATGTGTCATTGGGGAAGTTCTGGAATTCGTTATTGAGGCAGTCATGGCAGGACTTTATGAAAATTGTGGCAGACATATTTCAAAGTCCTTGATAATATAGCCAACAGAGTAGATAAAGGGATACGAGTAAATATAGTGCAGTTGGATTTATAACAGTATTTGACAAAGTGCTATATCAAAGGTTGAAAATCACAGAACACCAGGTTATAGGCCAACAAGTTTATTTGGAAGCACTAGCTTTCAGAGTGCTGCTCCTTCAAGAGGTGAATCACCTATTATGTGGCAGGTTTAAAGATGCAAAGAAGGACAGAAAAGCAAGTTGTGAGGTGGATTAAAGGAATAAGAAATGTTGACTAGGAATAATTTACCAAATGGAATATACTATTTGAAAATATAAGTTTGTCCCTTTGTCATGGAGCATAGCACATCACAATACATTCTAGTTGTTGTGATACAGACAGAGGCATCTGGGTGTTCTCATACATGAATTACGAAAATTATCATGGAAATACTGCAGTAATTAAGAAGGCAAATTGCATATTGGTCTTTATTGTAAAATATTCTAAGCATATTATTTTAGGATATGTGACATGGTCAATACGGAGAGGAACTGGGAATGCTCTACTTAAATAAGAGATGAAGAGGAAATTCCTTCTCAGTTGTTAATCTTTGAATTCACTACACAGAGAACAGTAGAGGCTGGGTCATTGGATATATTCAAGGCTGAGTTAACACAGAAGCAGAAAAGGTGGAAGCAGGAGTAGGTTTCCGGCCCTTCAAACCTGGTCTACCATTCAGTACGATCACGGCTGATCAACTAACTTTCCCACTTTCTTCCTATACCTTTTGATCCTTTTAGGTCTAAGTAATGTATCTAACTCCTCCTTGAAAACGTTCAACATTATGGCCTCCAACATTTTCTGTGGCAGTGAATTTCACAGGCTCACCATTCTCTGGATGAAGAATGTTTTCCCCATCTCAGTCCTAAATGGCCTAGCCCACTTCCTTGGACTGATGTACAAGGCATCAGGCTGAAAGGTGAAGTTGAGAACATGATCACCTCAATAAGGTCACCTTTTAATCTTCTCAGCTCCAAGGGAATAGCCTCATCCTCCTTATCTAATCTTTCCTTCTATCTAAACTCGCTCAATCCTGGTATCCTTCTCATAAATCTCCATGGATTTAACTTGCTTCCTAAAATAAGGTTCCCAGAACTGAACAATGCTCCAAATGTAGTCTGACCAATGATTTGTAGCATTGCAGCAGAATTTCTTTGCTTTTAAACTCTGTGCCTCTGTCTATAAATCCATCTTATAAACCTTCCAAACAACTGTTTCAACTTGTCTGGCCACCTTCAGAGAATTATGCTCATGAACCCCCAGATGCCTCTGCTGCCATACCTTCCTCAAAGATGTACCATGGGCCTGTACTGTCGCTCTGTGTTTCTATGACCAACTGCATTACCTCCTATTTCTCTATTCAACTGGCAGGTGTCCTGCCTGTTTGGCCAACTTATCAATGTACCTCTGAAGTCACTCAGCATCATCCTCTCAATTCACTCTTCTCCCTAGCTTCGTATCATCTACAAATTTAGAGATTTTTAGAGTTTAGAATCCGTACAGTGTGGAAACAGGCCGTTCGGCCCAACAAGGCGAAAGTGAGGACTGCAAATGCTGGAGATCAGAGGCAAGGTTAGAGTGGTGCTGGAAAAGCACAGCAGGTCAGGCAGCATCCGCGGAACAGGAAAATCAACATTTCAGACAGGAACCCTTCATCAGGAATGTGACTGGGGGCCTCCAGGGTAGAGAGGTAAATGGAGGAGGGTGGGGCTGGGAAGAAGGTAGCTAATAAGTGGATGGAGGTGGGGATAAAATTGATAGATCGGCGAGGAGGGTGGAGTGGAAACGTGGGAAAGAACATTGGCAAGTAGGACAGGTCATGAGGATGGTACTGAGCTGGAAGGTTGGAACTGGGGTAAGGTGGGGAGAGGGGGAATGAGGAAATTGGTGAAGTCCACATTGATGCCCTGGGGTTGAAGTATTCCAAGGCGGAAGGTGAGGTATTCTTCATCCAGATGTTGGTCACCTGTTCTCCTGCACACATTGTAGGAACTTGTCTCCTTCCACGCACATCTTTTCCCAGTCTTCTCTAAGGAATTACAATCACCAACTGTCGCAATTCTACTTGTCTTCAGACTTCCATAGTGTGCCTAAAAATGCTGTCACTTAATTCCTCCCCACTATTTGGAGGACTTGATATAGAGGTGCTGGTGTTGGACTGGGGTGAACAAAGTCAGAAGTCACACAACATCAGCTTATGGTCCAACAAGGTTATTTAAAATCATAAGCTTTCAGATGATAGTCCCTTCATCAGGTGAAGTGAGAGAGAAGCAAACAGACACAAAATTTATAGGCAGAGAGATCAAGGACAGTAAGATTTTTAAAAATCAGACAAATGGTGTGAGTGGAGTGCCGAATAATAATATCTTCAGGTAAGCGTCCTCTAAGATGGCCTTTGTGATACACAACAACCGAGAATTGCTAAGCAGAAACTGATAGCCACGTTCCATACCCATGAAGACAGCGTCAATCATGATCTTGGATTCATGTCACACTATATGTGACCCTCGCACACTGTTTTGTGTCTGTAAAATCGTTCTTACTGTTCTGTTTTGACACTATCAGTTTGATAAATTATGATCTCTCTACCTTAATTAGTTAGCATAGTTTTGGATTATTGGTTACTTTGGTGAGACCCTTGGCATGTGACTCTTATACCTATCATGTTATTTCCAGCCTTTTGTTTTTGTCTCCTTATTTTTAATTTTTTTTTGTAATTATCTCTCTGCCTCATTTAATCGGATTATAGGTCATCCCTTCACTTGTTATTGAGTTGCTGACACGATCACCTGCAGAGATTTATTATGCCTCCTCCATTGCCACAATAAATCAAACCACAGATTGGAGGAGCAATGCCTCATCCTCCGCCTGGGTAGCCTGCAGCCCAGAGTACTCAACATTGACTTCTCCAATTTCAAATGACCTCCCTTCCCATCCCCGGTTCCCTTCCCAGCCACCCTCCCCACTCCTTTCCATTCCTCTCATGGACCCTTCCTTCCAGCCACCAACTAGATTAATTCCTCCCATCAACCAACCGGGTCGTACCCTCTACCCGTCTTCACTTACCCACACTTCACCACCTGGACCTGCCACCCCCTTTATCTGAAGCTCCCCCTACACCCACAGCCAGTTCTGAAGAAGGGTTACACCTGAAACATTGACTTCTCCACCTCCTGATGCTGCCTGGCTTGCTGTGTTCTTCCAGCCTCCTACTTGTCTACCTTGGATTCCAGCAGCTGCAGTTTTTTTTGTCTCTAACCAAGTTTGTACCACTGCAAAGTCTCTTCAAAGGATCCCCACTTTGAAGAGATTCCCTGCCTCCCTCAGATGTGCACTCAGTGAGCCTTTTCTCACCGCCACAGTGCCGTGACATCTTCAGCCCTCCAACTCTTTGACCCCATGATGAAACATACTCCCTACTGCAGCCACATGGCTTTGCTCTGCTGCTGTCTTCGCAACTATCTCATTCCTCAAGGCCTACAGATACATTTTAAACCCTCCAGATTTGGACCCACCTTTAATGCTCCATACTTGCATTACCTCCAATGCCTCCACAAACAATTCTCTCTCCAGATGCTCCACTCTACCCTCTCTGCATTGCAGAGGCATCTCCATTCCCTCTCCTCATCCCAACCCAGCTCAAGACCTCCACTCCCCAAACGTGTGGAGGACCCTTACTATTCCACATCCAACGCAGAATGAATCCACCAGCTCAACAAACAGTTTTTTGGTTTCATGTCTAATATAAACAATTGAAAGTTTGCAAAATTCTGCTCCACTCACCTGTAGTAGGAGAACTCGCTCACTGTTTGAAATCTGCGCCTTAGTTCCGGCTGCCTCCAGGCCCCGCCCCACACTGCTACCACCGCCATTACCCACGTGGAGACTCCATCCAGCACTGGGCCTCTCCGGTCCAAATCTACTTCTAGGTCAGACACTGCTTCCAGTTTGGTACCCGGGCCTTAGCAACCAACTATTGGGAAACCCAAGTACTCACCCACAACCTCTATCTCTGCTCCGGAAGTCTCCTGCAACGCTGCCCTGGATTCTGCAGACAAAAACACTTGGGTCAGCCTCAGCTTTCCTCCAGCTTCTGCTACCACTTCTAACTCTGCTCATTCTGCAACCAAGACTAGGACTCCAATCCCCTAGGTCCTACTGTCTATCTGCAGCCAGTCAACACACCTGTTCTCCCTCCTCACTCATCCATGCCCACAATGCACCTTACCCCTCCGCCTCTCCCTCTTCACCTCATCCCCCTGCACCCCTTCCCACTCTCCTCCCAATCTCTCTTCTTTCCCACATCCACTCTTACCCACCCCCCCCACACCCAACCACACCACATCGAACCTTCACACACCACATGCCATCACCCTCCCACCCTCCTCAGGATCCCCCCCCCCCCACCCCCAAACCGGATCCCAGAGCCTTGCCACATATTCACTATCTTCCCCCCAACCTTGGACTCTGTGATGCTGAACAGTCCAATCTCAGTAAACGGCGCATGTTTGTGCCCCTCCTCCCCCACCTCAACAAATTCTGTACTCGCCACAGCTCGGAGCTCTTCTTCCGCTGTCTCTGCATCAGCGCTGCCTTCTTTGACAAAACCTCCCAACTTCCCTCCAAGGACCCCTTCTCCCACCTCCAACCTTCCTCATCCGCCACCGGATCATACCTGCCCTAGGCCTCTTCATTGCAGACTGCCGTTGTGACATCAGCCGCCTCAATTTCTCCACCATCCCCCCCACCCACTCTAACCTCACTGTCTCAGCAACAACCCCCGGTCCAACACCCCCCAATCGACTTCGCCCACAACTTCCTCCCTGCCCTCAAATTCACTTGGTTCATCTTAGACACCTCCCTCCCCTTTCTTGACCTCTCCACTTCCATCTCCGGAATCAGTCTGTATTCGGACATTTACTATAAACCCACAGACTCTCACAGCTACCTGGACAACACCACCTCCCACCCAGTATTCTGTAAGAACTCTATCCCATTCTGCACATTCCTCTGCCTCTGCCACATCTACTGTGACAAGGAGACATCCCAGATGTCCACCTATTTTGAACAACATACTTTCCCCCCTCTGTCATCCAGGTAGCCCTCCATTACACCGCCTCCATTTCCCGTTCCACTGCTCTGTCTGCCCCCCCCAACCAAAATGCAATAAAGACGGAGTCCCCCTTGTCCTCACCCACCACCCCACCAGGCTCCACATCCAACGCATCAACCTTAAGCACTTGCACCAACTCCAGCTAGACCCCACCACCAACAAGAATATTTTCCCCTCCCCACCTTCTGCAAAGACTGTTTCCTTCATTTGCAGCACACTCCCACCAACCCTCTCACCTCCTCCTCCCCCTACCCCCCACCCCACCCCCCCCCCCCCCCCAAACCCCCAGGTACCATCCTGGAAAAGATGTAAAACCTACCAGCACACCATCCCCCTCACCTCCATCCAGGGCCCCAAACTGTCTTGCCAGGTGAAAGACAGATTCACCTGCCTCCTCTGTTAGTTACTGCATCCGGTGCTCCCGATGTAGTCTTCTCTATGTTGGGGACATCAGACGTCCCAGTCACCACCCATTTTAATTCCCCTTCCCACTTCTTTTCTGACATGACCATCCTTGCCCTTCTCCATTGCCACAACCGATCAAACTGCAAATTAGAGCAACAACACTTCATCTTCCGCCTGGGCAGTCTAAAGCATGAAGGAATCAGCATTGAGTTCTCCACTTTAAAATAACCTCCCTTCCCATTCCCCGACTCCGTTCCCAGCCCCTCCCACTCCCCCTCCCCCTCCCACTCCCCCTCCCCCTCCCACTCCCCCTCCCCCTCCCCCTCCCTTCTATTCCTCTCATTGACCCTTCCTTCTAGCCACCAACTGGATTCATTCCTCCCATCGACCAATCAGGTCATACCCTCTCCCTGTCTTCACCTATCCTCACCTCACCACCCTGACCCCCCACCACCTCCTTTATCTGTAGCTCCCCCTCCCCCATCTCCAGTCCTGAAGAAGGGTTACACCTGAAATGTTGACTTCTCCAACTCGTGATGCTGCCAGGCCTGCTGTGTTCTTCCCATCTCCTGTTTGTCGACCTTGGATTCCAACATCTGCAGTTTTTTTGTCCTATCTGAAACTTATTAGTTGACACTCCATTCACACCATTCGTGTGATTTTTTTGATCTTACTGTCCTTGATCTCTCTGCCTGTAAATTCTGTATCTGTGTGCTTCTCTCTCACCTCACCTGACGAAGGGGCAGCACTCCAAAAGCTTGTGGCTTCAAATAAACCAGTTGGAGTATAACCAGGTGTTATGTGACTTCTGAATTTGGTGGTCTCTAATAAATATCCTCTCATGATCTCGTTGTTCCCTTTAAAATGAATTGTGGAAGCCCGTGTATAAATTTCCAACGTGTACTGACTGTCAGAAACACAAATTCAGAAGGCTTTCCTTAAGTGATTTATTTTTGTCTTTATAGGGGGCAAGGGGCTTCTAGACGTACAACCACATTGGGTTTCTGCTCTTGCATGGCCCGAAGAAGGTCCAATAGCCAGCTGGGCTGGTGACACTTTAGAGGTTCTTCTTGTAGGACGAATGGATGGATCTCTTGGACTCATTGAGGTAGTGGATTCATCTACTATGCACCGACTTGAACTTGAGCACTGCTACAGAAAAGATGGTAAGTTATGCCTTAATTACGGGCAGGGCAGATGTTAGCAGGTAAAGGGACGGCTGGAAAATGAGAAGCCTTCACAAATGAGATAACGAGGGTCCAGAGACAGTATATTCTGTTAGGGTGAAAGGAAAGGCTGGTAGGTGTAGGGGATGCTGGATGACTAAAGAAATTGAGGGTTTGGTTCAGAAAAAGAAGGAAGCATATGACAGATATAGACAAGATGGATCGAATGAATCCTAAGAAGAGTATAAAGGCAGTAGGAGTACACTTTAAAAGGGAAATCAGGAGGGCAAAAAGGAGACATGAGATAACTTTGGCAAATAGAATTAAGGAGAATCCAAATGGTTTTTACAAATACATTAAGGACAAAAGGGTAACTAGAGAGAGAATAGGGCCCCTCAAAGATCAGCAAGGTGGCCTTTGTATGGAACTGCAGGAGACGGGGGAGATATTGTGTTTACTGTGGAAAAAGACACAGAAGATATAGAATGTAGGGAAATAGATGATGGCATCTTGAAAAATGTACATATTACATAGGAGGAAGTGCTGGATGTCTTGAAATACATAAAAGTGGTTAAATCCCCGGGCATATCCTAGAGCTCTGTGGGAAGCTAGAGAAGTGATTGCTGGGCCCCTTGCTGAGATACTTGTATCATCGATAGTCAAAGGTGAGGTGCTGGAAGACTGGAGGTTGGCTAAAGTGGTGCCACTGTTTAAGAAGGGTGAATAAGGACAAGCCAAGGAACTCTTGACCAGTGAGCCTGAAGTCAGTGGTGGGCAAGTGTTTGGAGGGAATCCTGAGGGACAGGATGTGGATAATCGCAAAGATTCACCCACCTCACCCCTCGAGTGAATAAACTGCTCTACACCTCAGTCTAAAATGATCTACTCCTTATTCCAACACTCTGTCTCCTGGTTTCAGACTTACTAGATAGGAGAAACATCCCATTCATACCCACTTAGTCACAACATGTAAGTATCAATGAGATCAGAGCTCCAATGACCCTGGTTCAATTCCAGCCTCTGGCGACTGTGTGGAGTTTGCACATTCTCCCTGTGTTTGCGTGAGTTTCTTCCAGGTGCTCTGGTTTCTGCCCACAGTCCAAAGATTTGCAGATTAGATGAATTGGATGTGCTAAATTGTCCCTAGTGTTCAGTGATATGTAAGTTATGTGTGTTAGTCAGGGGTAAAATGTCAAGTAATAGAGTAGGGGAATGGGTTTGGGTGAAATGCTCTTTGGAGGGTCATTGTGGACTTGTTGGGCCAAATGGCCTGTTTCCACACTGTGTTTATACACTGTAGGGAATATTAGATTAGATTAGATTACATTACAGCATGGAAACAGGCCCTTCGGCCCAACAAGTCCACACCGACCCGCCGAAGCACAACCCACCCCTGCCCCTACATTTACCCCTTACCAAACACTACGGGCAATTTAGCATGGCCAGTTCACCTGACCTGCACATTTTGTGACTTCTGAATTTGGTGGTCTCTAATAAATATCCTCTCATGATCTCGTTGTTCCCTTTAAAATAAATTGTGGAAGCCCGTGTATAAATTTCCAATATTTTTATAAACTACTTCATTGAGGGCGTAGAAGGGTGATTTAGTAAATTTGCAGACGACACAAAGGTCGATGGAGTTGTGGATAGTGACGAAGGATGTTGTAGGTTACAGAGAGACATAGATAAGCTGCAGAGCTGGGCTGAGAAGTGGCAAATGGAGTTTAATGCGGACAAATGTGCAGTGATTCACTTTGGTCGGAGTAACCAGAATGCAAAGTACTGGGCTAATGGTAAGATTCTTGGTAGTGTAGATGAGCAGAGAGATCTCGGTGTCCATGTACACAGATCCTTGAAAATTGCCACCCAGGTTGACAGGATTGTTAAGAAGGCATACAGTGTTTTAGCTTTTATTAATAGAGGGATCGAGTTCCGGAACCATGAGGTTATGCTGCAGCTGTACAAAACTGTGGTGCGGCCGCACTTGGAGTATTGTGTACAGTTCTGGTCACCAAATTATAAGAAGGATGTGGAAGCTTTGGAAAGGGTGCAGAGGAGATTTACTAGGATGTTGCCTGGTATGGAGGGAAGGTCTTATGAGGAAAGGCTGAGGGACTTGAAACTGTTTTTGTTAGAGATAAGAATGTTGAGAGGCGACTTAATAGAGACATATAAGGTAATCAGAAGGTTAGATAGGGTGGACAGGAGATCCTTTTTCCAAGTATGGTGACGGCGAGCACGAGGGGGCATAGCTTTAAATTGAGGGGTGATAGATATAGGACAGATGTCAGAGGTAGTTTCTTTACTGAGAGTAATAGTAGTAGATTTGCCAACTTTAAGCAAATTTAAGTCATTATTGGACAAGCATGTGGACATACATGGAATAGTGTAGGTTAGATGGGCTCCAGCTTGGTATGACAGGTCGGCACAACATCGAGGGCGGAAGGGCCTGTACTGCACTGTAATGTTCTACGTTCTAAACTTGTAGGTTGAGTCACTAGTTAGGAAGACAAATACAATGTTGTCATTTGTCTCGAAACGACTACAATGTAAAGCAGAGATTTACTTCTGAAGTTTTATAATGTCAGACCACATTTACAGTATTGTGAGCAATTTTGGGCCCCATACCACGGGAAGGATGCATTGGCCCTGGAACAGGGCCAGAGAAGGTTCACAGGAAAGATCCCAGGAATGAAACGCTTAACATATATGAGGAAAGATTGAGGACTCTTGGACTGTATTGGATGGTGTTTAAAAGGATGGGGGATAGATCTTAACTGAAACTTACAAAATACTGAATGGCCTGGACAGAGTGGAGGTTGGAAAGATGTTTCCATTTGCAGGGGAGAAGAGGACCTAAGGGTAAAAGGCCTTATAGTAAAAGGAAAATTCTTTAGAACGAAGATAAGGAGAAATTTCTTTAGCCAGTGAGTGGTGAATCTTTGAAACTTATTGCCAAAGGAGGCCAGATAATTGAGTATATTTAAAACAGAGATATAGAAGTTCTGATTGCCAAGGAGATCAAAGAGTTACAGGGGGAAAGCAGGATAATGGAGTTGAAAAACCTTTTAGCCATGTTTGAATGGCAGAGCAGACTCGATGGGTTGAATGGCCTAATTTCTCCTCTTGTGTCTCATGGTTATTTGTTCATGTGCTGATCTAAAGTCCCTTTAATGCCTCTATCTCCTGCCTCTCCCACCACTCCAGCAGTGCATTACAGACTCCTGCCACTCTGTGCCCCTGCTCCTTACATCTCCTTTGAACTTTCCCCCTTCGCCATAAATGCATACTCCCAGTGCAGTCTGTTCTGATATAACACGATAGTTCTGTTCTCACATAATCAGTGTTATAAAAAAATCACGTAATAGCAGCACTATTTAAACCAATGGGACCAGAATCGCCAATACAGATAAAGAAAGTTCGCATCTGACAATAGTGGTCTAAATTCCTCAATTGCATTATAGCCAAGCAACACACATTATAGCAGAACTGACTGTATTAGACACTCAATTCTGGGAAAAGGATTCTGACCATCAACCCTATCTGTGCATCTCATAATTTTATAGACTTCGATCAAGTCTCCCCTCAGCCTGTGCCACTCCAGTGAAAACAACCTGAGTTTTTCTAGCCTCATTCCCTGTAATCCATGCAGTTCTAGTTTTGTCATTTGCAAATTTTGGGATTGTGCTCTGACTGAATCGTGAATAATTTCATGACATTGTGACTAAACCATTTATTGTTGCAGCCAGGAAAGAATGCATTCAAACCAACATGTCTTTTTCCCCAGTTCATCTACTTACATGATGTGATTTATCACTAGCTGATGTATGACATCTCTGGTGAAAGTAAGTTCCAAATATCTGTACTCCTGCAATGTTCCAAGAATCTCTCTCTGGTCCTTCATGAAACCAGAACTGAGGGTGTAGCCTAGAAAAGATGCGATAAGCCAAATGACCAGGAATGATCACCTAATACAGCTGTTAGAGTTTAAAGAGGTTATGTCATCAAGAGCATGGTTTCCCTTCTTTTTCTTACGATATCTTTAAAGAATATAAAAGATCTAAGTAAGCAATTACAGGTTTTAAAAGGTGCTGATCTTCTATAATGAATTACTTAAATCTTATTGTTGGAACAAATTACTGCAGATCACAGTAGAATCCCCAAGTGTGGAAGCAGGCCCTTCGACACCAACCCTCTGAACAACATCCCATCCAGACCCACCCCATCCCCATAATCCTGCATTTACTCCATGGCTAATCCAGCTAACCTACCCATCCCTGGATGCTGTGGGCACTTTAGCATGGCCAATTCAGCTAACAACCTCTCTAGACTCTGGGATGAAACCAAAACACCCGGAGGAAATCCTTGCAGACACAGGGAGAACATGCAAGTTCCCCACAGACATTCACCTAATGTTGGAATCAAACCTGGGCCCCTGACACTGAGGCAGCAGTATTAACCACCGAGCCACTGTGCTGCTGGAAATTGTCCTGAAAATCATAAGTGCTGGAAATCACAGTGGACATATCACTGGAGGAGATTCTGAGAGACAGGATTTATGATTCAGTGGAAAGCCGTAGTTTGATTAGAGAGAATCAGCATGGCTTTGGGAGGGGTGGATCATGTCTCACTAGCCTTATTGAATTCTTTGAGGATGTGGCAAAACTGTTTGATGAAGGTAGAGCAGTGGATGTGATATACATAGATTTTAGCAAGGCATTTGATAAGATTCCTCATGGTAGGCTCATTCAGAAAGTAAGGAGGCATGGGATACAGGGAAATTTGGCTGTCTGGATACAGAATTGCCTGGTAGAAGACAAAGGGTGGTGGGTAGATGGCAAGTATTCAGCCTGGAGCTCGGTAACCAGTGGTGTTCTGCACGGATCGATTCTCGATTTTTATACATTGTAATTTTTATACATTTCTACTTCCTCAAACAGGTCATGTAAGTTAGTAAGTCTGCCGATGACAAAGGTTGGTGAAGTGGTGGATAGTGTGGAGCCCTGTTGTAGATTGAAACTGGACATTAGCAGGATGCAGAACTGGGCTGAGAAGTGGTTTATGGAGTTCAACCTGAAAAAGTGTGAAGTGGTTCATTTTGGAAGGTTGAATTTGAATGCAGAATACAGGGTTAAAGGCAGGATTCTTGGCAGTAGAGGAACAGAGGGATCTTAGGGCCCACGCCCCATAGATCCCTCAAAGTTGCCACTCAAGTTGATAGGGTTGTTAACAAGGCATATGGTGTGTTGGCTTTCATTAGCAAGGAGATTGAATTTAAGAGCCACGAGGTTATTGCTGTAGCCCTGGTTAGACCACACTTGAAATATTGTGTTTAGTTCTGGTTGCCTCATTATCGGAAGGATGTGGAAGCTTTGGAGAGGATGCAGAGGAGATTTACCAGGATGCTGTCTGGACTGGAATGCTACATGTCTTACGAAGGAAGGTTGAGGGAGCTAGGGCTTTTCTCATTGGAGCGAAGAAGGATGAGAGGTGACTTCATAGAGCTGTACCAGATGACGAAAAGAATAGTTGGAATGGATAGTCAGACTTTTTCCCAGGGCAGAAATGGCTATCAAGAGGTGACGTAATTTTAAGGGGATTGGAGTAAAGTTTAGGGGAGATGTCAGAGGTCAGTTTTTACGCAGAGAGTGGTGGGTGCATGGAATGCACTGCCACAGTGGTAGTAGAGTCAGATACATTAGGGACATGTAACCAACTCCTGGATAGGCACATGGATTAAAGTAAAATGAAGAGTACGCAGGTTAGTTGATCTTAGAATAGGACGAATGGTAGGCACAAAATCGAGGGCAGATGGGCCTGTACTGTGCCATTAGTGTTCTATGATAAAGAGTCATCTGGACTCAAAACATTAGCTTGCTTTCTCTCCACAGATGATGAGCTGAGATTTCGAGTATTTTTTAAAATCGTTTTCTCTTTTTCTCTTTATTTTTGCAGATTTTTGGACTTCCATTTGACTGAGTACATGTCAAAGTATTATTATAAAATAGCTTACTATGTTCACCTTATGAGAGTCGTGTATTTACAAATTTTGTTTGCTGTCTTTAGTTGCAGTAACAGCCATTGCTTGGTATACTGAAGATAAACCATTTGCAGTGGGGTATGCAGATGGAAAAATGCTGATTGGTACGAAAGAGCCTCTGGAGAAAGGAACAGTTGTTATGATCGAGGCATTCAAGGTAGGTTAAAGTCAGCAGTAATTCTGAGGCTATGTTATACTTCCAAATTGTTGTGTTTCTTTGTCCCCTGCCCTGAAAGGAATAGACCCTTCAGCCCACTATGCCTGTGTCAACTGTGATGCCACTTTGAACTAATCCCATTTCCCCATCTCCCTGCACATTGTTGAGACACCCAATATTAGCTGCTACTTAATATCAACCTGCCTCACAATATTAACATAATCCTAATCTTACCATTGTAAATGTCTTTCTTAGTGAATACAAAAGCAAAGCACTCATTAAGGACTTCACTCACTTCCTCTCCATCACACATAAATTTCCTCCTTTGTCCTCAAGTGGACCTATCCTTTCCCTAGCGAATGTCTTGCTCCTAATATATATATAAAATATCTTGGGATTCTCCTTAATCCTACTTGACAAGGATATTTCATGGCCCCTTCTAACCTTAATTCCTCTATTCTTCTCAAGGGCCTTGTTTCATTTTTGTTTCCTAAACGTTACATATGTTTCCTGTTTTTTTTGACTAACCTTTCAATTTCTCTCAGCATCCAAGGTTCTTCAATCTTGCAATCCTTATCTCTCATCCTCACCAAACCATGCTAATCCTAAACTCGATCCACTATCCTTTAAAAGACTCCAACATGTCAGATGACGATTTGCCCTCAAACAACCATCCCAAATCAAATTTCTCCAGGTTCTGCCTAATACTATTATTAGTCTTCCTCAAATTTAGAATGCTCGATCTCACCTGAAATTTCTAAATCCTGGAATGTTGAGCTGCCAGTCCTGACCTTCTCTCAGGAGAAAGTGAGAATTGCAGATGCTGGAGATCAGAGTCTAGAGTATGGTACTGGGAAAGTAAAGCAGGTCAGGTGGCATCAGAGGAGCAGGAGAATCAACGTTTCGGGCATTTCTGTAATCCAAGCTCTGACCTTATCTGCCTTACCTGTCATTCTCTTTGTACCAAAATAAATACACTTCAGACTGCCAGTCCCACTGTGTTCATTGACTTGGTTCTGCCTGGTCTTCCAATTAGACTTACTTGACTTATCATTGACCTTCTCTCCAGTCACACAATGTACTAACCTACTTTTCTCTTTCCCGCTTCCCTGACACATTAGTTTAAACCCTGCCGAGTGGGGTACAAGCAATCCTCCCTGTGAGGATAATGGTGCCTCTCCAGTTTAAGTGCACCCGCCTTATACAGGTCCCACCTGCCCTGAAAGAGATCCCAATGACCCAAACTTCTGAAGCCCTCCCTCCTATGTCAGCTTTTTAGCCGTGCATTCAACTGTATTACCTTCCTATTTCTGGTCTAACTAGCAAGTGGCACTAGACATAATCCTGCGATTACAACCCTGGAGGTCCTGCTTTTCAACTTTCCACCTGACTCCCTAAATTCCCTTTTCAGGACCTTTCTACCTATGTCGTTTATACCAATATGAACCAACACTGCTGCCTGTTCATCCTTACCTTTCAGAGTGTCCTTTGGCCACTAAGTCATTGACACTGGTGCCAGGGAGGCAACACACCATCCTAGAAACGTTCACGACTGTGGTATCTTGGAGCTCTCCCAGGATGCTGTCAGATAAGCAGACAAGGCGTTTAGCTGCAGTGGGAGCTCTTTACCTCCTCACTTCAATGCCTCAGCAGGGATACTATCTGTTCCAGTGGCCTTGTTGTTCTTAAACTAATGGACTACATTCTCTACATCATGCAGAGCTGGAGTGTTGCTTGTGGTATGTAGCATGCTGTGGGATGTGGTTAATGATGCTCAGATCAACAACAGAACCCTGGCTGAGGAGGTTTCTGAAATGCTCCCCTCAGCACCATTTGATGGCTTCTTCGTCTTTGATAAAAGTCACTCCATTCTTGGCCAGCAGTGGGGTGGGGCCTTGAGTGTTTGATCCGTAAGTGGGTCTTGACAGCAGCGAAGGAACTCTGCACAACATGGTTGTCGGCTATTCGTTGAACCTGCAGTGCTTTCTCCAACACCACCTGTTCTTTATGTCACGGGTTTGCCCTGGAGCCACAGGGTGCTCCTACACTGATTGCCTACTCTGAAGAATTTTCCTGGTGGTCACCCAATGCTTTTATGTCTATGAAGCCATTACTGGTGGTGTCACCTCAATAAATATGGTATTCCTGACTTTCTCAGTCTCATGCTCTACAGTGAGTCCATCCGGAGGTCCAGCTGCTTCCTGTGGTAAATCAGGATCTGCAGCTGAACAGATATCCTGCATCCCTCTCTAATCTCTGTCCTTTCTTCACTGTGATCAGTCACAAGCTTGTGGTGACTCAAAGTTCAAAATAGGCTGCAAATTGTGTCTCTGAACTGATGCACTTTGATAACAGGTGTTTGAAATGAGGTGATAGTAATGATCTTGCAGCTTCTTTTTCTGGATATTAATACAATATTGAAAAATGGGTCAACTATTGAAAGCATTGGAAAAGATAAGGGTCTTCAAGAAAACTCTCATAGCTCTATTCATATTAGATGAAGTTCAATGAAAGTTGACTGTTGTATTAGTATCTTGAGAAGTAGGGGACAGAATATGGATTATGGAAAGGAAAATTATGTTCTTTCCTCACAAGAAGGAGGGAAAGAAGTCTGTATTTCTTTGAAGCGAAAACCTTCAAATGATGTATGCTTTGGGGTAAAGGTGACGATACGAAGATTGGTGGAGTTGTGGATAGTGAGGAGGGCTGTTGTCAGCTGCAAAGGGACTTAGATATGAAGCAGAGCTGGGCTGAGGAGTGGCAGATGGAGTTCAACCCTGTCAAGTGTGAGGTTGTCCATTTTGGAAGGACAAATAAGAATGCAGAATACAGGGTTAACGGTAGGCTTCTTCGTAAGGTGGAGGAGCAGAGGGATCTTGGGGTCTACGTTCATGGCTCTTTGAAAGTTGCCACTAAGAAGGCCTATGGTGTATTAGCGTTCATTAGCAGAGGGATTGAATTCAAGAGTCGTGAGGTAATGTTGCAGCTGTACAGGGCCTTGGTAAGGCCACATTTGGAGTACTGTGTGCAGTTCTGGTCGCCTCATTTTAGGAAAGATGTGGAAGCTTTGGAGAGGTTGCAGAGGAGATTTACCAGGATGTTGCCTGGAATGGAGAAGAGGTTGTACGAGGATACGTTGAGAGTGCTAGGCCTTTTCTCATTGGAACGGCGAAGGATGAGGGGTGACTTGATAGAGGTTTATAAGATGATCAGAGGAATAGATAGAGTAAACAGTCAGAGACTTTTTCCCCAGGTACAACAGAGTTTTACAAGGGGACATAAATTTAAGGTGAAGGGTGGAAGGTTTAGGGGGGGATGTCAGGGGTAGGTTCTTTACCCAGAGAGTGGTGGGGGCAAGGAATGCACTGCCTGTGGGATTGGCAGAGTCAGAATCATTGGTGACCTTTAAGCGGCAATTGGATAGTACATGGATAGGTGCTTAAGCTAGGACAAATGTTCGGCACAACATCGTGGGCAGAAGGGCCTGTTCTGTGCTGTATTGTTCTATGTTCGAAAGGAAGAATGGATTTATGAGCCAAATAACTTTTATATTACAGCAGACTTTGCTGTTGATACTAGATTACCTACAATATGTCATGTTAAGGGATATAATTTTACATGGACCAGAAACATCATTAGTTATAATAATGGAGCTTGTGAAACCTCGATACCCTATCAAACGAACCATGTAAATGCTGTAAAATGAGCGCATTCTGAAATCAATCAAGTGATTTCTTTTTAACCTTAAGCAAAAATACCTTGGTTCATGATTCTATAGCACCCCAGAAATACATCAGCACGGTGGTATGTTACAGCCATTGTACAAGGCTTGTGATTAAGACTGTTGTGGTGAAGTGGTAGTGCACCTACTACTGCAGAAGGAAACCTGAGTTTAAATCTCACTTGCTCCAGTCATGACTTGATTGCATTTTTCAAGGAGGTGACAAAGGTGATCGATGAGGGTTGAGTGGTGGTATTCTGCATGGATTTTAGTCATGCATGACCTGCTGCGCTTTTCCAGCAACGCATTCTTAAGCTCTGATCTCCAGCATCTGCAGTCCTCACTTTCTCCTAATGGATTTTAGCAAGGCTTTCAACAAAGTCCCTCATGATAAGCTCATCCAGAAGATGAACATGCATGAGATCCATTGTGACTTGGTCGCTTGGAGTCTAAATTGATTTATTGATAGAAGGCAGCAGGTAGTGGGAGAAGGTTGATTTTCTGGCTGGAGGTCCATGATGAGTAGTGTTCCACAGAGATCTATATTGGGATCTCTGCTGTATGTGATACATATAAGTGACTTGGATGAAAATGTACATAGGTGCATTAGTAAGTTTGCGGACAACACAAAGATCAATGGAGTTGTGGATAGTGTAAAAGGATGTCAAAGATTATAGCAGGATATCGATTAGTTGCAGATACGGGAAGAGAAATGGTAGATGGAGTTTAATCCAGGCAATTGTAGAGTGCTGCATTTTGGAAGATGAAATGTTAGTGAAAGGTTTATGGTTAACAGCAGGACCCTGAACAGCATTGATGTCATAGAGATGTACACCACAGAAACAGACCCTTCGGTCCAACTCGTCCACGCCAACCAGATATCCCAACCCAATCCAGTCCCACCTGCCAGCACCTGGGCCATATCCTTCCAAACCCTTCCTATTCATATACCCATCCAGGTACGTTTTAAATTTTGCAATTGTACCAGCCTCCACCACCAGTTCTGGCAGCTTATTCCATACATATACCACCCTCTGAGTGAAAATGTTGCCCCTTAGGTCTCTTTTATATCTTTCCCCTGTCATCCGAAACCTAAAGCCCTCTAGTTCTGGACTCCCCGACCCCAGGGAAAAGACTTTGTCTACTTATCCTATCCATGCCCCTCATGATTTTGTAAACCTCTATAAGGTCACCCCTCAGCCTCCGATGCTCCAGGGAAAACAGCTCTAGCCTATTCAACCTGTTCCTATAGCTCAAATCCTCCAACCCGGGCAACATCCTTGTAAATATTTTCTGAACCCTTTCAAGTTTCACAACACCTTTCCGATAGGAAGGAGACCAGAATTGCATACAATATTCCATCAGTGGCCTAACCAATGTCCTGTAAAGCTGCAGCATGACCTCCCAACTCCTGTACTCAATACACTTGACCAATAAAGGAAAGCATACCAAACGCTTTCTTCACTGTCCTATCTGCCTGTGACTCCACTTTCAAGAGCTATGGACCTGCACTCCCAGGTCTCTTTGTTCAGCAACACTCCCTAGGACCTTACTATTAAGTGAAAAAGTCCTGCTAAGATTTGCTTTCCCAAAATGCAGCACCTCGCATTTATCTGAATTAAACTCCACCTGCCCCTTCTCAGTCCATTGGCCCATCTGGTCCAGATCCTGTTGTAATCTGAGGTAACCCTCTTCGCTGTCCACTACTCCTCCAATTTTGGTGTCATCTGCAAACTTACTAACTGGTCCTCTTATGCTCGCATGCAAATCATTTATGTAAATGACAAATAGAGGACCCAGCACCCTTGTGGCACTCCACTGGTCACAGGCCTCCAGTCTGAAAAACAACCCTCCACCACCACTCTTTTCCACTGATGCAAAATATTCATTTAAGTGTCTGCCCCATCTCCTGCAGCTGCACACAAAAGCTGCCTTGTTAATCTTTGAGGGGCCCTATTCTCTCCCAAGTTACCCTTTTGTTCTTTATATATTTGTAAAAACCCTTTGGAATCTCCTTAACTCTATTTGCCAAAGCTAACTCATGTCTCCTTCTTGCCCTCCTGATTTCTCTCTTAAGTATGCTCCTACTGTCTTTATACTCTTCTACGGATTCACTCGATCTATCCTGTCTATTTTCTTAATCAAACCTTCAATCTCTTTAGTTCATCCAGCATTCCCTACCCGATCAGCCTTCCCTTTCACCCTAACAGGAATATACTTTCTCTAGACTCTCGTTACCTCATTTGTGAAGGCTTCCCATTTTCCAGCCATCCCTTTATCTTTGAACATCTGTGCCCAATCAGCTTTTGAAAGTTCTTACCTAATACTGTCGAAATTGGCCTTCTTCCAATTTTGAACTTCAACTTTTGGTTGTGACTATCCGTTTCCATCACTATTTTAAAACTAATAGAATTATGGTCACTGATCCCAAAGTGCTCCCCCACAGACACCTTGGTCACCTGCCCTGCTTTATTTCTCGAGAGTAGGTCAAGATATGCATCTGTTCTGGTAGATACATCCATACACTGAATCAGAAAATTTTCTTGTACCCACTGAACAAACTCCTCTCTATCTAAACCCTTAACATGATGGCAGTCATGTTTGGCAAGTTAAAATCCCCTACCACAACCACCCTATTATTCTTACAGATAACTGAGATCTCCTTACAAATTTGTTTCTCAATTTCTCTCTGATTATTCGGGGGTCTATAATACAGTCCCAATAAGCTGATCATCCCTTTCTTATTTCTCAGTTCTACCCAAATAACGTCCCTGGATGTATTTCCGGGAATATCTTCCCTCAGTACAGCTGTAATGCTATCCCTTATCCAACACACAACTCCCCCTCCTCTCTTGCCTCCCTTTCTATCTTTCCTGTAGCATTTGTATCCTGGAACATTAAGCTGCCAGTCCTGTCCATCCCTGAGCCACGTTTCTGTAATTGCTATGATATCCCAGTCTCATGTTCCTAACCATGCCCTGAGTTCATCTGCCTTCCCTGTTAGGCCTCTTGCATTGAAATAAATTAGATTACATTACAGTGTGGAAACAGGCCCTTTGACCCAACAAGTCCACACCGACCCACCGAAGCGTAACCCATACCCCTACATTTACCCCTTACCTAACACTAGGGGCAATTTAGCATGGCCAATTCACCTGGCCTGCACATCTTTTGGACTGTGGAAGGAAACCGGAGCACTCGGAGGAAACCCACGCAGACACTGGGAGAATGTGCAAACTCCACACAGTCAGTCGCCTGAGGCAGGAATTGAACCCAGGTCTCTGGCGCTGTGAGACAGCAGTGCAAACCACTGTGCCACCGTGCCGCCCACTTATGCAATTTAATTTATCAATCCTACCTTGTTCTCTGCTTTGTCCCTGCCTGCCCTGACTGTTTGACTTGTCTTTGTTCTCAACTGCACTAATCTCAGATTGAAATCTTTCTTCACTATCTCCCTATCTCTCAAGTCCATAGTTCCCTGAAAGTAGCCATGCATGTAGATAGCGTGGTAAAAAAAGTAAATGGCATGCTTACCTTTATTGGTTGGAGCATTGAGTACAAGAGTCAGGATGTCATGTTGCAGTTTTATAAGATTTTGGTTAGGGCCAGGTGAATTGGCCATGCTAAATTGTCCCTAGTGTTAGGTAAGGGGTAAATGTAGGGGTATGGATTACGCTTCGGTGGGTCGGTGTGGACTTGTTGGGTCAAAGGGCCTGTTTCCACACTGTAATGTAATGTAATCTAATTTATTTCAATGCAAGAGTATTACATTCAATTCTGGTCGCCACATCATGGGAAGAATATGGAGGCTTTGGAGACTGTGCAGAAGGAGTTCACCAGGATGCTGCTTGGACTAGAGGGTTTGAGCTATAAGGAGAGTCTAGAAAAACTTAGGTTGTTTTCTCTGGAGTGGCAGAGGCTGAGGGGAGACTTGATAAGAGATCCATAAAATTATGAGATGCATAGATAGGGTCGACAGTATCTTTTTTTCCCCCCAGAGTTGAAATGTCTAATACTAGGGGACGTGCATTTAAGATGAGAGGAGGAAAGTTTAACGGAGATGTGAGGGGTTAGGCTTTTAAAAAAAAGTATTAAGAGTCTGGAACATACTGTCAGAGGTGGTGATGAAGGCAGATACAATAGAGGCATTTAAGGGACTTTTAGATAAGTACATGAATATGCAAGGAATGGAGAGATATGGACCGAGGCAGGCAGAAGGGATTAGTTTAACTTGGTGTCATGTTCGGCACAACATCTAGGGCCAAAGGGCCCATTCTTGTGCTGTACTGTTCTGTGTTCTGTATAGAGCATAGAACATAGAAAAATACAGCGCAGTACAAGCCCTTCGGCCCTCGATGTTGCGCCGACCGAAGCCTACCTAACCTACACTAGCCCAATAACCTCCATATACTTGTCCAATGCCCGCTTGAATGACCATAAAGAGGGAGAGTCCACCACTGATACTGGCAAGGCATTCCATGAACTCACAACCTGCTGAGTAAAGAATCTACCCCTAACATCTGTCCTATACCAACCTCCCCTTAATTTAAAGCTGTGTCCCCTAGTAACAGCTGACTCCATATGCGGAAAAAGGTTCTCACTGTCAACCCTATCTAAACCCCTAATCATCTTGTACACCTCTATCAAATCTCCCCTAAACCTTCTTTTCTCCAATGAGAAAAGCCCCGAGTGCCTCAGCCTTTCCTCATATGATCTTCCTACCATGCCAGGCAACATCCTGGTAAACCTCCTCTGCACTCGTTCCAATGCCTCCACATCCATCCTATAGTATGGCGACCAAAACTGTACACAATACTCCAGATGAGGCCGCACCAGAGTCTTATACAACTGCAACATGACCTTAGGACTCCAGAACTCAATTCCTCTACCAATAAAGCCCAGTACGCCATATGCCTTCTTCACAGCACTATTTACCTGGGTGACAACTTTCAGAGATCTGTGTACATGGACACCAAGATCTGAACAGATTGATCCAAAAGAAATCCTGCAGTTTTAAGATAGGATTAAGGTAGGATTCACTCTGTCACAAAAGTACAAGAATGAGGAGCAGGAGTATTTCATGCAGCCCTCTGGCTGCTGCACCAATTAACAAGGACATTAATCCTGAGAGTAGGTGTACAGTGCAGTCATCAAGAACCAAAGAGCCTCCTCCTGTGCTGTAAAACTCTGACTCTGTCCTCTTTCCTGCACATTCCACATATGCCTTGATTCTGGTGATTGTTGTGTTGACCTCGAAAAATCAATTGTCATAATTTTGCAAAATTTCCAAAAAATTGTGCAAGCCCAAAGTTAAAGAATTGAGCTGTTCAACTTCACACTGGTTATAAGATTCCCTGTGCCTTTTTTTTACATTATTTTATTTTGTTTGCTCTAACAAAATTGCAATATTGCTGGGGTTTTGTTTGGTTTAATTCTTAACAAATGTGGGTAACGTTTTTCCTCTGACAGGAGAACTGTTAGGTCATTAGTGCTATGTGAGTGTTTTTTCCTTCTTACAAAAGCATTGAGGATTTGGTTAAGAAAAAGAAGGAAGCATATGTCAGGCATAGACAGGATAGATTGAGTGAATCCTTAGAAGAGTATAAAAAAAGTAGGAGTATACTTAAGAGAGAAATCGGGAGGGCAAAACAGGGACATGGGATAGCTTTGGCAAATAGAATTAAGGAGAATCCAAAGGGTTTTTACAAATATATTAAGGACAAAAGGGTAACTAGGGAGAAAATAGGGCCCCTCAAAGATCAGCAAGGCGGCCTTTGTGTGGAGCCACAGAAAATGGGGGAGATACTAAATGAATATTTTGCATCAGTATTTACTGTGGAAAAGGATATGGAAGATATAGACTGTAGGGAAATAGATGGTAACATCTTGCAAAATGTCCAGATTACAGAGGATGTCTTGAAACAGTTAAAAGTTGATAAATCCCAAGGACCTGATCAGGTGTACCCGAGATCTCTAGAGAAGTGATTGCTGGGCCTCTTGCTGAGATATTTGTATCATCGACAGTCACAGGTGAGGTGCTGAAAGACTGGAGGTTGGCAAACGTGGTGCCACTGTTTAAGAAGGGCGGTAAAGACAAGCCAGGGATCTATAGACTGGTGAGCCTGACCTCAGTGGTGGGCAAGTTGTTGGAGGGAATCCTGAGGGACAGGATGTACATGTATTTGGAAAGGCAAGGACTGATTCGGGATAGTCAACATGGCTTTGTGCGTGGGAAATCATGTCTCACAAACTTGATTGAGTTTTTTGAAGAAGTAACAAAGAAGATTGATGAGGGCAGAGTAGTAGATGTGATCTATATGAACTTCAGTAAGGCATTCGACAAGGTTCCCCATGGGAGATTGATTAGCAAGGCTAGATCTCATGGAATACAGGGAGAACTAGAACTGGCTCAAAGGTCGAAGACGGAGGGTGGTGGTGGAGGGTTGTTTTTCAGACTGGAGGCCTATGACCAGTGGAGTGCCACAAGGATGGGTGCTGGGCCCTCTACTTTTGTCATTTACAGAAATGATTTGGATGCGAGCATAAGAGGTACCGTTAGTAAGTTTGTAGATGATGCCAAAATTGGAGGTGTTGTGAACAGCGAAGAGGGTTACCTCAGATTACAACAGGATCTGGACCAGATGGGCCAATGGAGATGGAGTTTAATTCAGATAAATGCGAGGTGCTGCATTTTGGGAAAGCAAATCTTAGCAGGACTTTTTCACTTAATAGTAAGGTCCTAGGGAGTGTTGCTAAACAAAGAGACCTGGGAGTGCAGGTCCATAGCTCCTTGAAAGTGGAGTCACAGGCAGATAGGATAGTGAAGAAAGCGTTTGGTATGCTTTCCTTTATTGGTCAAGAGTATTGAGTACAGGAGTTGGGAGGTCATGTTGCAGCTTTACAGGATATTGGTTAGGCCACTGTTGGAATATTGGGTGCAATTCTGGTCTCCTTCCTATCAGAAAGATGTTGTGAAACTTGAAAGGGTTCAGAAAAGATTTACAAGGATGTTACCAGGGTTGGAGGATCTGAGCTACAGGGAGAGGCTGAACAGGCTGGGGCTGTTTTCCCTGGAGCGTCGGAGGCTGAGGGGTGACCCTATAGAGGTTTACAAAATTATGAGGGGCACGGATAGGATAAATAGGCAAAAGTCTTTTCCCTGGGATCGGAGAGTCCACAATTAGAGGGCATAGGTTTAGGGTGAGAGGGGAGAGATATAAAAGAGACCTAAGGGGCAACTTTTTTACGCAGAGGGTGGTATGTGTATGGAATGAGCTGCCAGAGGAAGTGGTGGAGGCTGGTACAATTGCAACACTTAAGAGGCATTTGGATGGGTATATGAATAGGAATGGTTTGGATGGATATGGGCCGGTTGCTGGCAGGTGGGACTAGATTGGGTTGTGATATCTGGTCAGCATGGATGGGTTGGACCGAAGGGTCTGTTTCCATGCTGTACATCTCTGTGATTCTATATTGCAAAACAATCCATGACATTGATAGCAAAATAACCTTTACAGTGAACAAACTGGTTGACAAGTTTATTTCTGAAAATAATAGTAATTTTATATTTCTTAGATATAAAAGAATCTAATCCTGGTATTTTCTTTCCCTACTCCAACCCTTAAACTAGGAAACCATCACATGTATGAAATGGGACCCTTTAGGGATGATGCTAATGACTTGTGCCAAAGAAAATACTGTCAAACTTTGGAGTTTTATTTCTGGAACCTGGAAGTGTCTGCATAAACTATCTCATCTGGCTATGGTAAACACTGTCGCCTGGTGTAGTCAACTAGGTAAAGGTTTCAAGTTGCAGCTCATGTTGGCCAGGTGGGTATAACTTTTTATTCATTCAAATTGTTGGTGAAAATGTTTGACCTCAATAAATAGATAATGTTTATTTGTTTAGGAGTTGATCCTGAAAATGTTATTTTGATCAACTTCGAGGATATTGTTATGGAACGAGTGGCACGGTGGCTCAGTGGTTAGCACTGCTGCCTCACAGCCCCAGGGACCCGGGTTCCATTGTCTGTGTGGAGTTTGCACATTCTCCCCGTGTCTGTGTGGGTTTCCTCCGGGTGCTCCAGTTTTCCTCCCACAGTCCAAAGATGTGCAGGTCAAGTGAATTGGCCATGTTAAATTGCCCATAGTGTTAGGTGCATTAGTCAGGGGTAAATATAGGGTAGGGGAATGGGTCTGGGTGGGTTGCTGTTTGGAGGGTCGGTGTGGACTTGTTGGGCTGAAGGCCTTTTCCCATACTGTAGGGAATCTAATCTAATCTAAAAAAAATGATGATTCACTTTCTCACAATACCATGTCCAAATGCTGTACGTTAACTTGCAACGGTATTACTTATAAATAATGTGTTATTCTGTTAAACCTACTGGGTTTCTGATGCAGTGTTTAGATTTATGGAGCTAAATGGATGAAGGGTCCAAATATCTGATCTCTTAGACCTAGTTTAATTTGAGACTGTTGGGGAGGAGATGAGCTGTATGACTTGCAAAATATTTTTAAGACGCACGCCTGCAATGTCAAACTGTGAAATGGAAGTGAGCAGAGATATTTAGCATAGACAGGACGTTGCAGAGGAGAATTATTGGGAACAGCTTTATGACTAGTGGAGCAGTACGGTGGGTCAGTGGTTAGTACAGCTGCCTCACAGCGCCAGGGACCCAGGTTTGATTCCAGCCTCGGGTGACTGTCTGTGTAGAGTTTGCATATTCTCCCTGTGCTCTGGTTTCCTCCCACAATCCAAAGCTGTGCATGGTTAGGTGAATTGACCATGCAAAATTGCCTATAGTGTTCAGGGATATATAGGTTAGGTGCATTAGTTAGCGGTAAATGTAGAGTAATAGGTTCTGGAAATGGGTCTAGGTGCGTTACTCTTTGGAGGATCAGTATGGACTTGTTTGGCCGAAGGGCCTGTTTCCACACTGTAGGAATTCTATTCTATAAATTTCTAATGTGGTGTGGTTGGAAGTAGGAGGGTGTTGTGTGAGCACTCTGCCAACTCCCTGTCTTCTCCAAAAACAAAACCAGTGCTGAAAGCCTATGGTTATTCTCAAAGTTAATTGCTCGCTAACAAATATGATTGTTCACCTAGGAAATTCCATGTCGCAGGCAATTGAGTTCTGTGGGTCCTGATGATCCCGACCCTAGAGTTGATTCTCCAACTACTGGGAGATGGAATTGGTCCCTGCGCTTGAAATAGATATCATTCCTTTCTCTTGTTCATTTTCCATACTTCTGCTTGCGGTCAGGTGTTCTCAAAGAATTGTGTCCCTTGATATAGGAGCTTTCTCCAAGTGGGTTTCTTCTGAGCCAAAGTCTTTCAAGCATTGACATCTATGTTGCATTTCTTGAGAGAAGCCTTCAGGGAGCCTTTGAAATGCTTCCTTTATCCTCCTTTTGTTCCAGTACATTCCTTGGGCTAGGTAAAGATGATTTTCTTTAGCAGTTGAAACTTGGTTGACGCGGTGGAGTTGGTTTCAGATGATCATATAAAAGTCACCATGGTCTGAATGGAAAGGACTATTCTGTCATTGGAGAGAAATAACTTGTGGTGGTTTAACCTCAGGTTCACAGTGCCTCAGGTGAGGGGAGAAATTGAGGAGAGCCCTTCATGGTAACCTCATGGTAGCCAAATAATGACCACTTAAAGATCTCCTCTGGTTTGGTTGGTATGTGGCCCACCTGCAATTTTCACCATTTGGCATACACAATGAGTAATCCTGAACTTTGCACCTTTCCAGTTTGGGGAGTGAGAGGAAGGTCACTTCATGAAAATCACTCAGTGCCTGATTAGGATTCGGTGCCCAGAATGAAAGAGTCCCTCTCAGAACCCTCCCACCTGGTGCTGACCCCTATCAGCAAAACCCTCGTACAGTAGTTGATTGGCAAAACAGCTATCGGGCTTTGATTGTAATTTCTTCCTCGGGTAGACCCATTGCTGCTCACTTAAGTGCCTGAAAGATATTTAAAGCCTTCCTTTTTCCAGCCAGAGGCTTTGACTCCTTTTTCCCAGGGATACTTAATTGCATTCATTCCCAAACAATAGTTTGTCCTTGTCATTTCATCTCAGGCAACAGTTTATTCCGGAAAAAGTTATTGCTGATTTTTTTAAAACCATGAACAGTGACTGTAAGTTCTGAAGTTTACAGTTTCACATCACATTTTTCCAGTTTATATTCCATCTGCCAAGTTTTTGCTTACTCACAGTCTGTTCAAAGCTGTGTTGATCTTCCTAATACCACACATTCCCACTTAGCTTTGTGTTATCTATGTGCTTGGAAATGTTACATTTACCCTCAGATCAAAATCATTGATCCAAATAGGATTACGCAATTTTGTCCCTCAAGCTTATTTGCCATTTGATATGATCATAGCTAATCTCCTTTTGCTCTCCTGCTCAGTCTCCATAACCCTTCAACTCATTACTAATTAAAAATCTCTGTCTCCTCACATTTACTCTCTGTCCCAGCAGCCACTACACTCTGCAGTAGTGAATTCCATACATTTACAACACTTTGGGAGAATTAATTTTACCTCATCCCAGTTTTAACTCTACTACCCCTAAAACTATGATCTCCCTCATGAAGATTGTTCCACATAAGGAAGCACCCTTTCTATATCTACTTTGTCAATCCCCTTTAGCATTTTATATACTTCAATTAGATTTCCCCTCATCTATCTAAACTCCAAAGTTTATTCACCTTCATCGAGAGTATAGGCTCAACTGCCCAATCTCTCTTCATGAGACAAATCCCTCATCTCTGGAATCAATCTCGTGAACCTCATCTGAATTGCCTCCAATGTGACAACATCTCCCCTGAAGTAGGAAGACCAAAATTGTGCACAATACTCCTGGTGTGATCTCACTAATGCCTTGTACAGTTATAACAACACTCTTTTCTTTTAGCAATAGTTGCCAAAATTCCATTTGTCTCCCTGCTGTACCACTAGTTTCCTGCAATTCATGCACAAAGGCACCCAGATCCCTCTGAATAGTTACTTAATAAATAGTCTTTCTATTCCTCTGACAAAACTGGATAGCCTCTCAATTCTCACATATAAATAGTGAAAAGCTGGGAATCATATGCTGAACTCTGAGCTGCCCACCAGTAACAGCTTGACAACATGATGGTCCATTTATTCCTGTTGTCTGTTTTCTGACTGTTAGCCAATCCTTAATCCATGCAGTACATTACCCATGTGTTTTAATTTTGTTAACCACTCTATTTTAGAGGATGTTATCAAAGGTATTCTGAAAGTCTAAGCATCCACCGACTTCCTTTTGTTAATTTTGTTAACAACATAATCAACAGAAGCCAACAGACTTAGCCGACACGATTTTCTATTCACGAATCCATTTAGCCTAAGACCACAAAGTGCTGGAGAACCTCAGCATGTCTGGCAGCATCTATGGAGGGAGAAACAGACTCAGGTCTATAGGTCTATCATTTCCTGTTCCCCTCATTCTTTAAATAATGGAGTGACATGTACTACCTTCCATTTGACAGGAAACGATTAGTATTTATAAAATTTTGGAAGATGATCGCCAACGTATCCACTGTCTCCATAACTACCTCTCTCTTTATCATATGGTTGTCACTTATCCCTCAAGGTTCTTTTACATCAACATTATTAGCCTGTTTTTATTACATAAAACTAGATCTAAAATAGCCTGTCATGTTGTCAGTTCTACTCCATATTGTTCTAGAAACTTGTCAATTCTTCAGCATACTGCTCTAGAAAGTTGTCCCCAACACGGTCCAAAACTCAACCTCAGCAGCATTAGTGCTGAGTAAGTTTACCCAATCTATATGTGGATTGAAGTGACTCATGATCACTGAATTACACAGGCTGCATGTGAAGTAACTCCACAAAGGCTGGCAGCCCATCACCACGTCGCCTTTTATTTACACATGCATATACATGAAACTGACCCGGCTCGCTTCGACCTGGTTCCAAGAGTGAATAGAACCCCTGACTCCTGTTTATATGTGTCAGCCAGGAATCAGATTGGACCAGGTTAACATGCCCCAATCAGGCAACTCGTAATCTATGAGATCCATGTGGCTGATCTTGTTCCATCACTACACCCCTCTAGGTCTAAGTTTTGAGATATAGGCTCATTCTTTTTCCTGTAGCTTCTCCTTGGGCTGGTTCCTCTGACTCTGCCTTGGATACTGGAGGCGTGTACCACACTGTAGCCCACCTCTTGTCCCAGGAGCGTCTTGGCCGAAACTCCTTGTCATCGAGTGGTATTGCATCGAGGCTGCACCATCTGCTGTGTCCATCTCGTCCTCAGAGGTTTATTTGATGCTAGGTGGAGGGGGAGAACTCTCAGTTCTAACAGCCTTGCCGCAGGTATATTTTGCTCCTGCCCTGTTTGTGAGGCTGCAGCTTTCATGTGATCCACATTCTTGTTCAGGACTGCCTCTCCCACATGAACTTTGTATGTCATGGGACCTGATCTAGTGTCAACTATGCCAGTTGCCCATGCAGGGCCATTGCTGTGGTTTTGACACCAAATTTTGTTTCCTAAAGTAAGCTCCCTCTCTCGATTAGGGGGATGTTGTATCAGGGTTTGGCATTTCTGATGCCACTTCAATGCTCGGGGCAATCACTCTTGGTTCCCACAACAATATACTGTCCTCTATGGTGATCTAGTCTTGCTGGGTCCAGAAAGGATCAGTTCTGGTTGTGATGGCCCTTTTGTTTCCCCATCTGTACAACTGTACAGGGCCCTGGTGAGACCACACCTGGAGTACTGTGTGCAGTTCTGGTCTCCAAATTTGAGGAAAGACATTCTGGCTATTGAGGGAGTGCAGCGTAGGTTCACGAGGTCACTTCCTGGAATGACGGGATTACCTTACATTGAAAGACTGAAGCGACTGGGCTTGTATACCCTTGAGTTTAGAGGACTGAGAGGGGATCTGATTGAGACATATAAGATTATGAAAAGATTGGACACTCTGGAGGCAGGAAACATGTTTCCGCTGATGGGTGAGTCCCGAACCAGAGAACACAGCTTAAAAATAAGGGGTAGACCATTTAGGACAGAGATGAGGAGAAACTTCTTCACCCAGTGAGTGGTGGGTGTGTGGAATGCTCTGCCCCAGAGGGCAGTGGAGGCCCAGTCTCTGGATTCATTTAAGAAAAGAGTTGGATAGAGCTCTCAAGGATAGTGGAATCAAGGGTTATGGAGATAAGGCAGGAAGAGGATACTGATTAAGGATGATCAGTCATGATCATATTGAATGGTCTACTCCTGCACCTATTGTCTATTGTCTATCACTGCTAGCTGTTTTAGTTTTGCCAGATCAGGATATTTTTGTGTTCACAGTCTGATATTGTCAGCAGTGACCAGAAGGGTATGCAGAAAATTTAAAACCAGAATGGGCTATTCTAATGGTGGCACCACTGGTGGCAAATCCACTAGTGGGAGGCAGCTCAAGGCACCTGCTGCACAGTGTTCCAATTTGTAATTGTACACACTCAGAATAAGAGCCCACCACTGAATTCAACCTGAATCTATGGCTGGCACAGCCCTGTCCATTTAAAGTAGCCCTTGCAGGGATTTGTGGTCCATTTGGCTCAGTGGCTCACTGGTTAGCACTGCTGCCTCACAGCACCAGGGTCAAAGGTTCGATTCCAGCCTTGGGCAACTGTGCAAACTCCACACAGACATTCTCTGTGTCTGTGTGGGTTTCCTCCGGGTGCACCAGTTTCCTCCCACAGTCCAAAGATGGCCATGATAAATTGCCCATAGTGATAGGTGCATTAGTCAGAGGGGGGTGGGTTACTCTTCGGAGGGTTGGTGTGGACTGGTTGGGCCGAAGGGCCTGAGGAGCAAGAGAATCGATGTTTCAGGCCGGAGCCCTTCATCAGGAATGGAGCGCTGGTCAGTGCACAGCAAACCACCAAAACAAAGCCAAGTTCAAGCCAAATGGTTAAAATTTTCTTGAGGATCCAGCTCAGCAGGCCATTGTAGTTGCTGCTGGTACGTGGACTCGAAACAGTATAAAAGTTCCACAGGCCTGTATCTAGGAGAGCGTAACCCTGGAGAGTTCACCTACAACTAGTTCGAATAATTAAACTGCTTAGCAAAATCCAAATCACAATCAATCAAAAAGATTTCTGCTTAAATGGTCATCCAGTTCTAACGAAGATCGATACGAACACAGCTGTATAGTGATTGCAGAGCCAGTCTTTACCAAAATTCACTCTCGATTCCAACTCTCAAGTTTACATAAAACCTTGGCCAGGCTGAGAACCTGTGCCAGGGAAACAAATTAGGGGTACAACTTCAGTTCCGGTTTCTTATGAGAAGCAGCTGGCTTAATTACCACTGATTGTAGTACAAGGCACGGGCCCAAGCTTGATGGGGTGAAATTGGTTGAGAAAGATTCAAATTGACTGGCTCAACATTTTTTGATTAGAAAATGGCTGCCTGAGTAAAATCCCAACTTGGACATATTTTAGGAAGGTCGAGGGATATCAAATGGGCCAAGGCCACCTCATATATTGAACAAGAAGCAATTCCATGATTCTATAAGGCCTGCCCAGTTCTATTTGCCTCACATACAAAAGTAGAGGCAGAAGTCAGGAGACTGGAAAGCAAAGGAATCATCAAATCAGTACAGTTTGCAGCACTGGTCATATCAATTATGAAGTCCAATGGATCAGTTCGCCGTTGTGGGTCTTTAAACAAACAATAAACCACTTTTTGCAGCTGGATAAATACCCAATCCTTTGCACAGAGGACTTCTATGCAAAACTGGCAGGGGGGCTGTTCTTTACAAAGCTAGAACACGAGTCATGTGTATCTGCAATTGCAGTGAGATGAGGATCCCCAGAAATATGCTACAATTAATACCTGATGACTAATTAAGGCACTTAATACCTAGAAGGGCTTTTACCAACATACCCCAAAAGGCAGTGTTGTATCATCAGCCTGTGCCATTTTCCAGCAGATGACGGAGAACACTTTACAAGGTCTATTCCAAGTCATATTTTATTTGGATGACATGCTAATAAATGGGAAGACCAATAAAGAGCATTTAGAGAACTTAGACATAGTGCTTAAATGTTCCTCCAAGACAGGGGAGTATGTCTTAGGAGGGAAAAATGTGTTCCATGCACCCCAAGTGATCTGCTTGGATTACAGAGTGAACAAGACCAGGTTACACCCATCGGAAGATAAAGTAAGGACAACAAATGTGCCCCAGCTCACATGTCTGTACCGGAGGTTAGTTCTTTCCTTGGTTTGGTAAATTATTACAGAAAATTTCAAAGTAACCTGGCCTCCATACTGGCACCCTCACATTGCTGAAGAAGGGTCAGACTTGGATACAGTTTCGTAGCCAAGATGCAACCCTTTAGGGAAGTGAAGAAGCAGCTATTGTCACATTACGATCCCAAGCAAGATGCGGTGCTGACATGCGATGCTTCCCTATATGGTATCGTGGTAGCGTTGGCTACCACGGAGGCCCCGCTGGTGGCCCAGCGAAGAGGAACGCCTAATAACGTATGCTTCCTGGATTTTAGATGATGCTGAATGAAGATATGCCCAGATGAAGGAGGAATGTTTGGCAGTCATTCTTAGTGTGAGAGCACTCCCCCAAATCCTTTACAAATGTAGATTTGTAACAGTAATGATTAGATTAGATTAGATTCCCTACACTGCCGAAACAGGCCCTTCGGCCCAACCAGTCCACACCAACCCTCCGAAGAGTAACCCACCCCCCTCTGACTAATGCACCTATCACTATGGGCAATTTATCATGGCCATCTTTGGACTGTGGGAGGAAACTGGTGCACCCGGAGGAAACCCACACAGACACAGAGAATGTCTGTGTGGAGTTTGCACAGTTGCCCAAGGCTGGAATCGAACCTTTGACCCTGGTGCTGTGAGGCAGCAGTGCTAACCAGTGAGCCACTGAGCCAAATGGACCACAAATCCCTGCAAGGGCTACTTTAAATGGACAGGGCTGTGCCAGCCATAGATTCAGGTTGAATTCAGTGGTGGGCTCTTATTCTGAGTGTGTACAATTACAAATTGGAACACTGTGCAGCAGGTGCCTTGAGCTGCCTCCCACTAGTGGATTTGCCACCAGTGGTGCCACCATTAGAATAGCCCATTCTGGTTTTAAATTTTCTGCATACCCTTCTGGTCACTGCTGACAATATCAGACTGTGAACACAAAAATATCCTGATCTGGCAAAACTAAAACAGCTAGCAGTGATAGACAATAGACAATAGGTGCAGGAGTAGACCATTCAATATGATCATGACTGATCATCCTTAATCAGTATCCTCTTCCTGCCTTATCTCCATAACCCTTGATTCCACTATCCTTGAGAGCTCTATCCAACTCTTTTCTATTCACCTGATTGATGCCACACTCCACATTCCTACTCCTGCTTCATGAGAGAGAAAAAAGGTGATTGAGAGGTGACTTAAGTGAGGCATAAAAGATAGTCAGAGGGTTAGATTGGGTGGACAGTGAGAGCCTTTTTCCTGAAATGGTGATGACTAACACGAGAGGACATAGCTTTAAATTGAGGGGTGATGGATATAGGACAGATGTCAGAGGTGGTTTCTTTACTCAGAGTAGTAGGGGTATGGAATGCCCTGCTTGCAACAGTAGTAGACTCACGAACTTTAAGGGCATTTAAATGGTCATTGGATAAACATATGGATGAAAATGGAATAGTGTAGGTTAGATGTGCTTCACATTGGTTCCACAGGTTGGCACAACATCGAGGGCCGAAGGGCCAGTACTGCACTGTAATGTTCTGTTTGTGTGACTGGAGGCCAGTATTCAGTGGCATACCACAGCTGCCAGTGTTGGGTCTTTTATTGTTTGTTCATATATTCATCACAATTTAGATAAGAATGTAGGGAGATGGGAAGTCAGTTTGCAGATCACACAAAGTCTGATCAGGAGGTTGACAGTGAGGAAGTAGGCCTTGTAGGAGGATGTAAATGAATTTGTTAGAAAGGCAGATTAATGACAGATAGATTTTAGCTTCGATGAGTGTGAGGTGATGCATTTTGGAAGAAGGAGCAAGACTTAATGTGAGCTGCATGATGGTACAGTGGTTAGCACTGCTGCCTCACAGTGCCAGAGACCCGGGTACGATTCCACCTCGGGTGATTGACTGTGTGGAGTTTGCACATTCTCCGAGTGTCTGCATGGGTTTCCTCCGAGTGCACCGGTTTCCTCCCACAATCCAAAGATGTGCAGGTCAAGTGAATTGGCAGTATTAACTTGCCCGTAGTGTTAGGTGCATTAGTCAGGGGTAAATATAGGGTAGGGGAACGGGTCTGGCGGATTACTGTTCAGAGGGTTGGTGTGGACTTGTTAGGTCAAAGGGCCTGTTTCCATACTGTGGGGTATCTAATCTAATTAATGAATGGCAAGACACTAGGAAGCTCAGACGAACAGAGGGATCTTTAGATGTTTGTCCACAGACTTCTGGAGGAATCTGGGCAGGTTAATTGGGGTAGTTAAGGCATTCACTTTTATCAATCATAGTACAGATTATTCGAGCAGAGAGATTTTGTTGGAGCTGTACAGCAGAGAAGGCTGAAGGGGGCATCTGATAGAGGTATACGAGGTTGAGGGGCATGAAAAACAGCTGTTCCCTTTGGTCAGTGGTTTAAAAAATAAGGAGGCATAATGTTAAGGCCAGAGGCAGGGGATTTAGAGGTTACTTGAGGGGAATAAAAATTTTCATAGGATCTAGAATGCACTGCATGGGAGGATAGTTGAGGTCTTTAATTGAAGTATCATAATATTCATGGCTATCGGCCTGTGCAGGAAAGTGGAACTAATGTAGATTTTGTGTATTTTTGGAGATATAGACTCAAGAGGCCAAAGACCTCTTCTGTACTTTATGATTCTATGTTTGTTCACCGTTAATTATTTTATGAATAACAAAGCCTCTATGAAGTACTTTTATTCTGAATTGCAGTCATTCAGGTACATTAATCGTTTTGATGGCTTAATGAGGAAGTTACACATTTGTAATGGTTTGTGGAATAGTGAGAGTCAATTATTGTCGCAGTCTTCCCAGTTGAGTCATGACACCTGTTTGGATAATCCAATAACTCATGAAGTTTAGATATTTTGACAAAGGAAGCTGCTGTATACTGTCACTAAAACAATTTGCCAGTCTGATTAGCATCTTCTATATCTATGAATTGTGCACATGGGTTAGTAGTGGTGCAGACACCGATGAACTCTGACCAATTGCTGGCGTTTTCTGTTGTCTCTGGGCCAATTTGGTGACTCATCAAAAAGGTAGAACACCTCTCAACACTTGTTACCATCGCCTTCAAAGAATTCCTTTCCGACTTCATTAATTATATGTATATTTGATACAATAGGAATATCAGAAGCTGCAACTAGCTGTTGTCAATTTGAATATGTTTACAGATTAGCAAAGTCTTTGTTGATCTTTAAGTGCCTTGAAGAGAGTTTGATAGTACAATATTTACAATAAAATATCATGTATTATCTCTTGCTAGTGGATGTCAGAATGGTTTGGTGTGTGTCTGGACTGTCCCGCAAGAGGTTTTCAAGGTTTCTCAGTCCACTTCCAGCAGCTCTGATGAATGGTGGGAACAAGAATCCAAGCATGAAGTGAAGGTAACACTATTACTAGCATCTCCAGCAGGTATTTCATTTTCCTTGCTAGCAAAGGATAGCTCGTTGGTTTCTGAAGAAACACTTCACATCTATGTGATGTTGGTCAGTCTAATAATATCCTGTTTAGAGAATATCTGCTGCCAGTGTTCTTTTTAACGTTTGATCTTTACTATTGGTAGACATAGAGGTGGGTATGGCTTTAATTCTATACAAATTGCGGCCAGTGAACAGTTACTGGCCCCTAAATACTAACTGGCCGGAAAACCACCAGATCACAGGTGTTTAGGATTTTAAGCTTGCTCAACTGACGAGCAGAAAGGGTACACGCCAAAGATGTTCAAGTTTGTCTTGCATATGTGCATACAGGTCCCAGTGGCAATTTAAGTGCACATTAAGTGAGGAGTTACTGCTGCCCTGCCACCAAGCTCAATCAGGTCAACAAGTGGTTATCTCCAATGAGGCCAAATCAGTGAATATTTTCCAAAGAAGAGCTGCATTGGACGCAATACATTAGCTCTGTTTCCCTCTCCACAGATGCTACCACACATGCTGAGTTTCTGCAGCACTACTTGTGTTTATTTCAGATCTCTGGCATCCGCAGTAAACATTTTTCTCTCTCAAGGTTTGTGTGAAGATTTGTAGCTCAGGTGCCAGGTTGTTGTAGTTGTGGGTTTGTTCACTGAACTGGGAAGTTGATTTGCAGACATTTCGTCCTCTGTCTAGGTGATACTTTCAGTGCTTTGGAGCCTCCTGTGAAGTACAGCTGTACTGTATCTTCTGGAATTTATTTGGTTCTGTTTCTGCTGCTTCTGGTTGCCAGTTCCAGCTGTTGGTTATAGTAGCCGGTATATTGGGTCCAGGTCTATGTGCTTGTTGATAGAGTCCGTGGATGAATGCCGGGCTTCTAGAAATTCTCTGGCTGTCCTCTGCTTAGCTTGTCCTATGATTGTTGTGTTGTCCCAGGCGAATTTGTGGACCCTGTTTTCTGTGTGTATGGCTACTAGTGACGGCTGGTCATGGTATTAGTGGCTGGTTGGTGTTCATGGATGCAGATTGCCAGCTGTCTGCCTGTTTGTCCTATATAGTGTTTCGTGCAGTGTTTGCATGGAAACTTGTAAATTATGTTTGTCTTGCACTTAATGGGGATAGGGTCTTTTGTCCTGGTGAGTTGTTGTCTGAGCGTGGCTGTCATGGATCCAAGTGGTTGGAGAAGCCTGGCTGTCAGTTCAGAGAGAGTTTTCTTTATAGGGTAGTGTGGCTAGTAAGTTAGGTCATGGCATGTCCTCGTCACTTTGTTTGTCTGTTAGGCATCACCACACTTGATTTCAATCTCCAGCATCTCCGGTCCTCACTTTCTCCCTGCCAGTTTTTTTTTAATCGTTCAACTTATCTTTATCCTCCTGCAAGCTCCTTTTGTCACCTTTATACTTTCCTACCTGTCTTTGTGTCATCTGAAAATTTAGTTATCAGGCTTTTGTTCCCTTCATCTAAGTAATTGATGTAAAATTTATGTTCAGGCCCAGAACAGACCACTGCAAAACTTTAACGGTCATATCCTGCCAATTAGATATGGACCTATTTATCTTCTCCTAGTTTCTGCCAACCAGCCAGTCTTCTATCTATGCTAATATATTTGCTCGTGCACCATGTGCTTTTATTTTCTGCAATAACCTTGCATTTGGCACCCTATCAAATGCCTTCTGAGAATCCAAGTACAGTATGTCAGTAGGATTACCCAGGTTCAGGTTACTTCTTCGAAGAATATAGTGAACTGGTTAAATGATTTCCCCTCCACAAAACAATGTTGACTTTCCCAATTACTTTCAGCTTTTCTAAATGTGCAGCTGCGGAAGGAATTTTTATCTTTTGCTTAATGGATTACAATTGAGCTGCTTCTTTTTGATTCTGTGGAATGTGCCTTAATAAACCTCTAAATAGAGGTAACGCATCAATTGTCAAAGACTATCTGTGCCTTTATAAACTTTTTATGTATGAACATTCCTTGTCTTCTGTTATAATATATTTTAAAGAACATTATACTTAATGTTTGTATTTTAATTTTTATTATCATGGAATTTGAAGAGTGGATGTAAAAATGTCGGAGAGGCAGCGTGCATCTATCAACTGAAGGGGCACATCACTCCAGTGCGCACTGTAACCTTTAGCCCTGATGGACTGGTCTTAGTATCAGGGGGACTTGGTGGACTAATGAACATTTGGTCACTGCGGGTAAGAAGTTAGACTAACATGAATTGTGTTGTTTCTATTCTAAAGTGTTAGCTTATCAAAAATTAATTAAATTAGGAAATCTATCCAAAAAAGCCTACAGTTTCTTCACTGAAATGGATTTTAATTATAACCTTCGAACTTGAATTTTCCACATCGTTTCGTAGGTTTACACATATGGTATACTTTTTATGGTTTTCCGTTTGATGAAAATGCTAAATAAAAAATCTAGTCTGTTTTTCACTTCATTTAATTTTTGGAAGTTACACAAAAAGTTCTAATCAGAATTTTATGAACCTAATGGACACGTTTGCCAGAGGTGGAGAAAGTGCCATAAAATTCCATGAGTGACTTTCTCCCTGTTGACCCACCCAACCTTGCCACAATTTTACAGGCAGTGAGTGAGACCAAAAGCTGCCCTTTAGGCCTTCGTGACCAACTGATGTCATTTAAAAGCTGCTCCCCTCTTAGACCACAATTTGTTAAAATGGGAGGAGAAGTGCTGGAAACCAGCAGGTTTGTGTACTTTGGCAGGAAAGATTGGTGGAGTGTTGGATAGCTCCTTCAAAAAGCCCCTTTTCTGAGTACCCCCTCAACCTGATTGTTACACCTGTCCTTCATTCCAGACTTGGGTCCGCGATGATCAAAAAACTGACTTTACTTCTAGCTTCCACCTCTTTAGTTTGTGGGATAAAGTTAAAAATCATACAGCACCAGGTTATAGTCCAACAGCTTTCAGAGCACTAGCTTTTTTGTTCCTAACCCAGGATGGTAGTGTGCTACAGAGTGTTGTGACAGGATCTGTTGCTATTTAGAATACAGCCTGGATTCCTGATGTTGGAGTTGCAACTTGTTCCAATAGGTCCAACAGGTTTATTTGGAAGCACTAGCTTTCAGAGTGCCACTCCTTCATCAGGTGGTTTCTGGAATAAATTGCAGTCCTATTATTGGCCACAATTCCCGATGGAGCTGCCAAAAGATACCTCAGCTTTGAATGGCTCCAAGATAGCTGTCCAAACTGAGGTACGTTACAACTGGTGACAGCACTTTTGATGGCAAGCAGGAAATACATTAAATCCTGCTCTATATCTGCACACCTGATCAGAAGTTCTTGTGTGCATCTTCAAAGTTGATTTCTTTGGTTTTCCCAAGGATTCTAATCATTGTTTCTGTTCAGACCTTCCTGAGACACTTCAATACTTGAAGATAAATCAGAATGGAGTATAAATGATGATCTCTATTTCCTAAATTTAACATTTATACTTCGCTGCTTAAGAGTAAACATAGCTGCAAATTTGTTGTCTTCCCAGAAATAATCCAGTGACCCTTTCTCAATTACTTTTTCTTGTTCCTAACCCAGGATGGTAGTGTGCTGCAGAGTGTTGTGACAGGATCTGGTGCTATTCAGAATACAACCTGGATTCCTGATGTTGGAGTTGCAGCTTGTTCCAATAGGTCAAAGGTAGGGACCAGAACTCTGGCATTGTATGATGTACTTTTACAAATTCCCTGATATATGTTTGGACACTGAGAACTAAAGTTTTTAAAGTGACTGCTGATTAAATAATTTAAAACAGTTAGTCGTCATTTAGGGTGCTCAAGATCAAGACTTTAAGACTCCTACATTTGGTTCGGTAGGACCCGTGCAGAAACAGGCCACTAGACCCACTAGATCTATGCCAATGTTTATACTCCAAATGAACCACTTCCAACCTTGCTTCATCTCAGGGTGTAACCGTATCTTTCTATTCCCTTCTTCCAACATGTAGTTATCTATTTTTTGCAAAATTGCATCTAATCCTCCATTATTCAATTTGGTGGTGAGTTCTGCATTCTCACCATTTCCTTACAAAAAAAATTCTTAGATTTATTTATAATTATCATATTTACAGCCTTTGGTTTTGGCCTTCCTTGAACCAGAAACTTCTTTATGGTTATGCAAATGATGTAAAGATTTTATTGCCATTCGATCTTGCCTTTTTCAAAGATAAGCTTCAAAGATAAACAAAACAAATAGAGTGAGTGACCTCTTAATTGAATGACAGACAGCTTTCTTCGTATGCAATTACTGTCGTGAACAATCCCCAAACAAGGTTCCCCAATATCCAGACGAGATACCGCAAATCATTAAATTCCTGGATGAGGATGGTTGAACTGACTCCCTTTCTTCATTCACTTCTCCCCTTGGTTAGTCGCAACAATGTTGATGCCTTTCTCCCATACCAAATAGATCTATGTTTTAGTAGGAACAGTTTAATTGGGCTTTCTTGATTTAAAGAAGAGTGAGTTTATTTGTTTTTAAACACAACATAAATGCTGAGTAATAAGAAGCAAAATGTATAGACACACATTAAGGATTCATAAAAGTAATCATAAAATTGGAGAACACCAGAAGTGTTGAGATTGAAACTTAGCATCAATTTCATGATCATTGGTTTATTTGAAGATTGAATGAGAATTTTTTTGTCATGGTTTCTTTCAATGGTGGCTGGCTCAGTGCAAGAGGTGGTATTTTCACCTTCTTTATGTACAGTGCAATACTGTAGTATCAAATGGCTGTTCCCAAGGTGCATCTTTCACACTATGTTAGGGTTCCTAGTACATTCAGACTAGTAGTAATCCCAGTTTTGTATAGTCATTTTGGATATTGTATCACAGGTTGTTGACTGAAGCAAGGGAGGAAATAGCAGGTGTGCTTGCAAGAACTTTCAATTCCCCTCTGGCCACAGGAGATATGCTGGTAGACTGGAGGACAGCCAATGTTGTACCAATAAAGGGATAAAACATGAAAATACAGTCTGAGTCAGTCTAACCTCGCTAGTAGAGAAACTGCTTGAAGGAATTCTGAGCAACACAATTAATCTGCATTTGGAGAGAGACAGGGATTAATCAAGAACAGTCAGCATAGATTTGTTAAGAGGAGATCAGTTCTGATCATCTTGATTGAGTTAGACAAGGAGGTAATCAGATGTGCAGGTGAGAAAAATGCTTTTGAAGTAGATGAGATTACTTACAGTGTGGAAACAGGCCCTTCAGCCCAATAAGTCCACAACAACCTTCTGAAGAGCAACCCACCCAGACCCATTCCCCTACATTTATCCCTTCACCTAACACTGTGGGCAATTTAGCATGACCAATTCACCTAATCTGCACATTTTTGGACTGTGGGAGGAAACCAGAGGAAACCCACGCAGATACTGGGAGAATTTGCAAACTCCACACAGACAGTTGCCTGAGGCGGGAATTGCTATCCACTGTGCCACCTTGTCCACTTGGACTTCACTAAGGCTTTTGAAAGGCATCCGCATGGGAGATTGATAGCAAAAGTAAGAGCCCTGGGCATCCAAGGAAATTTGGTAAATTAGATCCTCAATTTGCTGAGTGACAGGAAACTGATGGTGATGGTTGAGGAGAGTTTTTCCAGTAGGTCAGTGGAGCCCTGGTTGTTTGTGGTATCTAAATGATTTAGATTTGAATGTGGGAGGGTTGATCAGTAAGTTTGCAGATGATACAAAAATTGGTGGGTTGGTAAATAATGAGAAGGATTGCCCTGAATTGCAAGAAGACATGGACAGGGTGGTCAGATGAGCTGATAAGTGGTAAATGGAATTCAATCCAGATAAATGTGAGGTGATGAACTTGGGCAGGACAAACAAGGCAAAGGAATACATGAACGGTAGAACCCTGGATCAGAGGACCTTGGTGTGTATGTACACTTGTCCCTTAAGGTACCAGGACAGGTAGATAAAGTAGCTAAGAAAGCATAGTCGAGACAGAGAGTTTAAGAGCAAGGAGGTTGTGCTGGAACTGTGTAAAACATTGGTTTCACAACAGCTGGAGGATGCATGCAGTTCTAGAATCTATATTGTAAGAGGGACATGAAAACATTGGCAAGGGTGCACAGGAAATTTGCCAGGATGTTGCCTGGACTGGAGAGTTTTAATTATGAAGAGAGATTGAGCAGACTGGGATTGTTCTTGGAGCAGAGGAGATTGAGATATATAACATTAAGAGGTACAAATAGGGTAGACAGGATAAAAAAAAAACTTTCCACTTAATGGAGAGATCAGTGACTGGGCATAGATTTAAAAAGAAGCGAAGAGGTCGAGAGGTTATGTGAGGAAAAGCCTTTTTCACCTCAAGGGTGGCCAGAATCTGGAACTCATTGCATGTCAGGGTGGAAGAAGCCCTCATAACAAAAGAATTATTTAGATGTGCACTTGCGGTGCTAAGGCATTCCAGGCTATAGGCCAAATTGCTGTAAAATGGGAAGGAATATTCCGACAGGCCTTTCTCTGTGCTGTAGACCTCTAAAACTCTCTGATCCTAGAAGTGCAAAATACAATCATATCTGCAAGAGATGGCTTCCTGCTCAGCAGGAGTAGGTAGTCAGCTTCTTGTTAGCTCTTGCTTCTTATTTTTTTGTTTTAAAGTTGCCTCCAACCCTTGTAACCCATCAGGACTATATGAGACAGCGCCTGAATTTATATTTGCATCATCTTTTGGATCTAATACTCCTTTTTACAGAAAATAGTGGAATTAAAAGTACAATATGTCTGTAAGTACTGAAGGTTCTGATTAGTCACTGTGTAGGTACATGGCACTTGTGTTAGCTTCTCAGCACACAACAGATTCTTAAAATTGAACACTTCGCTTTTGGTATTGTTTCCTTCAACATAAATCGATGAGTTATAATTTGTATAGGAAAGCTCATTCTCAGCATTTGTCCTAATTTTGTTAATATGACAGTGATGTTTGCAAAATTCTACAGTTATTTTGGCTGACTGCTTCACAGGAGAACACTGTCACGAAACTGTGAAGTGCTGGGCGTTGCTCTGTAAAGATTGGGGGGTGGAGGTAAACTTGCACAATGTGATTGCATTTTCTGTATTTATTTCCAGCAAGAGTGGTTATGCTACCGGTTCACAACTGTAAAGGTGTAGCAAACATGTGATCAAATGCTAAATAAATGATTATTTGCTGTTTTCAGTTCAATGATGGCGTCTGCTCAGGGTCATGAGTTTCTGCTATGGGACTTCATGTGACAAAAGAGGCCAATTCTTGATGTGCATATCTTTGAACACATGGAGCAAGATGTTCCACGTAGAAGTGGGATCTGGAGTGCAGTATTTTCTTCTTTCTCTGTCGCCCACTCTGCCTCAACGTTCAATGTTGGTTCACTGGAGAGTGCAGGAGGAGACCATACCTGAAGCCACCAAACAAGACTACTTGCATAGCAAACAATATAAGCAGCAAGTGATAGATAGAGCTAAGGGATCCCACAACTTGCAGAGCAAATATAAGCTCTGCAGTCCTGCTACATTCAGTTGTGAATGGTACTGAGCTGAAAAATATGTTGCTGGAAAAGCGCAGCAGGTCAGGCAGCATCCAAGGAGCAGGGGAATCGATGTTTCGGGCATAAGCCCTTCTTCAGGAATGAGGAAGGTGTGCCAAGCAGGCTAAGATAAAAGGTAGGGAGGAGGGACTTGGGGGAGGGGCGTTGGGAATGCGATAGATGGAAGGAGGTTAAGGTGAGGGTGATGGCCGGAGAGGGGGTGGGGGCGGAGAGGTCGGGAAGAAGATTGCAGGTCAAGAAGGCGGTGTTGAGTCTGAAGGACAGAGATAAGGTGGGGGGAGGGGAAATGAGGAAGCTGGAGAAATCTGCATTCATCCCTTGTGGTTGGAGGGTTCCTAGGCGGAAGATGAGGCACACCTCCTCCAGCTGTCGTGTTGCCATAGTCTGGCGATGGAGGAGGCCAAGGACCTGCATGTCCTTGGCGGAATGGGAGAGGGAGTTTAAGTGTTCGGCCACAGTGCGGTTGGGTTGGTTGGTGCGGGTGTCCCAGAGGTGTTCTCTGAAATGTTCCGCAAGTAGGCGACCTGTCTCCCCAATGTGAAGAAGGCCACATCGGGTGCAGCGGATGCAGTAAATGATGTGTGTGGAGGTGAAGGTGAATTTGTGATGGATATTGAAGGATCCCTTGGGGCCTTGGATGGAAGTGAGGGAGTAGGTGTGGGCGCAAGTTTTGCATTTCTTGCAGTTGCAGGGGAAGGTGCCAGGAATGGATGTTGGGTTGGTGGGGGGTGTGGACCTGACAAGGGAGTCGCGGAGGGAGTAGTCTTTCCGGAACACTGATAGGGGAGGGGAGGGAAATATATCCTTGGTGGTGGGGTCTGTTTGGAGGTGGCGGAACTGACGAAGGATGATATGATGTATCTGGAGGTTGGTGGGGTGGTAGGTGAGGACCAGTGGGGTTCTGTCCTGGTGGCGATTGGAGGGGCGAGGATTCAAGGGCAGAGGAGTGGGAAATGGAGGAGATGCGGTGGAGAGCATTGTCAACAACGTCTGAGGGGAAATTGCGGTCTTTGAAGAAGGAGGCCATCTGGGTTGTTCGGTATTGGAATGGTCCTCCTGGGAGCAGATGCGGCGGAGGCGAAGGAATTGGGAATATGGGATGGCGTTTTTACAGGGGGAAGGTTGGGAGGAGGTGTTATCTAGGTAGCTGTGGGAGTCGGTTGGTTTATAGTAAATGTCCGTGTTGAGTCGGTCGCCCGAGATAGAAATGGAGAGGTCTAGGAAGGGGAGGGAGGAGTCTGAGATGGTTCAGGTAAATTTGAGGTCGGGGTGGAAGGTGTTAGTAAAGTGGATGAACTGTTCAACCTCCTCGTGGGAGCATGAGGTAGCGCCGATACAGTCATCGATGTAGCGGAGGAAAAGGTGGGGTGTAGTGCCAGTGTAACTGCGGATGTTTAGTGTATGTATTCCTCTGAGGATGAAGAACAGTAGAGGTCCTTTGCAGGTCTGTGAGAGTGTTGTCCTGTGCTGGGGTAGGGCTGACTGCAGGGAATATAGGTAGCGGTGCATGGCTGCAAGCGTGGAGCGGAGGATCCGGAGGGAGGTCTGTTGCTGGAGGCTTCGGATTTGTTGTAGGTACTGGTTGTCCTGGTTGGGTCCAAATTTTGTTAGTCTGAACGTAGTCCGGAGTCCATGTGGGCTCAGTTGGTTCTGTAGACAGGTGTTGAGGAAGGAGATGTGGCTGTGGTAGCGAGTCTGTTTGAGGACATGGCTGAAGAGCTTCAGGGCAGAGGAGATGACCTGAGGAGTGCAGTGAGAGAGGGACTCACTGAAATCCTTGTAGAGGGAGGAAGAGAGCTTCTTCAAGGAAGGCATCCTTGCAAGAGGATTCGCAGTAGGTTAAAATCAACTAGGAGAAAGTGAGGACTGCAGATGCTGGAGATCAAAGTTGAAAAATGTGTTGCTGGAAAAGCGCAGCAGGTCAGCAGCATCCAAGGAGCAGGAGAATTGACGTTTCAGGCATAAGCCCTTCTTCAGGAATGAGGAAGGTGTGCCAAGCAGGCTAAGATCAGAGATAGGGAGGAGGGACTTGGGGGAGGGGCGTTGGGAATGTGACAGAGAGGTCGGGAAGAAGATTGCAGATCAAGAAGGCGGTGCTGAGTCCGAGGGTTGGGACTGAGATAATCCATAGACAGGTGCTGAGGAAGGAGATATGGCTGTGGTCCGTAGACAGGTATCTCAATCCCAACCCTCGGACTCTCCGCCCCCACCCCCTCTCCAGCCTATCACCCTCACCTTAATCTCCTTCCACCTATCGCATTCCCAAGTTCCTCCACCTTCATCTGCCACCGTCCACACTTTAAAGAAAAGAGCAAAAGCGAAAATAATGTTAAAAAAGGAGAAAGAAAGCTGATGGGAGCAGCCAAATTCCATTCTACCCTGCCACCATCTTGAACTTGCAGAGGTCTTTATTGTCAATCACCCACTGTTGTTCATTGTAGAAAACTGAGCTAGGACAGCTGGTCCAGTATTGGATCCTCTTGTCAATGTCTTCCTTCTGAGAGAGGTAGCCACCATGGTACAGAAAATACTCTACATCTGTAATATTAATTGAAATGGAATATTGACATGGAATATTAATTGATCAGACCTGGATTTTGTTCTGGCAGTATTCAACAACTGGACAAACCTCTTTTGTGCAAAGTTCAAGAGTCCAAGCGTAGGTTGAAAATCTGACTCTGAGTGGACAGTGGGCAGTGACACTGCAGTCATTTGCACACTGTAGGAGTTGTATGTAAGGTCCTAAGAAATAGAAACAGGAATAGGCAGTTCAGCTCCACCTACAATTACGATCATGGCTAATTAGATTACTTACAGTGTGGAAACAGGCCCTTCGGCCCAACAAGTCCACACCGCACCCGCCGAAGCGCAACCCACCCATACCCCGACATCTACACCTTACCTAACACTACGGGCAATTTAGCATGGCTAATTCACCTGACCTGCACATCTTTGGAGTGTGGGAGGAAACCGGAGCACCCGGAGGAAACCCATGCAGACACTGGGAGAACGTGCAAACTCCACACAGAGAGTCGCCTGAGGCGGGAATTGAACCCGGATCTCTGGTGCTGTGAGGCAGTAGTGCTAACCACTGTGCCACCGTGACTGAAACTCCTCACTTCCTCTTTCCTGCCTTTTCCTGTAACTCTTGATTCCCATCCTGATCAAGAAACAGTCTATCTCAGCCTTAAATATACACAAGGACTGTGTCCCCACAGCTTTCTGTGGCAAGGAGTTTCAAAGGCTCCCAATCCTCAGAAGGAATTTCTCCTGTCTTAGTCATAAATTGGTACATCTAAATTCTGCAACTGTGCCCTCTGCTCCTAGACTCTTCCACGAAGGTGAACATTCTCTCAGCGTTTACCCTGTCAACCGCCTTAGAATTCTCTATACTTCAATGAGGTCATATAACATTTTTCTAAATTCCAATGAGTAGAGTCCCTACCTGTTTAACCTTTGTTCAAAAGACAGTCCCTCCATACTGGAATCATCTGAGTGAACCTTCTCTGAATTGTCTCCAATGAAATAATGTCTTTTCTTAAATAAGGAGACCAAACTGCTCACAGCAGTCAAGGTGTGGTCTGACCAACAATTTGTACAAGACTTCCATACACTTGTACGCCAGCATCTTGAAATATGAGACAAGATTCCAGTTGCACCTGTCTGTTAGCTTTCTGTGTTTTGTGCGCAAGTACTGCAAGTCCCTTTGTGTTGCAACTTTCCACAGTCTTTCTCCAATCAAGTAATATTCTGTTCATTTGTTCTCCCTTCCAAAATGAACAACTTCATATTTCCCACATTATACTCTGTTTGCCAAATATTTGTCCCCTTACTTAACCTATCACTGTCTCAGCCAACTGTTCATATCCCTCTCGCAACTTGTCTTTCAAGAATACAAGGTAGACAACAGGAGGCTGGAAGAACACAACAAGCCAGACAGCATCAGGAGGTGGAGAGTTAACATTTCGGGTGTAACCCTTCTTCAGGACCCTTCAAGAATTAAAAAAACAAGAACAGGGTGTGCTGCTGAGAAGCAACTGAGGAGGATTCTGGGAGGGATCAGCTCAGTCACCATGACCAAGGAAGGGACCACAGAAGAGATGGTGTCAGTGAACACTGTAAGAGTATCAAGCAAAGGGCGCTGCTGAGAAGCGATTGAGGAGAGTTCTGGGAGGAGTTGACTCAAACACTGCAACCGAGAAGGGGTACACAGGAGCGGTGGTATCAGCAAAAGCTGCAAGACCACTGAACATAGGGTACTGCTGAGAAGTGACTAAGGATGATTCTGGGAGGATTTGGATCTGTCGCCAGCAACTGTCCGGGAATAAAGAAAAGAGAGGCAAGCTATAGCAGAGTGGCCATTTTTGGAGCTTTGAGAAGGGTTGCTTGATGGTTGAAATGCTGCTGCTGGTTTAAGTGTAGGCTTTGGTAAATAGAGTGGTCAACAACAAGGTATGGGAGTGATAAGATTCTGTTCTTCGGCTTAGTGTAAAGGGGTAGAGATGGCAGTTGAGGCAGTGGTATGCTCCTGCCAGATGTGGGAGATCAGGGAGCAGTCTAGTGTCCCTGAGGACAATGTCTGCAGGAAGTGTGACTGGCTGCAGCTCCTCACAGACTTCATTGCAGAGGCAGTTGGACACACTGAGGAGCAGACAGGGGGCAGAGAGTGTAATAGACACTAGTTATGGGGAGGTGGTCACACCGCAGGTTCAGTCAAGTAGTTGGGTGACCACTAGGAGAGGTAGGCAAGTAGTGCAGGAGTTACCTGTTGCTTTTCTGCTCTCTAACAGGTGTACTGTTTTGGATACTGTTGTGAGGAGATAGCCCCTCAAGCAAGTCTGGCAGCAGCAGTCTGACCTGTGGCACCATGACTGGCTCTGTTGTACAGCAGGATCGAGCAAAGTCCAAGCAAGCATTTAGTAGTAGGGGACTCGTTAGGTGCAGAGGTGGGCGTATCTGTGGCTGCAATCGAGACTCCAGGATGGTATGTTGCCTCCCTGGTGGTAGGGTCAAGGATGTCACTGAGCAGTTGCATGAAATTCATAAAAGAGGAATAGAGAACTATGTCATTATACACATTGGTACCAATGACATGGGTAGGAAAAGAGATTAGGTCCTGAAGAGTGATTGTAAGGAGTTAGGTAGAAGTGTAAAATACAGGACCTCAAGGGTAGAATTTCCTGAAGTAATTCATAGAATCATAGAATCCCAACAGAGTGGAAACAGACCATTTAGCCTAACATGTCCACACCAACCCTTTGAAGAGTATCCCCCCCCCAGACCTATCCCCTACCCTACATTTTTGGGATTTACATATTAATCAATCAAAACCTGCATCACCATTGTAAGTGATTAAAGACTTAACAGCAATCTTGGTTTGCTCGATACATTGCATCAGTTGTATGACACTTTGATCTTTTACTATAAATTGTGTCCTATGATCCTGCCCCACGAGCTACCTGACGAAGGAGCAGCGCTTTGAAAGCTTGTGATTTTTAAAATTTTGTTGACTCCAGTTAAACACTGCACTCCAGTTAAACACTGGCACTTCCACACCATATATTTCACATGGCTAACCCACCTAACGTGCACATCCATGATCACTATGAGCAATTTATTATGGTCAATCCATCTTATCTGCACATCTTTGGACTGTGGGAGGAAACCGGACAACCCAGCAGAAACCAACGCAGACACAGGGAGAATGTGCAAATTCAACACAGATGGTCTCCCGGGGATGGAATCAAACCCAGCTCCCTGGCGCCGTGAGGCAGCAGTGTTGACAACTGAGCCACCATGCTGATTTCCGGTGCCACGTGTTAGAGTGAGTAGGATTAGGAGGGTTTGGCAGATGAATGCATGGCTTGAGAGCTGGTGTAGGGGATAGGGGTTCAGATTCTTGGATCATTGGGATCTCTTCAGGGGGAGAGGTGACCTGTACAAGAGGGGCAGATTGCACTTGGACTGCAGGGGAACCAATACCCTAGCTAGATTTGCTAGAGCCACTCGGGTGGAATCCAAAGCAGTAGGGAGACAAAACAAGGTTGAGGGCAGTACAGAGATTAATGAGAGTAAGTTAAATAGTAAAACAGCAGTATTGGTAATCCCAGTATTGACAAGGCAAGCAAGAGCATGGCAGGAAGCAAGGGGAGCCTGGCTTAAACTGCATTTATTTCAAAGCAAAGAGGCCTGACAGGTAAGGCAAATGATCTCCAGGCATGAACAGGTGTGTGGGACTGAGATATTATAGATATTACAGAAACATGGATGAGGGAGGGGTGGGGCTGTCAGCGCAATGTTCCATGGTACAAATCCTATAGGAAGGATAGAAGAAGAGGCAAGAGAGGAGGAGGAGTTGTGTGTTAGCTTAGGGAGAACATCATAGAGCGACAGAAAGAGTTGAAAGTTCGTTGACTGAGTCTATATGCATTGAACGGAGAAATAAAAAGGGGGCATTATTTTGATAGCATTGTACTATAGACCCACCAATTGCCAGCAGGAGATTGAGGAGCAAGTTTGTAAGGAAATTGTAAATAGCTGCAAGAATAATAGGGTTGTATTAGTAGCGGATTTTAACTTGCTTAACATCGACTGAGACTACTATACTGTTAGCAGCTTGGCTGGAGAGAAATCTATTAAATGTGTTTAGGAAAAATTTCTTAGGCAGTATGTAGATGGTCATACTAGAGAAGGGGCAAAACTTGACCTCCTCTTGGTAAATAGTAGGGGAAGGCTTTGGGACAGTGAACATAATTCCATTAGTTTTAAAATAGCTGTGGAAAAGACTAGGTCTGATCCACAAGTTAAAGTTCTAAATCGGGGCAAGGCCAATTTTGATGGTCTTAGACAAGAAATTCCAAAAGTTAATTGGGAGAGGCTGTTTGCAGCTGGTAAGTGGGAGGCTTTTAGAACTGCATTAATGAGGTTTCAGGACCAGTATGTTCCCGTTAGAGTGGCACAGTGGTTAGTACCGCTGCCTCACAATGCCAGAGACCCAGGTTCAATTCCCACCTCAGGCAACTGTCTGTGTGGAGTATGCACATTCCCCCCGTGTCTGCATGGGTTTCCTCCGGGTGCTCGGGTTTCCTCCCACAGTCCCACAGGTGAATTGGCCATGCTAAATTGCCCGTAGTGTTAGGTAAATGGGTAAATGTAGGCGAATGGGTCTGGGTGGGTTGCTCTTTGGAGGGTCGGTGTGGACTTGTGGGCCGAAGGGCCTGTTTCCACACTGTATGTATTCTAATCAGAGTGAAGGTAAGGCTGACAACAGTAGGAAACCCTGGATGACTTGAGTTATTGAGCCCCTGGTCTTTACACATTAGATATATCTGCTTCTTAAACAGCTGGGATCAACTGAATTCCTTGAGTGTAGAGGTTGACGAAGTATACTTAAGAGAGAAATCAGAATGGCTAAGCTACAAAGGGTCACAAGGTGGCTGTGACAGATAAGGTAAATGAGAATCCAAAGAGATTCTACAAGTACATGAATGGCAAAAGAGTAACTAGGGAGTGAATAGGGCTTCTTAAAGATCAACGAGGTCATCTACGTGTAGAGCCAATAGAGTTGGGTGAAATCCTAAGTGAATATTCTCATTAGTATTTACTGTTGAGAAAGGTATGGATGCGAGGGAACTTGGAGAAGTAAATAGTGATGTTTTGAAGAGTGTCCATATCACAGAAGAGGTGGTGATGAAAGACTTAAAACGCATTAAGTTAGGTAAATTCCCAGGACTTTGTGGGAGGCTAGGGAGGAGAACACAAATGATAATTGTCTCATCGACAGCCATGAGTGAAGTGCCTAAAGACTGGAGGGTGCCTAATGTGCTGTTATTTAAAAAAAGTTGCATGGAAAATGCTTGGAAACTACAGATCAGTGAGTCTGATGTCTGTGGTGGGTAAGTTATTCGAGGGGACTCTGAGAGACAGGCATTTAGAGAGGCAAGGATTCATTTTGCTTCATCCACAGTAAATCATTTCTCACGACTTTTAAGTTTTTTTTTGAAGTGGTGACTAAGAAAGGTAGATATGGACAGTGCGGTACACATTGTCTACATGGACTTCAGCAAGGCCTTTGACAAGGTACCGCATGGTAGTTTGTTGAATAAGGTTGAATCTCACAGGATCCCGGGAGAGCTAGCCAATTGGATACAAAATTGGCTTGACAATAGAAGACTGGTGGTGGAAGAGGGTTGTTTTTCAGACTGGAGGCCCATGTCACAGGGATCCTTGCTGGGTCCACTGTTATCATCATTGATATAAATGATTTAGATGGGAATTTAGGAAGTGTGGTTAATATGTTTCTGAATGGCAGTAGGATTGGTGATGTCTTGGACAGCAAAGAGGGAGATTTGCTCATGTGGTTAGGGAGGGTTTAAACTAATTTGGCAGGGGGAGTGGGAATCAGAGCTAAATACCTGAGAGGGGGGCAGTTGCAAATGGGGTAGTGACAGGACATAGTGAATCTGTCGGGATGGTTTCCCATGTGATGAAAAAAGGGATCAGTTAAAGTGAGTCTGCTTTAATGCAAGGAGCGTCAGAAATAAGAGTGACTAACTTTAGAGCATGGATCAGTACTTGGGGCTACGATGTTGTGGCCATAACGGAGACGTGGGTTTCACAGGGACAGGAATGGTTGCTTGATGTTCCAGGGTTTAGAATTTTGAAAAAGAACAACGAGGGTAGAAAAAGAGTAAGGGGTGTAGCATTTGCTAATCAGAGTGTGTCACAGCTACAGAAATGAAAGTTGTTGAGGAAAGTTTGTCTACTGAGTCAGTATGGGTGAAAGGTAGGAACAGCAAGGGAGCAGCCACCTCATTGGGTTTTTTTGTTACAAACCCCCTAATAGCAATAGAGAGATTGAAGAACTCGTAGGTCGGCAGATTTTGTTATGGGTGATTTCGATTATCCCAATATCGACTGAAACCTCTTTAGTGCAGATGGTTAGATGGAGCCGTTTTGGCCAGGTGTGTTCAGGAGGGTTTCCTTACTCAGAATGTAGACAGACTGACGAGGGAAGAGGCCTTTTTAAACTTGGTGCTCGGCAATGAGCCAGGACAGGTGTCAGATCTCGCACTGTGAGAACACTTTGGTGACAGTGATCACAACTGCCTTACATTTACCATAGCCTTGGAGAGGGAAAGGAGCAGTTACCAAGGGAAGATATTTAATTGGGGAAAAGGAAATTACAATGCTATCAGACAGGGATTGGTAAGTACAGACTGGGAGCAGTAGTTACACAGAAAGGGCACAGCAGACATGTGGAGACTATTTAAGGAGGAGTTGTTGCTAGTGATGCACGAATTTGTTCCTCTGAGACACATAAGAAGGGGTAAGATTAAGGAGCCTTGGATGACAAGAACAGAGGAGGCACCTTACATAAGGTGGAGGAAGCAAGGGTCTAGCACAGCTTTAGAGGATTACAGGCTTGCTGGAAAGGAGCTCAGAAATGGACTGAGGGGGCATGAAAAAGGCTTGGCGTGAAGTATTAGGGAGAACCCAAAGGCATTATACTCATACGTGAGGGATAAGAGAATGATCAGGGAGAAGGTAGTGCCAATCATGGAACTTGTGCGTGATAGGGGAGTCATTTAACTACATGAGATCTTGTTGTGATTGAGAATTTTAAGGAGCTGGGATGATGAAGTTGATGTGCTGGAAATTTTGGCAATCCCAGGGCCAGAGCAGATTTATCCTGGGCTGCTCCGGGAAGCGAGAAAGGAGGTTGCTAAGCTGCTGGCAAAGATCTTTGCTTCCTCCTTCTCCATGTTGTTGCTGTTTTCAAGAAGGGTAATAGGGAAATCCCTGGCAATTACAGACCAGTCAGTCTTACGTCTGTGGTCAGCAAAGTTTTGGAAAGAATTCTGAAGGATAGGATTTATGACTATTTGGAAAAGCATAGCCTGATTAAAAGTAGTCAGCATGTCTTTGTGAGGAAGAAATCATGCCTCACAAATCTGATTGAGCTCTTTGAGGAGGTGACAAGACAGATCGACGAAGGTCGAGCAGTGGATGTGGTGTATATGGACTTCAGCAAGGCATTTGATAGGGTTCCCCATGGTAGGCTCATTAATAAAGTCAGGAAGCATGGGATACAGGGAGATTTGGCTATCTGGATTTAGAATTGGCTGGCTGACAGAAGGCAGAGAGTGGCTGTAGATGGAAAATATTCTGCCTAGAGGTCAGTGTTGAGTGGGGTCCTGCAGGGCACTTTTCTTGGGCCTCTGATCTTTGTAATTTTTACAAATGACCTGGATGAGGAGGTTGAGGGGTGGGTTAGTAAATTTGCAGATGACACAAAGGTTGGACGTGCCATTGATAGTACCGAGGGCTATTGCAGGCTGCAGCGTGAAATAGACAGGATGCAGAGCTGGGCTGAGAAATGGCAGATGGGAGTTCAGCCTGGATAAATGCGAAGTGATGCATTTTGGAAGGTTGAATTCGAATGCTGAATATAGGATTAAAGACAGGATTCTTGGCAGTGTGGAGGAACAGAGGGATTTTGGTGTTCAAGTACATAGATCCCTCAAAGCTGCCACCCAAGTGGATAGGGTTGTTAAGAAAGCATATGGTGTTTTGGCTTTCATTAACGGGGGATTGTGTTTAAGAGCCGCGAGGTTTTGCTACAGCTCTACAAGTCCCTGGTGAGACCACACTTGGAATATTGTGTCCAGTTCCGGTTGTCTTACTATAAGAAAGATAGAGGGTGCAAAGAGGGTTTACCAGGATGCTACCTGGACTGAAGGGCTTGCTTTATGAAGAGAGGTTGACTAAGCTCAGACTTTTCTCTCTGGAGAGGAGGAGGAAGAGAGGTGACCTGATCGAGGTATACAAGGTAATGAGAGACTTGGATAGAGTCAATAGCAAGAGATTCTTCCCCAGGGCAAGATTGACTGGTACAAGGGGTCATAGTTTTAAGATATTAGGAGAAAGGTATAGAGGGGACATCAGAGGAAGGTTCTTTATGCAGAGAGTTGTGAATGCATGAAATGTGTTGCCAGCAGTGGTGGTGGAAGTGGAGTCACTGGGGACATTTAAGTGACTGCACATGGACAGCAGTGAATTGAGGGATGCGTATGTTAAGTTATTTTACATTAGGATTAATCCTTGGCACAACATTGTGGACCAAATGACCTGTTCTGTGCTGTACCTTTCTATGTTCTAAAGTTATCTGGAAATGAGGCGAGATCTTGATCAACTGGGCCAGTGGGCTGCGGAATGGCAGATAGAGTTTATTTTAGATAAATGCATTTTGGTACGGCAAACTAGGGCAAGACTTACACAGGTAAAAACAATGGCTGCAGATGCTGGAAACCAGATTCTGGATTAGTGGTGCTGGAAGAGCACAGCAGTTCAGGCAGCATCCAAGGAGCAGCGAAATTGACGTTTTGGGCAAAAGCAATGGTAGGGCCCTGAGGATGTTACAGAACAAAGACATCTTGGGGTACAGGTTCAAAGCTCCTTGAAAATGGAGTCACACGTAGACAAGACAATGGAGAAAGCTTTGGCATACCGGCTTTCATTGGTCAGAGCATTGAGTGCAGGAGTTGCAACGTCATGTTGCAGCTGTTCAAGAATTTGGTGAGGCCATGTTTGTAGTACTGAGTGCAATACTAGTTGCCCTATGAGCGTGGTCAGAGTATTGACGGTCAATTAAAATTTTCTTAATGTTTAAGATAAAGATTTGAACTCTTTTTTTTTAGATTAGATTACTTACAGTGTGGAAACAGGCCCTGCGGCTCAACAAGTCCACATCGACCTGCCGAAGCGCACCCACCCAGACCCATTCCCCCTACATTTACCGCTTCCCTCCCCCGACATTTACCCCGGTACCTTAACACTACGGGCAATTTAGCATGGACAATTTACCTAACCTGCACATTTTTGGATTGTGGGAGGATACTGGAGCACCCGGAGGAAACCCACGCAGACACGAGGAGAATGTGCAAACTCCACACAGACAGTTGCCTGAGGCAGGAATTGAACCTGTGTCTCTGGTGCTGTGAGGCAGCAGTGCTAACCACTGTGTAACTTGATTATATGAAAAGAACACTTTGGTTGTTTTTCTGAACCTTTATGAAATATGCCTAAGAATTGGGGTTCCATCTATTGATCTGTCAATGGCATGTGCAAGTTGTGAGCAACTGCCTGACTGCTGACAAGTGATTAAGTAGAATGATTTAGTCTCTTCTGTGTAAAATGTCTACTGTAATGGTTGCTCTTTTTTCCTTACTGACTAACTAGGATGTGTTGGTGGTGAACTGCCCAGCTGAATGGATAGCTGCAAATCATGTTCTGGCAACATGTAGAACTTCACTGAAAAAACAAGGAGTCGTTGGCTTAAATATGGCACCATGTATGAGGACCTTTCTTGAAAGGCTGCCAGTGATGTTGCAAGAGCAATATGCATATGAAAAGGTAGTAAAAATAATAATATTGAAATTAGAATGAAGTTATAATATTATTATATGCCAAAACCTGTTGGTAACATTATAATGCAATAAAATTTCTAGTATTTGGCACACACAAGGAATGGGAGGTGCCAGTTACATAAGTCTGCTGATTGTGGCCAGAAACAATCATCAATCCCATCAACTAGGTTTGATCAAAAGGAGAGAGAAAGATGATCAAATGATCAATTCTTAAGAGTTAAAAAACCTCGTCGCATTGTTTGGTTGCATAAGAATTTCAGATAACAATGGTACCTAATAATGGGGTCTTATTAATTTGAAAGACTTTGCTATGCCAGCTAATGACATCTTTTCCCTTTCAGCCTCATGTCTTATGTGGAGACCAACTTGTTCACAGTCCATACATGCAGTGTCTGGCCTCCTTAGCTGTAGGTCTTCAGCTAGATCGGCTCTTGTGTAATCCACCAGTGTCACCTCATCATACTAGTTGCCCCCCTGACCCTGCGAACTGGAACTCCTCAGAGTGGTCCTGGTTAGAATGTTTCTCCACCACTATTAAGGCTGCAGAAGCATTAGCTAAAGGAGGGCCATTCCCTGAATGCTTCACTGTTCCAGATCTAGAGCCTGCACCAGAAGAAGAACTATGTCATGTGATGGTAAGTTAGACAAATCATTAGCTTGTGCATTAGGGATGCAAGGTAGGGAAGGAGGGGGAAAGAATTAACCAGATGCTTAAATGTCTTTACGAGTAAAGTAGGATTGTGCTGAGTGCATTGCCACCTTCTTGAACACTGGAAACATTATGCTGTTGGTACATGAGTAATAAGCTACTGCTCGGCATTCTGAGGCAGAATAGGCCATTTTTCAATGTGACGGCAGGTGTGCACGTAACAGAACCTCATTGAAATACCAGAAAATGATTTGATGAAATCACTAGCTAAGAGGAGAAGGATGTGTACATAAGGTCTAGCTGACTGAAAACAGACAAAGCTTTGGAAGAATATCGGGAATGTAAGACCAACCTGAAACGAGGAATTAAAATAGCTAAAAGAGGTCATGAGATATCCTTAGCGAGCAGGGTTAAGGAGAACCCCAAAACCTTTTATTCATATATAAGGAGCAAGAGGGTAACTAGGGAAAGGGTTGGCCCGCTCTAGGACAAAGGAAGAAAGCTATGCATGGATTCAGAGAAAATGGGTGAGATTAGATTAGATTAGATTAGATTACTTACAGTGTGGAAACAGGCCCTTCGGCCCAACAAGTCCACACTGATCCGCCGAAGCAAAGCCCACCCTACATTTATCCAACACTACGAGCAATTTTGCATGGCCAATTCACCTGACCTGCACATCTTTGGACTCTGGGAGGAAACCAGAGCACCTGGAGGAAACCCACGCAGACACTGGGAAAATGTGCAAACTCCACACAGTCAGTCGTCTCAGATTCTCAATAAGTACTTTGCATTGATATTCACCAAGGAGAGGAACGTGGTGGATATTGAGGTTAGGGATAGATCTTTAATTCTTGGTAAAGTCAGCATAAGGAAGGAGTAAGTGTTGTGTATTCTAAAAGGCATTAAGGTGGACAAGTCTCCACGTCCAGATGGGATATATCCCAAGTTACCAAGGGAAGCGAGGGAGGAAATAGCTGCAGCTTTAACAGATACCTTTGCAGCATCCTTGAACATGGGGGAGGTCCCAGAGGACTGGAGAATTGCTAATGTTGTCCCCTTGTTTAAGAAGGGTAGCAGGGATAATCCAGCGAATTACAGACCTGTGAGCCTGACATTAGTGGTAGGGAAGCTACTGGAGAATATACTAAGGGATAGGATATATACCATTTGGAAGAAAATGGGCTTATCAGTGATAGGCAGCATGGTTTTGTACAGGGAAGGTCATGTCTTACAAACCTAATGGAATTCTTTGAAGAGTTGACTGAAGAGGGAAGGGATGTAGATGTCATGAGCTTTAATAAGGTGTTTGATAACGTTCCCCATGGTAGGCTGATGAAGGTGGTGAAGCCGCCTGGGGTCCAGGGTGTTCTAGCTAGATGAATAGAGAACTGGTTGGGCAACAGGAGACAGAGAGTAGTAGTGGAAGGCAGCATCTCAAAATCAAGACCTGTGACCAGTGGTGTCCCACAGGGATCTGTGATGGGACCACTGTTGTTTGTGATATACATAAATGATTTGGAGGAAGGTGTAGGTTGCCTCATTAGCTAGTTTGCAAATGACACTAAGATTGATGGAGTAGCAGGTAGTGAAGGGGACTGTCAGAGAATACAGCAGAATATAGTTAGATTGGAGAATTGGGCAGAGCAATGGCAGATGGAGTTCAATCCGGACAAATGCGAGGTGATGCATTTTGGAAGATGCAATTCAAGAGCGAGCTATATAGTAAATGGAAAGGTCCTGGGGAAAATTCATGTACAGAGAGATCTGGGTGTTCAGATCCATTGTTCCCTGAAGGTGGCAATGCAGGTCAGTACAGTGGTCAAGAAGGCATATGGCACGCTTTCCTTCATCAGATGGGATATTGAGTACAAGAGTTGGCAGTCGTGTTACAGTTGTATAGGACTTTAGTTTGGCCACATTTGGAATACTGCATACAGTTCTGGTCGCCACATTACCAAAAGGATGTGGATGTTTGGAGAAGGTGCAGAGGAGGTTCACCAGGATGTTACCTGGTATGGAGGGTGCTAGCTATGTGGAGTGGTTGAGTAGACTAGGATTATTTTAATTGGAAAGGGGAGGTTGTAGGGGGACCTGATTGAAGCTTACAAAATCAAGAGAGGTGTAGACAGGGTGGATAGCAAGGAATGTTTTCCCAGAGTGGGGGACTCAATTACTAGGGGTCACAAGTTCAAAGTGAGAGGGGAAAAGTTTAAGGGAGATATGCATGGAAGTTTCATCATGCAAAAGGTGATGGGTGCCTGGAATGCGATGCCAGCAGAGGTGATAGGGGCAGGATGATAGAATCGTTTAAGATGTATCTCGACAGATATGTGAATGGACAGGGAGCAAAGGATTATAGATCCTTAGAAAACAGTGGGCACGTTTAGATGGAGAATCTGGATTGGCCCAGACTTAGAGGGCCGAAAGGCCTGTTCCTGAGCTGTAATGTTCTTTGTTCTTTGAAAAATGTGAGTAACATTAAATCTGATGATGACATGACCTCATTCTGTAAAAGTAATCTCTTCAAATTCGCATTCCAAGTGCTGTTGGGAAGGTAACACTCTGATTTTGACTCCATGACAGTGAAGGAACAGTGACACGTTATCAAATCAGAATGGTGTATGGCTTGGAGAGAAATTAATAGATGGTGGTGTACCCTTTTCATTGATAGAGGTCATCGATTCAGAAGTTGCTTTCAAAAGGGCCTTGCAAATTTCTCCAGAGCATTTTGAATATGGGATTCACTGCCACTGAAAGCCAGTTGTGGAGGGCGAGAATGTGTAAAATCGTGGACGGTGTGCCACTCAAAGTAGGATATTTTGTCCTGGATTGTGTTGAGCTTCTTGATTGCTGTTGGAAAGTATTGGAGCTAAAGACCAATGAACCCCCTGGTACTCATGGGGTGCATCTTAAGATATTTAAAATATCTGAAATAGAGGATCTACTGGTAGTAATTTCCAAGAACCCTTAGGTTTTGGAAATGTCCCCGAGGTTTGGAAAACTGTCTACCAAACATCTTTATTTAAAAAGGGAGACAAACAAAAAAGGTAACTATAAGTCTGTTGGCTGAACATCTGTTACTAGGAAAATGTTAGAGTCCATTCTGCCATTTATGTGCATAATATAATCAAGCCGAGGCAGCATGACTTCAAAAAGAGAAAATCATGCCTGTCAAATTTAGTAGAATTCTTTGAGGAAATAGAAGAAGGCAATAAAGTGGATTTTTAGAAGGCATTTTTTTTAAGGTACCATGTAGCAATAATGTGACTTAATAACATGAGCACTCATAGTGTTGGAGGTAATACATTTTCACAAAGTTTGGCTAACCAAAAGAAAAACAGAGTTGGGATAAGGAGGACATTTCAGGAATCTCGATGGCATTTAGTGGGACCACAATCGTTAACAATGTATATCAATGATCTCGATGAGGAAACTGAACGTACTATAACCAAGTTTGCAGATGACAGAAAAGTAAATGAGGATGACAGAACCTGCAGATGAATGTAAATAGATTAAACAGGAATGCAAAGACTTGATAGGAAAAATGTGAGGTTATGCACTTTGGCAAGAAGAATAGAGGAGTTGAATATTATTTAAATGGAAACCTATCCAACAAACGGATTTGAGAATCCTCATACATGAATCACACTAGGTTAGTATTCAAGTTTGGGGATAATGGGCAACTCAAATGAAATGTTTGCTTTTAGTTCAAAGGGAATAAAGTATAAGAGTAAGAAGTCTTTCTAAAACTATATATGTCACAAGACAGACCACAGCTGGAACGTTGTGAATGATTTTGAGCCCCTTATCTAAGGAACAATTTACTGAGCTTGGAGGCAGTCCATAGAAGTTTCACTGTGCTGATCCCAGAAATGGAAAGACTGTATTATGAAGACACATTATGTAGATTGGGCCTGTATTCACTAGAATTGAGCAGTGGGTGGCAACCTCATTGAAACATGCACGATTGCAGGAGGGAAAAACAAAATAACTGTGGATGCTGCATATCTGAAATGAAAGCAAAAAATGGTGGAAAATCTCAGCAGGTCTGTCAGCAACTGTGAAGAGAGAAATCAGCCCTGAAAAAGGGTCACTGGACCCATAACACTAACTCTGATTTCTCTGTACAGATGCTACCAGACTTGCTGGGATTTTCCAGCAATTTCTGTTTTTGTTCAGGATTTCTGGGGACTTGACAGATTCCCATATGGGGAAAGTACCTTTCCAAATGCAATGCCTAGGACCAGAGGGCATAAACTCAGAATAAGAGGCCTCCCATTTGAGACAGAGCTAAGGAGGAGTTTATTCTCTGTGGATAGTGAATCTGTGGAATCCTGTCCCACATTCGCCTGTTGAAGCTGGGTCTTGGAGTATATTCAAGAGTAAAATAGACATTTTTTTTAATCAGTAAGAAAATCAAGGGTTATATGGAAAAGGCAGAAAAGTGGAGTTGAAAATTATCAAATCAGCTATGATCTCATTGAATTTGATCGGCTGAATGCCCTACATCTGCTCCTGTATCTTCTGGTTTTTTGATCTTATCCACGCTGACAGTTCAGTCTTCGACTAAGTCAGTGCTGCATTATCATTGCAATGGCAGGCTTTCCCCAGCAATGAGAGGTGCCCAGGTGGTTGAAATCCTGCTCACCAAGACTTACCAACTAATTTAACACCAACAGCTCTATTGGAGCAGTACAAGTGGAAGACAATATCTGCTACTGAGATGACACCCACCAGCTAGGGTTGTTGCTGAATCCTTGGCCACAATTAAGGGATGGTGGGAGGGAAATCATGGAGTGGATGTGGCAGATGAGTAAGGTTAGGGGAAGGACATGAGATGGCTGTCATGGGATTCCCCATTCTAAATACCAGGTAATTTGATCAGGCTGTCAGTGCCTTCAGACAAGTTACCTCTCTTTGGACACCGCAAGTAACCATCTGTGAAGTTTTCTTGTGGGTGCTCCTCACATGGTGATCCACCTGCTTGATGCTCAATTAATACCAGTATTGATTTGAGTATTAGCCTTTACATGGGGAGTAACTGATCACTAAAGAGGCTGAATTGCCACCAGAGCAGGCATCGTTGGGCCTTCCCAATTGAACTTAATAGGATTTGTATGGGAAGGTAGTGGGCTTCCTACCCAGTGCTCTCCCATTCAATTCAAGTTCACCTCAGGAAAGAGCCTTTAATTCCATTGCACCTTTAGACTGGTGAGAATACGTCAGCTGGCAATGCTGTAAAGGTAGGGTTGCTTTTAACCATTAGATTTGTCTGCGAGTTTGATGCTAATTTGAGGTTCCTTCTCAATAGGTTCCTTCTACACTCCCTTTATACACTTGGTTTCTGTAGAGCAAGGAGGTCATGCTAGAGTTATACAGAGCATTGATCAGGCCACGCCTGGAGTATTGCGTACAATTCTGGTCACCTCACTACAGGAAGGATGTGATAGCATGAGAGGGATTACAGAGGAGGTTCACCAGGATATTGCCCAGGATGGAGAAATTGAGCTATAAGGAGAGACTGGTTAGTCTCCGATTGTTTTCTTTAGAACAGAGAAGACTGAGAGGGGAACATGGTTGAGGTGTACAAAATTATATGGGGTATAGACAGGGTGAATAGAGAGCAGCAATTCACCTTGGTTGAATGGTCCATCATGAGAGGGCATAGTTGTAGAGTAAAGGGCAGGACATTCAGAGGGAATTTGAGAAAAAATGTTTCACTCGGAAGGTGATGGGAATCTGAAATGCACTGCATGGGTGAATTAATGTGAGCCGGAACACTTGATCTTTAAAAAATATTTGGAGTAGCACTTCAAATATCGTAACTTTCGAGGATATATGGCAAGTGCATGAAGTTAGGGTTACCCTGCCTTTAGTGGGTAGTTATGTCAATGTAGACGTGATGGGCTCGAGGGTCTTTTCTACATTGTATGCTTCTATGAACCTATGAATAAAAACGTCTCCATATGCTTTATGAATACTTCCATTCTTTACAATTATAGGATAATAGTAAATGGTTTGCTGGAATGGATGAACAAATTATGTCGTGGGCATCATCACGACCAGAGGTAACTAATTATTTTTTGCTCCTACATTCTAAACACACGTTTAATGGTACTGTAAAGTTTTTTTTAAACATCATCTGTCACACTTGTTTAGGACTGGCACCTTGGTGGAAAATGTGATGTTTATCTTTGGGGAGCAGGGCGTCATGGGCAGTTGGCAGAAGCTGGAAGAAATGTAATGGTACCAACTAATGCACCTTCTTTTTCACAAGCTCAGCAGGTATGGTAAAATAATTAGATTGGTATTTCAATTTAAATTGTTAGTGTAAGTCCACCGTGCAATTAAAAGAAATTTACTAAAGGAGAACTTCAAGCAGGGATTACTACAAAAATGTGCAAAGCTGATTGAAGGCTTTCTAAACGTTATATCATTAGATTCCTAAGTGTCTTGGTTTACATTGAAGTGAGCTTTGTATCATGCTGACTTCAACAAATTTTCTTTTTATAAACCTTGAGAGGAAAGATGTTTCATAGCTCTATTATTATGACCTGTGGTGATGCTGCTTCTTTAACAAGGTTAGATTGCCCTTGTCTTTTTTTTCAGGAGGTCGTAAAGGCTTGGGCTCCAAAATGTCTGGCGTTAGCTACTTGAGAAGGCTTTCAAGTTTAAGCAATAAACACTTGTATAATGAGAGGGGAGTGCGAAGTTCTCCGAGCTCAGCTTTTCTCTGGTTTGGTTTGGTTTTAGCCAGGAGAGTAGTGAAGCTGCTGGACCCAAAGAAGCAGGTTTATGCTGATCCTCCCTCTCTGACATCTCTCCTTTAAGAACCTGTGTTAGATTTTTCCATTTTTGGGAAGTGGTGTTTTATGGGGATTGCTGCAAATATTTGGAACAGAATCATTAAGTTCAAATAATCTGTTGGGTTTTTTGTTGGATTACGTTATTCTTTATTCTATTCTCTTTAGTTGTGTTTCATTCAGTAATCTTGCCAATAAATTCTATTTTGTTTAAAACTAAGTGGTTGGGCCAGCTGTATTACTCCTGGAATATCCACTTACACCTCCTTAAAACAGCTAGCAAAGTTAGGGTCCGGGCTACTTTCTTGAAATGTTTTCAGGGTGTCTGGCCTGGTCTACAAAAGGCCATGTTTGTGATTTTCAAAATGGAAAGTAAATGATAATTCTGCAGCAACAGTTCAGCTTTTCCACCTTAACTTTTGGATCACTGCTGAGATTTGATATAGAGCTGATTGGAAATAAAATGTGTTTCAGTTCTCTTTGACAAACATTACCATCTGAACATTTTCAATAATTTTATTTACTTTGTTTGCTATTGCAGGTAATTTGTGGGCAGAACTGCACTTTTGTTATCCAGGCTAATGGAACAGTAATGGCATGTGGGGAAGGAAGTTATGGTCGGCTCGGTCAAGGAAATTCAGATGATCTTCATGTATTGACTGTCATTTCATCGTTGCAAGGTACACAGGTTTATTAGGGGAAATCGAGAGCTATAACAACTTAAAAATAAATTCCTGAAGATAAGTACAATTTTTTTGGAGAAATTCAGCAGGTTGAGCAGCATCTGTGGAGAGAAAACAGAGTTAACATTTCAATTCTAGTGACCTTTCTGAAACACACAAAAACAGAAAATATTGGAAGAACTCAGCAAGTGAAAGTCTGAAGATCACACAATGGTCACTGGACTTAAAACATTAACTTTGTTTTCTGTACAGAAAGGCTGTGAGAAGTGCTGTTTTCCTGTAGCAATTTCTGTTTCTGTGTTTCAGATCTCCAGCATCTGCAGTTCTTTGTTTTATCATATAACATTGTTTTTTTTTGCCAATCAATGAAATTGCTAATAGCCACATTTTCTTTAATGTGATTCTCATTGCTTATATGTGCACTACAGGGTTTGTAGTAACACAGCTGGTGACTTCCTGTGGATCCGATGGACACTCTATGGCTTTGACAGAAAGTGGTGAAGTCTTCAGTTGGGGTGATGGGGATTATGGGAAACTGGGCCATGGAAATAGTGATCGACAGCGCAGACCTCGACAGATTGAGGCACTTCAGGGAGAGGAAGTCGTTCAGGTGAGGTTGTTAGATTATTATTAATTGAGGATAATGTAGATTAATGAATAACTAGGTTTGAATTTGGCTTTGGACCATTTAGAGCAAGATTGATCTTGATATTTGTATACATCTTCCACCTGAAATCTTGCATAATATTCACTGTACCTGTCAATAATCAACATCTTAATTGCTGCTCTGGCTAGCTCCAAAAATCTCTCAGTGACACTCACTATCCTTTGAGATTTTTGCTTAACAAACTGCTCAGAGATACTTTTGCTTATCTCTTGGACCAGGGCTAGGGACACAACCATTGTGCCACAAGTATGTTTCTCACTATCCTTGAATTTTTATTTAACCTATTTCTCCTAATCAAATGGTTTGGAGATGTTATTGCACATCAATAGAGAAGGTGGGACTTGAGCACAGGCCTCCCAATCCAGGGGTGGCACAGTGGCTAACACTGCTGCCTCATAGCACCAGAGACCCGAATTCAATTCCACCCTAGGGCGACTGTCTGTCTGGAGTTTGCACATTCTCCCCGTGTCTCTGTGTGGGTTTCCTCTGGGTGCCAGTTTCATCTCACCATCCAAAGATATGCAGCTTAGGTGGACTGACCATGCTAAATTGCCCAAAAGTGTTCAAGGATGTGCGGGCTAGCCATGTAAAATGCAGGGTTATGGGAAGAGGATAGGGTAAATGGGTGGGTTTGGGTAGGGTGCTCATTGAAGGGACAGTATGGACATGATGGGCTGAATGGCTGGCTTCCACACTGTAGGGATTCGGTGATACCATGCACCATACAAGAGGACCCTACATTCAGGATCTAAATAACATCAGCTGTGCGCCGACAATTGTCAAACAATGTTCATGTCACAAAATTACCAGATAATGGCACTCTCAGAAGAGAAAATGAAAGGAAGGATTGAGGAACCTTACTAAAGGGGATGATTGTGGATAGACAATGACACATACATAAAGAATGTATGCATGATTTGCAACCGTTATTCATCTGTGTCTGATGCAAAACTAAAAGAGGAAAAGAGGCTCAGCCATGTTAAAATTGTCAGAAAAAGCAACAAGCATGAGGATTGGAAGCAGCTGAAAATTCAGCAAAAGGACCAGGAGATTCATATAGAACATAGACCATTACAGCGCAGTACAGGCCCTTCGGCCCTCGATGTTGCACCGCCCTGTCGTACTGATCTGAAGCCCATCCCACCTACACTATTCCATGTACGTCCATTTGCCTGTCCAATGATGACTTAAATGCACTTAAACTTGGCGAATCTACTACCGTTGCAGGCAAAGCATTCCATACCCTTACTACTCTCTGAGTAAAGAAATTACCTGTGACATCTGTCTTATACCTATCTCCCCTCACTTTAAAGTTGTGTCCCCTCATGTTTGCCGTCCCCCATACTTGGAAAAAGGCTTTCCCTGTCCACCCTTTCTAACCCTCTGATTATCTTGTATGTCTCTATTAAGTCACCTCTCAATCTTCTTCTCTCTAACAAGAACAGTGTCAAGGCCCTCAGCCTTTCTTCGTAAGACATTCCTTCAATACCAGGCAACATCCTTGTAAATCTCCTCTGCATCCTTTCCAAAGCTTCCACATCCTTCTTATAATGCGGTAACCAGAACTGTACACAATACTCCAAGTGTGGCCATACTAGAGCTTTGTACAGCTGCAGCATAACCTCCTGGTTCTGGAACTCAATCCCTCTATAAATAAAGGCCAAAACACTGTATGCCTTCTTAACAACCCTGTCAATCTGGGTGGCAACTTTCAGGGATCTGTGTACATGGACACTGCTCATCTGCACTCCCAAGAATCCTACCATTAGCCCAGTACTTTGCATTCTGATTACTCCGTCCTCACACTTGTCCCATTTGCCACCTCTCAGCCCAGCTCTGCGTCCTATCTATGTCACTCTGCAACCTACTACATTTTTCGTCACTATCCACAACTCCACCGACCCCTTAGTGTCATCCACCAATTTTCTAACCCACCTTCTAAGCCCTCATCCAGGTCATTTATAAAAATGACGAACAGCAGTGGACCCAACACCGACCCTTGCGGTATGCCGCTAGTAACTGGAGGGGAAAAATAGAAAATGAGAGTAAACTTACAGGGAGGTAAAAATTGATCATAAGAGCTCTTATAAGTATGTGAAGAGAAATTTGGGACAACACGGTGGTTAGCACAGCTGCCTCACAGCACCAGGGACCCGGGTTCAGTTCCTGCCTCAGGTGACTGTCTGTGTGGAGTTTGCACATTCTCCCCATGTCTGCGTGGGTTTCCTCCAAGTGCTCCAGTTTCCTCCCACAGTCCAAAGATGTGCAGTTCAGATGAACTGGCCATGCTAAATTGCCCACAGTGTCAGGTGCATTAGTCAGGAATAAGTGTAGCACTTTGGAGGGTTGGTGTGGACTTGTTGGGCCGATCGACCTGTTTCCATACTGTAGGGATTTTAATCTAATCTTCTAATCAAAAAATGATGAAAGCAAATGTCAGACTGGGGAAATTGCAATGGGTCATAAAGAAATGGCAGAAGAATTGAACATTTAGTTTGGTTCTCACATAACCTCCCAGAAATTTCAAGGAACCAATTGTTTAGTGAGAGGCAGAATTGAAAGAAATCAGTATCAAGATGAATATTGGTCAGAGCATTGCGTATAGGAGTTGGGAAGTCATGTTGTAGCTATACCGAATATTGGTTAGGTCACTTTTGGAATACAAAGGAACCTCGATAATCTGGCATTCAATTATTGCAATATCGGATTATCAGGCAAGATCACAAGGTCCCCATGCTTGGCTAAACTTTTATCCAGCATTCTATTATCCAGAATTCGATTAACCAAACCAAATGCTGCTCACCTTGTCCTTTAGATAATCGAGGTTCCTCCGTATTGTGTACAATTCTGATCTCCCTCCTGTAGGAAGGATATTGTGAAACTTAAATGAGTTCAGAAAAGATTTACAAGAAAGTTGCTCGGATTGGAGAGTTTGAGCTATAGGGAGAGGCTGAAATAGGGTGGGGCTGTTTTCCCTGAAGCATCAGAGACTGAGGGCTGATCTTCTCGAAGTTTATAAAATCATGAGGGGCATGGTTAGGGTAATTAGACAAGATCTTCTCCCTGGGATTGGGAAGACCAGAACTAGAGTGCATAGGTTTATAATGAGAGGGGAAAGATTTAGGAGAGGCTTAAGGGTGGTGCGTGCATGGCATGAGCTGCCAGAGGAAGTGGCAGAGGCTGTTACAATTACAACATTTAAAAGGCATCTAGATGGGTATGTAGGCCATGTGCTGGCAATTGGGACTATGTTAATTTAGGATAGCTGATCAGCCTGGTTGATTTGGACCTAAGAGTGTGTTTCCGTGCTGTGCATCTCTATGACTCTATGATTCTATAAAGTGGTGCTGGGGAAATTAATGGGGTTAAAGGCAAACAAATTATCAGGGCCTAATAATGTACATCTGACAGCACCAAAGGAAGTGGCCTTGGAAATATTGATGGCCATCTCTCAAAATTCTGTCAACAGTAGGACAGTTCCTACAAATTACAGGTGATTGCTGAAACCTCACTATTTAGCAAGTGATAGAGAAAACAGAACATTACAGACTAGTTAGCCTAACATCAGTAGTGGTGAAAATGCTAGCGTATAAAAAGTCGTGATGACAGAACATGCAGAACGCATTAACAGAATTGGACAAAGCCAGTACGGGTTTATGAAACGTAAATCATGCTGAGCAAATCCAAGGATGTAACTAGTAGAATAGATAGGGAAAACGAGTAAAGGCAGTGTATTTAGATTTTCAGAATGTTTTTAATAAGGTCCCTCATGAGATTCTTGGGCAAAGTTTGAAGCAAAATCAAATAGATCCCCCTTCTCCTCCTAAATGCTAGTAAATATAGACCTCTCACTAGACCTTTGGTTCCCTGACTTCTGGAGGGTTAATTGTGTCCATTTTAGTGATGACAGAGACAAACTGTGTGTTCAATTATTCTGCCATTTCTTTGTTCCCCGTTACAATTTCCCTGTGCTTAGGTGTGGTAACATGTTGCATAGATGAGAATTGGTTGACAGACAGGAAACAGAGAGTGGGAATAAATGGGTCTTTTTTCCTAGTGTCGGGCAGAGACAAGTATTCATGTAGATATAACTAGAAGGGAATATGAGTTGAGGATACAAGGAAGCTTTAAAGCAATTTTAAGTTAAGTGAGTAGGCAGACACAGAGCAGACGCAAGATAATGTGGCGAAATGACAACTAGTACACCTTGTTTTGAAAGAGCAAAAATTATCTAAATGAAGAAGTGTTGGGAAGGATTTATGTAGGGCGGCACGGTGGCACAGTGGTTAGCACTGCTGCCTCACAGCGCCAGAGACCTGGGTTCAATTCCCGCCTCAGGCGACTAACTGTGTGGAGTTTGCACGTTCTCCCAGTGTCTGCGTGGGTTTCCTCCGGGTACTCCGGTTTCCTCCCACAGTCCAAAGATGTGCAGGTCAGGTGAATTGGCCATGCTAAATTGCCCGTAGTGTTAGGTAAGGGGTAGATGTAGGGGTATGGGTGGGTTGCGCTTCGGCAGGGCGGTGTGGACTTGTTGGGCTGAAGGGCCTGTTTCCACACTGTAAGTAATCTAAAAAAACATAAGGGTGTCCTTATTCACCAGTCAATGAAAGTAGACACGCAAGTGCAGCAAGCAATTAAAAAAGCAAATGGTGTCTGGACTTTGTTGGGTTA